>NC_052354.1:8908240-8994038 GCF_009727055.1 Benincasa hispida
ATTTTGAACCTCATTCATAACAAAATCTAATAAAACTGAAAGTTCTATAGAAGAAGTAGACACATCCAAACAAATCTCCTTAACTATTAAACCCATAAAATCTTCAAAAACCATTGTATCATCTACTAAAACTCCAGTAGATTTGTAATTCACATAACAATGTTTTTCATTCTATATTCCACTATGAAACACAACTATTGGAATAACCATGTTTTAAAATTCCTGCAAAAGTAAAACAAAAACTATTGAATAACAATATCAATATGTTCTAATAGCTAGCAAAAGCAAATATAAATCTATCAATATCATTGAAATCGAAAGATGAAAAACAAGAACGAACAAGAAAAAAAAAAGAACGAACGCTAAAAGGAAAAAAAACAAACTCCCAATCAAAGATGAAATCGAAAAAAGAAAAACGAACTCACGAATCAGAATTGATTGCAGTATCACGGAGCTTCACGAATGGGATTTCATGGAGACTAATTCATCAATATTTCACCGTGAAAGAAAAGGAAAGAACGGCAGGTGACGAACGTGAAAAAGGAAAATTAATAAAGGAAAAGAGAGGGTAAATTTGGAATTTTGAAAAAATGGAAATGTTGACCGGTCAATGTTTGCTATAATAGCAAATATTAAAAATATGGTATATATAATCATATTTTTTTCCGTTTTGTATTATTCAATGCAAATTTCCTATAAAATATCTTGTATAAACTTCTAGGAGAAAAATGAAATTGAAAAAAGAATATTATCATGGGACGGGGCCAATATGGAAGAACAAGAAAGAGAGAGAAAGCAGAGACATAGGAAGCTAAGGCAATACATTGAACCATGTTAATGTTAGTATGTCGTATAATTTAATTAGCAACAATACATAGGTATATTAGAGAATAATCTATATCTTTTCGATATATATATATAATCTAATTCATAGAAAACCCGTTCATATGAAAAACGAATAATGATCAGATTGTTTTCAAATAAAGAAAAATGAACAAAAATATATACAAAATATAGCAAAATTTTAGAATCTATCGGTGTCTATGATAGATATTGATAGATACAGATAAAAATCTATGAGTGTCTATCATTGATAGATTCTAAAATTTTACTATATGTTATAAATATTTTCAACAGTTCTTTCATTTGAAATAATTTTCTAAAGATCTAACTATGAGGTTAAATAGTTTTTTTTAAAAAAAAAAATTAGAGTATCAGTTGACATGAGAGATTCAAACTTCTAATCTTTTATCTGATTATGTGTATGTTTTGATTAGTTTATCCATGCTCAATTTGACAAAATAATATTTTTTGACATGTTGAACAATACAACAAAAGTTTAAAATATCGATGTCGATGAAATATCAAAATCTTATTTTCATAAAAATGTCGATAGAAATATCCATAAAATGTAATTGTTGATGAATATTTCTAAAAAAAAATTATAAAATAAAATTTTTTAGAGATGAATTAAAAATAATAAATAAACATTTCATGGTTTTTAAACAAGATAACATGTCTATAATTTATATTACACTTATATTAAAGACATTTCGTTACTTACTTTTTTATGTTCTTGTATTTTCGTATGATATAACGAAAATATCGATTTACCTCTTATGTCACTGTTGAATCTATGAAAATATAAAAATATCAATAAAAATTATTGATATGTCCACAAAAATTTAATTAACTTATCATTGTTTTTTGTTTTTTTTTTTTTAAAGAAAATACAAGCCAATTTTATTTTTTTATATATAGAGGATTTCATTTTACCAAGAAAAGATGGAATCAATTCCAAAATGATTTGTTTGGAAGGGGGAATTGAGTGTACACGAAAACGCATGGCAGAGGAAAAACCGGAACTAAATCAATGTAACATTCAACACGTCATCACAGTTCTACAATTTAACCTCACAATAAATTATATTTAACTTGATCTATTTTCTTTTATATATGTACGTAAATAGGAGTATTTTGTTTAAAAATCACTTTCAATCCTTCAACTTTCATATAAATAACAATTTAATGACTGAATTTTGATTTGTAACGATTTAATCCCTATATTTTTTAATTTTGTGACAATTTAGTTCATGAACTTTAGTATGTAACACTCAGGTTTTTTAACTTTAAAATTTATAACAATTTAATCCCTATTATAGAAATTAATGTTAAGATTTTTCATGCGTAAATAAACAGTTAAACTAATTAGAGGCTTAATATTTTACAAAATACAAAGTTTACATTATAAAGTATTAAAATTTGACATTTAAATTTGATGATTTTTTTTTAACGCGAGGGACTAAATTGTTATAATTTCAAAAGTACAAAGACTAAATTGTAACATACTAAATTTCAGGGACTAAACTGTTATAAAATTGAAAATATAAGGACTAAATTGTTACGAACCAAAATCCAACGACTAAATTGTTACTTCCATGAAAGTTTAGGGACTAAAGGTTAAACAAAACTTTTGGTCCCTAAACTTTCATGAAAGTAACAATTTAGTTCCTAAATTTTAGTTCGTAACGATTTAGTCCCTAAACTTTTAATTTTGTAATAATTTAATCTCTGAACTTTATTATGTAATAATTTAACTATTGTACTTTCAAACTTGTAACAATTTAGACCCTAACGTAAAAAAATTTATCAAAATTTAACATCAATTTTTGTGATATAGACTTTGTATTTTATAAAACATCGAGTCTCTAATTAGTTTATTGATTTATTTATGCAATAAATCTGATTAAATCTTAACACCAATTTTTACAGTAGGAACTAAATTGTTACAAAATTTAAAGTACGATGACTAAATTGTTACATAGTAAAATTCAAGGACTAAATTTGTTACAAAATTGAAAGTTTAAAGACTAATCATTACAAACTGGAGTTTAGAGACTAAATTGTTACTGGTACGAAAGTTTAGGGACTAAAAGTGATTTTAACCACAAAAAATACATCTAAATATGAATGATAATACAAGTTGGTTTGCCTAATTTAAAAGTAAAAACAACTCAATTATTAATTCAATTATTATTTTTTGACACATAGAAATATTCGTTGACACGATATTTTATCGACATATCCATAAAATTAAAATTTAGAAAGTATTTGGACCACCAACTTGAAGTTGGTGGAGTGGACTATTATATTCCATCTCAGGTTCGAGGCTTCAATTATAATAATTGATGTTTCTAACTATTATAACCTAAGTGAAATCAAGCATTATATGATTGACATATGAGTGTATTAGTAATCAAGAGATTTGTGGTTCGAATTCTCCTACCTCCAATTGTACTAAAAAAATTATTATAATTTACCGTTAAGATTAAAATAGTCTACATTTCAAACATAGTTTGACTATGATAACCAATTTAGAGCCCATAACGCTCTTCTAGATATCGATATCATCATAAATTGAGAGTGTGTTAGATTGTTAATTGAATATAATTTGAGCTGGAATAAAAAATGTATATAGATTAAATGAAAACTAACTTGTAAATTAAGGATAAAATTTACTTTACAAGATCTCTAGAAGGTAATTATTTTCTATAAGTCCGAAAATTCAATTTCCTCTTGATCATAGTTACATATTTGAAATGCTTGAAATTTTAGATTGATCTCTCTCACATATTCAACCATATAAAATGGATAACTATGTAATTTCTTAAAACAATAGGGATTAAATTAAAAATTATGAAATTAGAGAATAAATAATCATTAAGCAAAAAAATAAAAAAAAAACAAAAAAAACAAACATGAGTTTTAAAAAAATGTCCCCATCTCTCTCTATAAGAATCCATTCTCCCCACGCACTTGTTCCTTCAAATCTCGTCTTCTCCAACCTTTGACCACTGCTCTGACTCTCACTCTAACTTCCTCTTTCTCTCTCTTCTTCCCCTGTTTTCTCCGGCCAAACAACAGAGCTCAGTCTTATAGACTGATAGAACCATAACTCACACTTCATTTTTCCTTCAGATCTCTCTTCAATGCCTAAAATTCCATTCTTCTTCTTCCCCTTCTCATTGCCCATGTCTTATTTTTGACTGATTCATCGCACACCCTTTTCTCTTTTCTTCTTCTCGTCTCTGTTTCCGATCGGGTTTTTTCTTGGAGCCTCCAATGGCGGAACCAGTAGCAGAGCCTAAGGCATTACCCGAACCCGAAAAGAAGAAGGAACAGAGCCTTCCTTTTCACCAACTCTTCTCTTTCGCAGACAAATACGACTGGTTTCTCATGATCCTTGGCAGTTTCGGTGCCATTATCCACGGCTCTTCCATGCCTGTTTTCTTCCTCCTTTTCGGTGAAATGGTTAACGGATTCGGCAAAAACCAATCCGATTTTCACAAAATGACAGCTGAAGTCTCTAAGGTTTTCTCAATTTCATCTCAATTTCTCTGTTTCATCATTCTTCTAGTCTTTAGATCTCAGATCCGATTGGTTTTTTTCCTCTCTGTTTTGTTTTCTTTAATTTGCAGTATGCTCTGTATTTTGTCTACTTGGGTCTCATTGTCTGTTTCTCATCATACGCCGGTAAGTAAACAAACTCTTCTGTTTTTCCCCTCTTTACAACCCAAAAAACAGAGCTGATTAAATTTGTTGTTCTACAGAGATCGCATGTTGGATGTACACAGGGGAGAGACAAGTGAGCACATTGAGAAAGAAGTATTTAGAAGCTGTTTTGAAACAAGATGTTGGATTCTTCGACACTGATGCCAGAACGGGGGATGTTGTTTTCAGTGTTTCAACAGACACTCTTCTTGTACAAGATGCAATCAGTGAGAAGGTAACTTTTTCAAAAATTTTCTTTCTAAAATGGAGAAAATCTAATAGTAGCTAGTGTGGGGGCAAAACAGATTACTTCATTCTGCAAAATGCCCATCTGGATAGTTGCTATTTTCATTAATTAAAACAATATGCGCAAATTAGCAAGATAAGTTTTAACATGCGCTTCTGCCTAGCCATTAATACAGTGATTCTAGATCATGAACCAGAATCTTTCTTCTTTTTATTGAATTGGGGTTTGATTTTGTTTAGGTGGGGAACTTCATTCACTATCTTTCGACGTTTTTGGCTGGATTGGTGGTGGGTTTTGTGTCAGCATGGAGATTAGCTCTTCTGAGTATAGCAGTAATTCCAGGAATCGCTTTTGCTGGTGGTTTATATGCTTATACTCTCACTGGACTTACTTCAAAGAGTCGAGAATCCTATGCAAATGCTGGCATAATTGCCGAACAGGTGAAACTTTTTTGCCCCTTCTTTTCTATTTTGGGTGTAATGTTAAAGATTGAACTCTGTTTTCACTGTTCTGTTTTGCCTTTGATCTTTAAAAGCATTTTCAAAATCCACCAGCCTGGCTTTGGTACTTAGCAACATGTCATAATGATGTTTATTCCTGTGAAACAAACTTATCACCAACATTTTTGTTATTAATTTCATTGTAATCTTCATTCCCAAATGTTACTCAAAGTTTGATTCTTTTTCTTCTTTTTCGGTCAAACCCACAGTAAAGTTCATTCAAGTAGAATCACATGGCATGTTTTTTCATTGTAAAACTTCCAAGAACATAGCATGATATGTTTCATAAACGTGTTGTTTTTAGGCGATTGCTCAAGTTCGAACTGTTTACTCTTATGTTGGGGAAAGCAAAGCCCTGAATTCCTATTCAGATTCTATTCAAAACACATTGAAAATTGGGTACAAGGCAGGAATGGCTAAAGGGTTGGGTCTAGGTTGTACTTATGGCATTGCTTGTATGTCTTGGGCACTTGTCTTCTGGTATGCTGGAGTCTTCATCCGAAACGGCCAGTCCGACGGCGGCAAAGCCTTCACTGCTATATTCTCCGCCATCGTTGGTGGCATGTAAGACTCTTGAGAAATTAAAAACTGTAGTTTAACCATACAACAACATCCAAGTTTTTGTTTTCTGAATGTGGGTTTGTGTACTGCTATAGGAGTTTGGGGCAGTCGTTTTCCAATTTGGGAGCATTCAGCAAAGGGAAAGCAGCAGGGTATAAATTGATGGAGATTATCAAGCAAAGGCCTACAATCATTCAAGACCCATTAGATGGGAAGTGTTTGGGTGAAGTTAATGGCAACATTGAGTTCAAAGATGTAACCTTTAGCTACCCATCCAGGCCTGATGTGATGATCTTCAGGGATTTCTCCATTTTCTTCCCAGCTGGGAAGACCGTGGCTGTCGTCGGTGGTAGCGGTTCTGGGAAAAGCACTGTTGTCTCTCTCATTGAAAGATTCTACGATCCCAATCAAGGTTATTGACAGCCAATGCATATAATCAAGACATTACTTAGCTAGCTTGTGAATTGTTCTGATTTCCTCTGTTTCCTCCAAAAACAGGGCAGGTTTTACTAGACAATGTAGACATCAAGACAGTGCAATTGAAATGGCTACGTGATCAAATTGGTTTAGTGAATCAAGAACCGGCTCTGTTTGCAACAACCATATACGAAAATATTCTCTACGGCAAACCCGATGCAACGACGGCGGAGGTGGAAGCTGCCGCGGCTGCAGCCAACGCTCATAGCTTCATCACGTTGCTCCCCAATGGCTACGACACTCAAGTTAGTTCAATCCCTCAATGGGTTTCAATTCAATACAATTTTGTTGTTTTTCCACAACATAACAAGTTTTAAATCAAAACCCAGGTGGGCGAAAGAGGATTACAACTATCCGGCGGCCAAAAACAGAGGATTGCCATAGCTAGAGCTATGTTGAAGAATCCCAAAATCCTTCTCCTGGATGAAGCCACCAGCGCGCTCGATGCAGGCTCAGAGAGCATAGTTCAAGAAGCTTTAGACCGTTTAATGGTCGGAAGAACAACGGTGGTGGTCGCACATCGATTATCAACCATAAGAAATGTCGATTCAATTGCAGTTATACAACAGGGCCAAGTCGTCGAAACAGGAACTCACGAAGAACTAATCGCAAAATCCGGTGCTTATTCCTCGTTAATTCGATTCCAAGAAATGGTTCGAAACAGAGAATTCTCAAACCCGTCGACCCGTCGAACACGATCTTCACGACTGAGCCATTCGTTATCAACAAAATCGTTAAGCCTCCGCTCCGGCAGCCTCAGGAATTTGAGCTATTCCTATAGCACCGGCGCCGATGGCAGAATCGAAATGGTCTCAAACGCCGAAACTGACCGGAAAAACCCTGCCCCAGATGGCTATTTCATTCGTCTTCTTAAACTAAACGGCCCCGAATGGCCGTATTCGATAATGGGTGCTGTTGGGTCTGTTCTCTCTGGTTTCATCAGTCCAACATTTGCCATTGTCATGAGTAACATGATCGAGGTCTTCTATTACAGAAATTCATCCGCCATGGAAAGGAAAATTAAGGAATTCGTATTCATCTACATTGGAATTGGGGTTTACGCAGTAGTAGCTTATCTAATTCAGCATTATTTCTTTACAATCATGGGTGAAAATCTCACTACCAGAGTCAGAAGAATGATGCTCGCAGGTAAAAATGAATCAATTATCTTCAAACTTCACAAGTCTTTATAAGCCCTTATTATCAAAATATATAAAATCCTCTGTTTTTATATATATAGCGATATTGAGGAATGAAGTGGGATGGTTCGATGAAGAAGAACACAACTCAAGTTTAGTAGCAGCAAGATTAGCTACTGATGCAGCTGATGTAAAATCCGCCATTGCTGAAAGAATATCAGTGATACTACAAAATATGACTTCGCTCTTCACTTCTTTCATAGTTGCATTCATTGTTGAGTGGAGAGTTTCTCTTCTCATCCTTGCAGCTTTCCCTCTACTAGTTCTTGCCAACATGGCTCAGGTAACCAAAAAAGAAAACTCAAACCCACTTCCCAAAATTCCATTAATTTCCATTTCAAAGCATTTTAAAACAACCCACATGAAAAAAATTAGTTTTTTTAAGGAAGTTGTTCATTGGAAAGCTAGTGCTTTACTGCATGTGTTGACCCTCGTCTAAAAAGTAGCTGCGGTTAGTGAAATTTAATTTTGAAGAAATAGGTCAGATTCTCTGAACTTTGCTTTTTACAGCTCTTGGAATATTAACTTCACTGCAATTCTAAGTCCTATTCTTCAATTACGCGACAAAGAACCTGAAATATTTAACTCTTACCATCTCTGTGCTCTGCACGTGCCTGCTCTGCTGCACTAACTTCTGAAAACTTTGCAGTGATAAACATTAAAGAAATAAGTCTTAAAGTTCATAGCTTTTAATATTATAATAAACAAAACAACCGAGGAAACCTCTTCGAAATTCCAACAAGATTCAAACTTTACTAAAAAATTTCTCACCCCCTTTTCATTTTTCAAATAGAAAGTTTCTGGGTTTTGTTTTGTTTTTGTTTAAGCTTTTTTCTTCGAGCCCAATGCCTATGTATATATATATTTTTGTCTTGGTTTCTCTGTTTTTAATAGTTTTTAGACATACACCGATTCTTCTGCATCTTTGCAGTATTTTTATGAGCTCTGTTTTTCTTTTTTTCTGATTCAAAGCTTCAAGTTTTGACCATCTTTCTCTCCCTTGAAATCCGAGCTCTCTCTGGTTCCTCTGGCTTTTGCCAGATACCCCATGTGAAAAACTGCAGCTAAATTCTCACTCCCCGTGATCTTCATTCATATAATATAAACTTTTCAAACTTAGCTCTTCACATTTTTCCATGAAAAAAAAGGGTATAGTATAGTATTTTTGCTGCATAGTTCTGTGACTGACGACTTTCATTATACATTGTCGTCTTTTGGTAATTTCTCTTGAAGTGATTAAATCTAATGGAGAGGGGGTTCCGAAAAATGGGATTTGTTTTCAAACTAGTGTACTGATCTCTGACCATTTGTCTTGTGTTGAACAGTAGTGTAAAATTTGCGCATGCTTCTAATACAGTGAAAGTTACGATTGATTGCAAAAGGACATTACTTTCTGCAACTTATTAACGTCTCTGTCATAGTTCCTTTTTCCATGTTTAGGAAAAAAAAAGACCCCTATTTGTTTGAAACTCATACATCAAACACAGCTTTGTTAGTTGAGCATGATTTGAATTATGCTAATATAAATTAGAGATGAGTTTAATTGACCGAAGTTGAACATTGTTATTTATTTGCAGCAACTTTCTTTGAAAGGATTTGCTGGGGATACTGCAAAGGCCCACGCAAAGACAAGTATGATTGCAGGGGAAGGTGTGAGCAATATCAGAACAGTGGCTGCCTTCAATGCACAAGACAAGATTCTTTCTCTGTTCCGCCATGAGCTTCGTGTGCCACAGCGACAGAGTCTCCGCCGGAGCCAAACGGCGGGGGTTCTTTTTGGTATTTCGCAGCTAGCTCTATATGCTTCTGAAGCTCTAGTTCTATGGTATGGTGTTCATTTGGTCAGCAATGGTGGATCAACATTCTCCAAAGTGATTAAAGTCTTTGTTGTCTTAGTTGTTACTGCCAATTCTGTGGCGGAGACTGTTAGTCTTGCTCCTGAGATCGTTAGGGGCGGCGAATCGATTGGTTCTGTTTTCTCGATTCTTGATCGCTCGACGAGGATCGACCCTGATGATCCTGAGGCAGAGACTGTTGAGACACTTCGTGGGGAAATTGAACTTCGACATGTTGATTTCGCGTACCCGTCTCGACCTGATGTCATGGTGTTTAAGGATCTTAATTTGAGGATCAGGGCTGGCCAGAGCCAGGCATTGGTTGGAGCCAGTGGATCAGGGAAGAGTTCAGTGATTGCCTTGATTGAGAGATTCTACGATCCGATTGCCGGGAAAGTTATGATCGACGGGAAGGACATTCGACGCCTGAACTTACAATCCTTGAGGCTGAAAATTGGGTTGGTACAGCAAGAGCCAGCCTTATTTGCAGCCAGCATTTTTGACAATATTGCATATGGAAAAGATGGAGCAACAGAGGCCGAAGTAATAGAGGCAGCAAGAGCAGCCAATGTACATGGCTTTGTAAGTGGACTGCCTGATGGCTACAAGACACCAGTTGGAGAAAGAGGCGTTCAGCTATCTGGTGGCCAAAAACAACGCATAGCAATTGCTAGGGCCGTTCTCAAGGACCCCACAATCCTACTCCTTGACGAGGCCACCAGCGCCCTCGACGCTGAGTCCGAGTGCATGTTGCAAGAGGCTCTTGAAAGGCTCATGAGGGGCCGAACCACAGTCGTCGTAGCGCATCGCCTGTCCACAATCAGGGGAGTGGACAGCATTGGCGTGGTCCAAGACGGGCGCATTGTCGAGCAAGGTAGCCATAACGAGCTGATAAGCCGAGCCGAGGGGGCTTACTCAAGGCTGTCGCAGCTGCAACACCAACATATATGAAAGGGGTGAGGGTCAAAATTTTCCTATGGAGCAACATGGGGTTGTTGGTTGTTAAACCAAATTTGGGGTCCCATTTTAGATGATGTTTTTTTTTTTTTTCCTTTTTCATCCTTCTTTTTTCTTTTTTCTTTCTAGTTGTAGATATCAATCTGGAATGTGCAATCTATTCTATATCATGTTGACTGCTCCATTTCCAATGGGAAAAAGGCAAGTATCTTATTATAATTGAAAATTATGGTGCACTGCATGAACCCCTTTTATCTAATTGTCTGTTTGGTCTACCAAGTTATCTTTATTATTCCCCACATCTTTTAATATATCCTAAAGCAAAAAGAAAAGCAAAATCTTATATCCAATTTGCCTTTTTAGAACTGATAAGACTAACTTACTGTATTCCTTTTTCCCAAAATAGTGTTTTTGCCTGTACCATCATTACTTATGAAATACATGGGGATAAATGATAACAAACTAAATAAATGAGAAGAGCGCAGAAACACATATAGATTTAAGGCAAAGGACAAGAATCTAAATCTATAATAATCAAAATTCAAATTTGTTACATCTCACACTTATCATTCAGAAATTGGATTTGACACCTAATGGCATCACTATTTATGTGCATTACTAACAATCTTGAATTAATGGTGTTTATAGGTTAGGTTGAATTGAGTCGAAGTACTTTTTGAACCTAATCTAATTATTGTTCAAATTGTTTCAACCCTAATAACCTTTATTAGACAATAAATCCAACCCAACCCAACCATGAAACATTTGAGTGGATTGGTTTGGGTTACTCAAATCATCTATTAAAGTTTTGTTCTAAAATAAGTAAAAATGTTAATTTGTAAAAACTTCATTAAATTATTTTCATTATATTCAATTAAGAGTAACCATTTAACTTCAATATATGTTATGTAATTTAGAAAAGATTATTTTTAAGAGTTGTTGGATAATAAATTATTAAAATAAATAAATAAATAAATAAATAAATAAATAAATAAAATTAAAATAAATATATGTATATATAATTGTATCGTAAGTAAGAAAAATATAATTTTTAAATTAATAATAAGTTCGAGTTGGTTTGAGTTATTTTAGTTGAACCTATGAACTAACACAACTCATAAATTTTTTTTATATATTTGAACCCAACCCACCCAAATGAGTTGATAACCCAACCGAAACGGTAGAGGTTGGATTGGGTTGATTAGATTTTTCGGATTATCGGATTTTTTGTACACCCCTATCTTGAACTACTTCTAAGAGTGAAGAGTGAAGACTATCCCCACAAATCAACCTGGGTATTTTCATGCTTGATCCTCACTCATATGCTTCCTAGTAAAATTCCTTGAAGATCACACAATATATGATTGCTCAAAGCTAAACACTCTTAACTTTTGAGTTTATATGATTAAGCCACTGAAAAAGAAGATACACATGATTGGTATAAGTAGTAACTTTCAATTCTTTTTAAGTGTTTCTTAACCATACTTTCATATCCTTAGAATCTCTTTCATTCGGATGTGATATCGGTTCATTCATGTGTAACTTATAAACCCAGAATAAACCAACTTTTAAGTGGCTTAGGAAGATGGGGTGAATTATTGCAAAAGCAAGTGATGGGTATTATATATTAGACTTAAAGCTCAAGAAAGTGTTGGGGTTGAAAGTTGGAAGGACCCCATCACCAGCACTTGACATCATCAAATACACCTAAAAGCTCAAAAAGAAGGGCAGTGGCAGTGGCTGTGGCCAAAGCCCAACACACTGTTTAAGGCATTCCTTTAAATATTATTTGAACTACTTTTTGCTACTTACATCAAATTGCTTCTTTCTTTTTTTCCTTTGTAAAAAGCTCTCAATTGAATAAAACTTATCACTTCAACACCAATGTCCCACATGAATTTTTATAAATAAATAAAATAAACTAAAATAAAAAATGTCCCACATACATGTGTGTGTCTTTCATCTATCAAAAAAGCAATGCCATAAAGCACTGAAATTTCTATCCAACTGTTTTTCTTCTTCTGATTCATGATGTCATTGAAATTAAGTTCCAAATTAATATTGTAATCTTTGTCTCAATGTCCTTCATTGGTTTTCTTTTCTTCACATTTTTTTAGAGCCATCTAAAGGCTTAGTAGCAATGAAATTTCGGAGAGCGACTTGAAAACGATACATGATCACTATCACGAGATAGTCTAAAGAGTTATCGAAAGCAATCTCGAATGTTCCAAAACTAAACTTATAATTTCGATTATAATAATTACTTAGTTTATTTAGAAAATATCAATGACTATAACTACCAAATTTCAATTTACTAAAAAAAGAAACTCTTATTAATTTTACCCAATAGCACATATCACTATTGTTGAATTGTAGAGTCCAATTGGAAGCCCACCTAAAGTCTAAAGCCCAATGTAAAAGGAAATTTTTTTTGTTCCCCTTCTCCTCTTCATCTTGCTTTGTTTATTCCAAACAATGCTTATGCATACACCTTGATATTATTATAAAATGTTACCACCAACCATATTTGTAGCGATTCTATCTGAACAAAACAAAAAAGTTCAATAATCAAATGGGTTAATAAGGATCGGTGATAACAAATAAATATTCCTTCTTTATGTATTAACCATATGTCCTCATTTTATTAGTTGTTTAGTATATAATTTTTTCAATTCTTTGAATCCCTAAAATAGGGAACAATGTATAAATCGGGCATGCTGCCCCTTTTCAATGTGATACAGAATACGAAGAGGCAAAAGCCAACATCACTCTGTCTATCGCTTAGTAAATTGATTTCATCGTGTACAACGATCAGCTAAACGGCTAGAGTCCATCGTGCACAACGAAAGGGTAGACGATAGCCTCCATTGTGTAGCGCCAACGTCCTATCATTTAGTACGACAAAGGTAAACGATACTACTATCGCGCCAACGTCCTATTGTTTAGTACGAAAAAGGTAAACGATACTATTATCGCTTAGTTTTCGTAGCTCGATCGCTTAGCAAGATAAGGTAGACGATAAGGTAAGCGATATCACTATCGCTTAGTTTTCGAGGCTCCATCGTTTAGTACGATAAGGTAGGCGATGCCACTATAGCTTAGTATCCAAGACTCCGTCGCTTAGTACGATAAGATAAACAATGAGATTGTCTTGCATCGTTTAACCGCGTGATTCGATCGTATATAAAGAAAAGATGAACGATTCAGTTTTCATCTCTTTATATTTTCTAACTTTGGAGGGAGCTACATTTTCAAATAAAGATTTTTTTAACATTAAATTGGGATTATATTGCGAGTTGAGATTATTTATTTGTATTCTCCATTTAGTCAGTTCCCACTTCCAAACATTTTTGGCCCTTAACTTCAGTTTCTAATTTCATAGGGTTCTTCAAAACCGTCATATAAAGTTATCCAAAGTGTCTCAACCCTATGGATATGTGTATCTCTACTGTATTAAAATAGGTAAAATGAGAAGAATCTTTTAACTTCTCATTTTGTCTTTACTTCTTTTTAGAGTTTTTATTCTTTTTTTTTTTTTTGTCCTTTTTCTCTTAATTTTTTTTTCTCCACTTAAAATATTTTTTAAACAATGATAACAATTTTTTAAGAAAGAGAAGTTTCAAAAAAAATTAGTTTATTTCAATTTATTCGTTAAAAGTCATCAGATCCCAAAAATAATGTTTAAGATTTCTCAAAAGTCAGTAATTTACTCATTCCTCTAAATTTTATTTTGACTTCATTTTTAATTACTTTTTTCTTCCTTATTTTGTTTTGCATTTTGATTAACTTTATCACATTTGATTTTTGTTTGTTTGTTTAATTTTGGATTTTGGGATTTTTTTTAGTTTCGAAGACATTTGATTTAGAGGTTTATTTAATTTGTCTAGAGTTGTAGAGATTTAATGAGCTATCATTCATCTACAATTTTTTTTTTTTTTATAGATATTTCTATATATATGAATTTGTGAATTTCTTTTTTAAAATCTTACAGGAAAAATTTCTCGAAAACTATTTCGATTTTGTCCTTTTGTCCATTAATATCTCTTTGTTTTGTTTATAATGGTTCCGAACTATCGGAGTTATCAATAGGAGAATTTTTTTCTTTCTACGGTGAAATTACATTTGTCAACATATGAAAGTACTATTTTAAGTTAAATAAAAATTAGTAATTAGTGATGAAATTGTTACTTTTTTTTCTTTCTCATTTTGTTTCTATGTATTCATAGACATTTTGATTAACTTTATATCTTTGAGTTTTGTTTGTTTGTTTTGGGTTTTTTTTTTTTTTTTTTTTTTTTTTTTTTTTTTTTTTTTTTTTTTTTTTTTTTAATTTTGGAGAGATTTGATTTAGGGATTTATTTATTTTATTTGAGTTGTAGAGATTTAAGGAGCCATCATTCATCTACAGTTTTCTTTAGATATTTACGATAAATAAATTTTATGAATTTTTTTTTTTGAAGTCTTGTCGGGATAATTTTTTTGAAAAGTATTTTGAATTTGTTCTTTTAACATCTATTTTGTTTATGGTGGTTGTGAACAGTCAGAGTTATCAATGAGATATTTTTTTCTTTTACAGAAATTGAATTTGTTTAGTATGATTTACTCATTTCTCAAAATTCTATGTCAACTTTATTTTTAGTTCGATGAAAATTGGTGATTAGTTGTAAAATTGTTACTTTTTTCATCTCCATTTTGTTTTTCTCATTGTTTGTTTTTCATTTTGATTGACTTTATCACATTTGATTATATTTGTTTGTTTAATTTTGTATTTTGCATTTTTTTTTGTTTTGGAGAGATTTGATTTAGGAGTTTATTTATTTTGTTTGAATTGGAGAAATTTAAGGAGCCATCATGTTTTTATTTTAGATATTTTGATAAATAAATTTTATGAGTTTCTTTTTTAATGTCTTGCCAAGATAATAAATTTTATGAGTTTCTTTTTTAATGTCTTGCCGATATAATTTTTTTTGAAAACTATTTCAGTTTTGGTTATTTGTTCCTTTAATGTCTCCTTGTTATTTATAAGTGTATCATTGAGATATCTTTTTTCCTTTTATGGAGAAATTGAATCTATCGAAATATATATGAAAATATAATTTACTCATGCCTCTAAATTTTATTTCAACTTTATTTTTAGTTGGATGGAAATTGATGATTAGTAGGGGAATTGTTTTTTTCTTCCTCATTTTGTTTTCTCACTATTTGTTTTTATAGGTATTTTGATTTACTTTATCACACTCTATTTTGTAGAGATTTAAGAAACCATCATGCATCCTACAATTATTTTTTAGATATTTTAATATATAAATTTTATGAGTTTTTTTTGAAAGTGATCTTGCAGGGATCTGAGTTATTTTGTTCAATTTTTTTTTGCTATAGTATCATATATGTTTTTTTCGCTACAATATCATGCATCCTATTATTATTTTTAGATATTTTGATATATGAATTTTAGGAGTTTTTTTTGAAGTGATCTTATAGGGATTTTGGGTTATTTTGTTCAATCTTTTTTTTGCTACAATATCATATATGTTTGTTTGTTCATTTTTTTCATTCTTTTAAATTTGTGTTTTATCTAATTGCAATGTATTTTAATATTAATAAATACTTCCATAAAATTCATTTGAAGCAAATAATCTTTTGATTTTTTATGAGATGTTATGGAAGAGAAAACTATAAGATGTAGAGGAGAAAAAAGCAAAGTCGATTAAAGTAGAATGGAGAAAACTAGGAAAAAGAGAGATATAGTAGAAAGTCTTAAAAAATATAGGGAACATGAAGATATGGATAGATACGTTGAGAAAATTGGGGAACGGGAGATTTGTAAAATTGATTTAGTCTTCCCAATTTTAATTTCAATATTAATCCCACTTCTACATGATGAAATATAAGTAGCAACAAAATCATTTTTTTAAAATAAGGGGAATTTTTTTTTAACTGAAATATCTTTATATATTTAAAATTTTAAGTTATAGGTTGAATAGATACAATTGGTGCATATGAAACAACTAAGATATGATCCTATGAAAACATTATAATAATTTATATAGTTATCTAATTTTTAGAAGGTTATGGAAATTAAAACACAACTATATATAATATCGGTTTGTTACATACTATAAATTCATTATTTCTTACAAAATTTAATTAACAAAGGAAGATATTGGATTGTCACTCTATTCGTAAATCACGCAGAGTCCACGAAATACTAAATCTCATTACCATAACGTCGATGATCTTTTCAGAAGTAATTAAATTGTTCCATTATCTAACTTTTAAATGTTTTAGTAATTAAAATTTAAAACAAACATATATCTTAGTTATTTATTACGTGCTAAAAAAAAACTAATATATTCTAAATTTTTTAATTAAAACGATAGATTTCACATGCATTACACGTGTGTTCTACTAGTATACATATAATCAAATATAACAGCACGAGCCCAAACATATGGGAGATATCCATTATATATATGTATAAACCAAGGTAGACAGAGACTCACATCTTATGGATATGCGTATATATAATCAAACCTACCACATCTTACACAGATATAAAAAATTGTACGAGGAACCTCCCACTCTATGAACATGTGGATATAATTAAATCAAACATACAATAGCACTAATACAAACATATGAGCAATATCCACTATATAAGTGTAAACACCAAGGTACACAAATAACCCTGCACCCTATGAATATGTATATATTCTAACATACATGAGCATGAGTACAAACATTTAATCTATATACCTTACATAGGTGTATCGACCATACTTATCAAATGCATAAGAGTATACAAGTTATGGGTAAATATAGAGAATAACACACATATTGATCACACACTGACCACCGTCACATTGTCCCTTTCATCCACTTCAACAGTAGGATCTGTTAGTGAAAATTGAGTTTTAAAAAGAAAAATGGCTTTTGAGAATCACACATCGGTTGAAGTGAATTTTCCTTCATATACTCCCATCTTGGAACTTGAGTTTCGGCTCCAAGGGGTACCCATATTAGAGAGAGTGAGCAGATAGACCAATGTAGGTAAGATAGAAATCCCACACATGCGCCACCGTCTGTTTGGTTGGACGGACGTGGCGAGACATGTGTTTATTTTTTGGAAAAAAATATTATTATTAATTATTTTATTCTTATTTTCAATGCTCCATGTGTCGAGATGAGCGCAATCAAGTCTTTAGCGCACACGTTTAGTGGCTTCATACAATTTGTGGATCTGCACGCTCTGTGGCTGAGCATTGTTTACGTCTTTTCCTGTTTAAGGTGCAAGCCTTCAACCATCTCAATCATCTCATTCATTCCCTCATCTCAGAATACTCTTTACTCTCTCAACCTCTTTTTCCATTTTACATTTTTCTGATCGTTTTTCGAGCAAACCAGTCTGAACGGTATGAGTTTTCGTTTGGTGACAATGCATTTCCGATCGAGACCTTTTTGAGACTGTTTTATTCTGAGGACGACGTGGCAATACCGTTGATTTGCTTGCACACCTGGATAGAGCCACGAAACGTCTTAAAGAGAGCGAGATTCGTGACTCAATCCATAACGAGTTTTTGTTTTGCAGGTTCCACATTTTTGACGACCGACGATTCCTAATTATTTGCTGCTGTTGAGTTTCACCATTGGAGGGTGGCCGGTTCCAACATTTTTAAGACGTTTCGGCTACCAATTCTATAATGACCCTCACAAGAAACAACGATATTATGACATCTGACCTCAACCGTCCATTCTGATTTGAAGGAGTGAACTTCAAATGGTGGAAGCAGAAGATGCTGTTTTTGGGGACATAGTCCCCTTAAGTACTGATTCATTCCTACTAATTTTGGGGATAATACCAGATAGATAGTTAGGGACATAGTCTTGCAAGATGAAATTCGCTGCTATCCGTTTTAGGATTAGCAGATAGGTTATTCCGTTAAGTATAGATTTCTAGTCTTGAACAAACGGACCCCACCCTCTCATGGCCGAGAGGGACATGGTTTATTAGTTGGACTATAAACCAATTTTTCAATAGAGGATTAGTGGGAGCTTAAGAAGTAAGATGCATTTACAGAGGAAATGGTAATTTTGAACTAACTGTAAATACAAATGACCTGTGAAGGATAGATTTATTGATTATGGTTAAATCAACTGAACAGAAATATATCTACAGTGAGGATAGTGCAACCATTGAGCTATAGTGGTATGTCTCGGTGGTTAACGAATATTGATTAATTCGGGTTAAAGAGTTTAACTGATTAATCTTAAATCGTTGGAGCTCATGATCTGTAGGTCCATAAGGTCACTCTACCAGCTCGTAAAAGATTAAACCTTGGATTAGAAAATTGAGCGAATTTGAAGTGTTCAAATTTGGAATTAGGATTTGAATTTGAAATGTTCAAATTCAATTTAGGGTTTGGATAATTATATTCAGTAAAATTAAATGTTTGATTTTATTGAAATTAAACGTTTCTTTGGAGAGTTTAAAATATTAAAATATTGATTACATGAATATGGATTCATATTTAAATTAGGTGTTTTATTAATTTAATATTTAATATTAAATTATTATTTATTTATTTAAATTTAAATTAATTTCATTTTTTAAGAAATTCAATTTTTTGGAAACTTGAATTTCAAATTATGTTTAGTTTAATTTTAAATTAAATAGTAATGAATTTTAAAGTGGGAAAATCCAACATTTGAGGTTGGTAGTGAGTTTTCCATTTTTGTACACCTTGCACATTTACTTAGTACTAATTGAGGTGCAATTAGCTGAATATATAAGTGCTCGCATGTTTAAGCTTGTTAAATACTTTATAAATCAGATTTATGAAGGACATGCAATTGAAAATTCGTGACTTTTTATGAAAAAATCCTTTTACTCTCAAATTCTCTCAACCCTTTCCAAACCCAACTCCTATACTTCTCAATCTTGAGTTTCCACTACTCAATCCAAGGTTGAGGATAGTGGAGAAGACTTTCTTGATAGTCTACTAGAGTTCTGGAGATCCAATTCGTAGAATTCAGCAAAGATTTGAAGAGATTCTATAAAGTTATATATCTATGAAACCCTCTTTATTGAAAAATTGTTTTAAGCATACTTTTAAACTCAAATTAAGTGTAATTAGAGTGCTTATTGATTATGTTTGCTTCTGCTTTGTGCATGTTTTTCCTATCAAGGGCAACTTCTCTGATTATCTCTCTAGTTTGCTAACTGAGGTGGCAAGTTAGGAAATCTTGTTTCCCATATGGTCCAAAGCAGTCTTCTTATTCTGTTGAAATTTCAAACTATTATCAGCCAAAATTTTTACTATATCCTCGATAGACATACCCGAACTTGAAGAAGCTCCTCTGTTATTATGAGCTTGTTCATTCTGCCTACCCCATCTGAAATTGGAGTGGTCTCGCCAACCCGGCTTGTAAGTTTTTCCAAAGGGATCTCGCCTTCTATTTTGTCCATGATTATTTAAACTTCCTAAGGCATTTTGGACTTGAGGACACGCATCGATAATATGTCCAGTCGAGCAAACTCCATAAAGTGAGGGTGGAAATGATCTATCCAGTGCCATCTACTTAACAACAGAAGCCAGGTCAGAATTTTGAGATTTTAATTAATGTACCTCAATAGAGGATGTGACAGATCCTGATCCTTTAGTCCCAAACTATTGGGAGTTTTCTGCCATAGTGGAAATTAACTTCTTTTTCTTACTAGGTGTTTTATTTATCAGTGCACCTCTAATAGCAACATCTATCGTACTATTTTCATGAGGCAAAAGACCTTCATAGAAATATTGAATTAGTAAGGAGTCAGAAATTTGATGATGGTAAAAATTAGCACAAATACGCTTAAACCTCTCTTAGTATTCAAAAAGTGTTTCGCAAAAATTTGTGTGATTCAATAGATTTCCTTTCTTATGCTAGTAGCTCTTGAACTTAGAAATAATGTTTTAAGAAACAATCTTTTCATTGTTGTCCATGTTGTAACACTCCCAGATAGCAAATCATAGAGCCAATCTTTTGCTGCACCCTTTAAAGAAAAAGGGAAAGCCCGCAGGTTTATTTGTTCTTGTTTCACTCTATGGAGGCCCATCTCATAGCATACAACCTAAAATTCTTTGAGGTGCTTGTGCGGATCTTCATTTGAAAGACCATTAAAAGTACGAAGTAAATGAATTAGCCTGGTTTTCAATTCAAATAGACTTGTAGTTTAATGATAAACAATGCATATTGATTGTTGAGCTGTATCAGGTGCCGCCAAGACTCTCAATGTTCATTCAGGTTGCTCAGCTATCTCGCTTTATTCTGCATCTTCTACAAAATTCTCTTCAAATGTTTGCGTGTCTTCAACATTATTTTGATTGTTCTATGCTATTTGCATTCTTGCTTCTCTGTTTATTCTCCTTTCATCATTGTTTTGATCGTGGCTATGCGATAGCACTACGCAATCATTGCTATGCGATAGATTTGTGCTATCATTGCTATGCGATAGCACTGTGCATTGTTGCTATACGATAGCACTATACGATCATGGCTAAGCGTGCCATTGGATGATTGTTGCTATGCGTTGGATGTGGGCGATCATTGCTGGGCGATTCGGATCGAACGGTTCAAGACTCGGTTCACTTGTTTTGAACCGGCCGACTCTTATTTTGTATTAGTTTGGTTTTATTTGTTTCAGATGCCCAATCCCAGTCCATTAATTGCCTTTAAATTATGCATGTGATGTATGATTATTTTAATATTATATGTCATATTGTATGCCATATAGTATAAATTCCCACCATAGGTTATGCATTTAATTTCATGCATCATTTATATTATAATTGTTATAATATATGTTTAGATGCATGTTTTAATATTATAGCATGCTTATGCATCATATAGTATAAATGATTTAATATATGCATGCATGCATTAATAACATATACATGCATCATTTATATTATAAGAGTTATAATATATAGTATGAATGTATGTTTAAAGTATATTATTAATAATTTCATTACTTTAGTATATAATTATTATATATGTTAATAATGAAATGAAATTGCATGAAGCATGTCACCACTTTAGGGTAATTTATAATTGTTATAAAATTACCTAAGTATGCTTTACTTGCAATGTATGATTTTAATTTATTTTATTTTCTTATAATTGTTATAACAAAAATGAAATTAGAAATTAAAATCAATAATTCAGAGTTGCATACAAACCTTAGTTTAAAATCATCTTTTAAAATTGTTTTAAAACATGATTCAGATAGACCTAAGATCACATTTCTAATGAGATTAGAAATATAAGTTTAATCTTTTAATTGGTTTAATAGGATTAAATTTATTTTTAATAAAATATTAACTATATAACAAATGTATCTTTAAGGGACCTTTTGTCTAAGGCGAGTTCTATCTAGGCTGAGGTATTTAAGTTGATGGAAACGTAACACCCCTACCTAAAAACTTACCTAGAAAGGTGAATTAGATAGTTTCGTTACAAGTATGCAAGTTTGATTAAAGTTTATTAAAGAGTTTAATGAATCTTAATCAAAATTGTTTAACTATCCAAAGGCAAGTGTTGTTTTTGGGCAAATTAAACAATCACTTTGATAAAATTAGTAGATGAATTTTGTTAAGTTAATTAACGCTAGGTAAAATGCTCAGTGGGAGGAAAATGAGGTATATGATATTTCATTTCATGCTCTTCACGTTTCTCCTTAAAGTTCACACCGTGAGATTTATACTCTACCTTGAGGCACCATGGGTGTCTCGCTACGGGTGGCATTTGTATAGATCAATATCAAGGTAAATGGAGAGAGTGTTTATAGTAAGTGGGAGTAGGACGTGTGACAACACATCATTCGATATCTCTAATTAGTTTGAAGTAAAGTTTTATGCATGGCCTCGTGGCACTGTGTGTATCCCCCTAAAGGATGACAATTTTGCATGACACTTTATTCAAACTTTAGCAATGGATAGGGTTGCTTTAGTTTCATGTCCCAATCGGGTTTTCCCTAGGTTGGCTCATTGGGGCGAAACTCTAGGACCTAAAATGAGGGGTTACACTTACAAGAATTGTTAATCGAGTTTAACAAATTCTAGACCGAACAATGGTGACTAATAGTGACGGTAACAAGGAGTTGTTCTGTCTGTTGGTTGAGAATGTCTCATTTTAGTGAATAGGCACTTGATCACCCTACGGTGACTTTTATCCTCCTTCACTGAAACATCATTGTAAAATAGTTGTCACTTAGGGTACACTAGACTATTTTGCTAAAATTGATTGGTTTTCTTGTTGGTTTAATGCAAATAAGCTAATAATAAATAACTTGTATGGTTTCAATAAATTTATTTCACAATGACTTTCGCGACTTCAAATCTACTCGCTGCTGATAAATTAACGGGAGAAAACTACACTTCATGGAAAAACACGATCAACACATTACTTATCATCGATAACCTTCGTTTTGTCCTGATGGAGAACTGTCCACCCATTCCAGCTCCAAATGCTGCTCGAAATGTTCGAGAAACATACAAGCGTTGGACACAGCCAAACGAAAAGGCCCAAGCGAATATCTTGGCGAGTCTTTTTGAAGTTTTGGCCAAGAAGCATGAGTCCATGCTCACAACTCGTGAGATCATGGAGTGTCTGAGGGAAATGTTCAGACAATCGTCCATACAGTTCAGGCATGATGCTCTCAAACACATCTTCAATGCCCGTATGCAAGAAGGGGCATCTATTCAAGAACATGTTCTTAATATGATGATCCACTTCAACATGGCGGGGATGAATGGGTTTTTCATCGATGAAGCTAGCCAAGTCAACTTCATTTTGGAATCTTTACCTGAAAGTTTCCTACACTTCCGTAGTAATGCTATTTTGAATAGGATTGACTACAACCTAACCAACTTACTCAATGAGCTACAGACCTTCCAGTTCTTGATGGAAAGCTAGGAATAGAAGGGTGGGACAAATGTTGCTTCATCCTCTAAGAAGTTTCACAGAGGTTCGACTTCTGGGACCAAGTCTGTACCTTCTTCTTTTGGCACCAAAAAGTGGAAGAAGAAGAAAGATGGAAAGGGGAAAACTAATCCACCAGCTGCTGCCCAAAAGGGTAAGAAAGCCAAGATTGCAAAAGAAATCTGTTTCCATTTCAACCAGGAGGGACATTGGAAGAGGAACTGTCCCAAGTACTTAGAAAAAAAAGAAGAAGGCCAAGTAAGATAAATATGATTGACTTGTTTTGGAAACATGTTTAGTGGAGAATGATGATTCTTCATAGATTATAGATTCTAGCACCACAAACCATGTTTGTTCTTCATTTCAGGGAATTAGTTCCTAGTTGCAACTTGATACTGGTGAAATGACAATGCGGATTGGAACTGGGCACGTCATCTCGACAGTGGTAGTGGGAGGTCTCCAGTTAACTTTACAGAATAAATTCATTTTACTAAAAAATGTGTATGTAGTTTCTTGTTTAAAAAGGAACCTAATTTCTATAAAGTGTTTACTTGAACAATCTTATTTTATTAACTTCAATGTAAATAAAGTGTTTATTTTAAAAAATGGTGTCGATATTTGTTATGCGAAACTGGAAAGCAACCTTTATGTGCTAAGAATGTTAGCAACTAAAGTCCTCCATAACACTGAAATGTTTAAAACTGCGATAACTCAACATAAAAGACTTAAAATTTCTCCTAAAGAAAATTCCCAACTTTGGCACATAAGATTATGACATATCAATCTCAATAGGATTGAGAGATTGGTGAAGAATGGACTTCTAAGCGAGTTAGAAAAAAAATTCTTTACCTGTGTGTGAGTCATGAAATGACTAAAAGACCCTTTACTGGAAAAGTTCACAAAGCCAAAGAACCTTTAGAACTGGTACATTCATACCTCTATGATTCGATGAATGTAAAAGTTAGGGGAGGTTATGAATATTTCATCACTTTTGATGATTATTCAAGATATGGTACGTTTATTTAATGCGACGTTTCGATCTGAATCTTTTGAAAAGTTTAAAGAATTCAAGGCTGAAGTTGAAAAATACATTAAGTAAAACAATAAAGACATTTCGATCTGATCGAGGTGAAGATTTTATGGATCTGACATTCCAAAACTATTTAATAGAACATGGAATTGTATCCTAACTCTCAGCACCTGGTACACCTCAGCAACATGGTGTATTAAAAAGGAGAAATCGAACTCTGTTGAACATGGTTCGGTCTATGATGAGTTATGCTTCCTTACCTGACTCGTTTTGGGGTTATGCAATAGAGATTGCAACATATATTTTGAACAGTGTTCCATCCAAAAGTCTTACTAGAACACCTTTGGAGTTATGGAATGGTTGTAAAGCTAGTTTACGTCATTTCAGAATCTGGGGTTGCCCACCATATGTGCTTGAGGAAAATCCTAAGAAATTAGAATCTCGTTCAAAATTGTGCCTATTTGTAGGCTACCTCAAAGGAATGACAAGTGGTTTCTTCTTCGACCCTAAGGAAAATAAAGTGTTTGTATCGACAAACGCTATTTTTCTGAAAGAAGACCACATAAGGGAGCACAAGCCCTGCAGTAAAGTTGTGTTGAATGAGCTTTCCAAAGAAACCAAGAGTTGTTGAAGAGCCTACTACCTCAACAAGAGTTGTTGACGTAGATTCATCTAGTAGATCAAATCCACCTCAAGTGTTGAGGGAACCTCGACGTAGTGGGAGGGTTGCAAACGCACCTATTTGCTATATGGGTTTAACTGAAATCCTAGCCATGGTAGCTGATGGCAAAGTTGAGGATCCACTGTCTTATAAGAAAGCAATGGAGAATGTTAACAAAGATGAATAGATCAAAGTCATGGATCTCGAAATGGAGTCTATGTACTTCAATTCAGTTTGGTATCTTGTAGATCAACCTAATGGGGTTAAACCTATAGGTTGTAAATGGATCTACAAGAGGAAACCAGGTGCTGATGGGAAGGTGCAAACCTTCAAGGCTAGACTACCGAGAAAGGGTTATGCCCAAGTAAAGGGAGTTGACTATGAAGAGACTTTCTCGCCTGTTGCCATGCTAAAGTCTATCCAAATCCTCCCATCCATTGCCTCATATTATGATATGAGATATGGCGAATGGATGTCGAGACTGCTTTTCTGAATGGCAATCTTAAAGAGAGCATTTATATGGTGCAGCCCGGAGGATTCATAGTCCAAGGTCAAGAGCAAAATGTTTACAAGCTGAATCGGTCCATTTATAGACTGAAACAAACATCTCGATCTTGGAATATAAGGTTTGATACTGCGATCAAATATTATGGCTTTGAACATGACCTTAATCTTAAGTAAGTTGAGAACTCTTGCCTATGAGGGCGATCCTTTGATTTTTATGGGTGAGAGTGGCCAGATCGTCGACTCAACAAGCTTACTTTTGGGGATTCATCTGATTGGGGAGCTGGGAACTCAGCTACACAAGATGAAATTCACTCATTCTCCGAAGCAGGGGAAGTAGATAAATTGCTCCCTTAAGGGTTGATTCTGGGTCTTGAACAATGTGGCGCCATATCCTCTCTTGGCCCGAGAGTGGTTTAGTCATAGTGGAACTATGATATATTGTTCATTAGAGGGATCAATGGTACTTAAGGAGTTAGATATAACTATAGGGGCGAAACAGTAATTTAGCCTAGTTGTATTTACGAGCAATTTGTAAAGGGTTATCGTACTGTTGATTTGTTATATCCAATGGATACAGAAATATATTTGTAGTGCGAAGAGTGCAAATGTTGGTCTTTAGTGGAGTGCCCGACAGTTAACGAATGGTGGATAATGTGATTAAAGAGTTTAATCAGTTATTCACGTACTGTTGGAGCTTCAAGCTACAAGTCCGTAAGGTCCCCTTGGTAGCTCAATGAATTTAAGTTGACAATATGATTTTGGGTTGATTTGAAATGTTAAAATTAATAAGAGGGAATTTAATTATATATGGTATAATTAATTCAATCATATATGATATAATTGATATAATGTATTTGATACATTATTATTTAATTGGAGGAACAAATATTTGAATATGATTCAAATATATATTCTATGAATAAGATTCATAGTTATTAAATTTAATATAAATAAGATTTATATTAAATGCCACAAAATAGAGAAAAAGAACTATGGTTTATATATTGTATATGATGCAATATTAAAATTATAGGTTATAAATATAATATGATAAGTTAGTTATCATATTTATTTATAATTTATTAATTATTTGATAATTAAAACTTTTTCTCTCTAACCACCCTTAGTGGGGAGTTATTTGATTTTATGGCAAATGTGAGATAAATAAAAATGTAATTTTAATTTTTTCTAGGAAACAAGCATTACACGATTAGAGAACTACTACACGATTCTTTCAGAGCCTAGGTGATAGTCTCATTTTCTCTAAACGAAAGAGAGACTTTGCTATGCGATAGCTTTTCCTTCTACTCGATTGTCTTCCTCCTCCAACTTCAAACTTCCCTCTAACCAAAATTAGCCAGAGCCCACCATTCCTGGATTCTAACACCGAGAATACCAAGGTCACCAAGTGGTAGTGTCCTCTTTTTGGTTCGAGTTTCTCATTGCTGTTTGCTGCTGTTTGAGGAGAGTTTGTGACTTGTTCGACGCACTCGTGAACGAGTATGATCGAGGGATTAACTTGAAGAACGATTCTTCAAAGTTTAAAGTTATAATCAGGAGTGATTGGTGGGGTGCCAGATGGGGTATGCGGCGACCCGGGAGATGAAATGACAATGGGTGAAGTCGGTTGAAGGGGTTGGTAGCTCCTTCTGCTTCAATAGGGTAAATGGTGGCTAAGGGTTGGATGGATAATGGGGGCAGTGGACACACTGCAGGCGATGGTGCGATGTAGAGATGAGCGAGAATAGGGTCATGTGTTACACCCACCAGCGTAATATTTGGAATAAATGGTGGTGGGGCGGGCTGTGTGTAGGATTTCTTGACAGTTGCGGAGGAAAAAGGGCGCTGCCGCCTTGGTTTTGTGGGAGTTCTTGATTTAGGTTTGGCGGAGGTTTTGGGTTTTTGATGGGTTTTAGAGGTTTTGGGATTTATGGTGGTTTCGATGGGTTTCGACCGTCGCTGGGATATGGAGGAAGGCTTGCCGTAGTCTTGGTCGGAAAAGGGGTTTATGAGGTTCGGCGAGGGTTTGGTGGGGGCGACATTAAAGCAGAAGAAGATGAGAAGAAACTTACCGGCAATACACCTCCATAGCTCATTTATTGGTCTTAGCTATCGGATTCTGAAGAAATTGTTGTTGAAGGCTGACTCGAGTAGCGAACTTGATCGAAGAGGCGGTAAAGCTTCGAGAGCTAGGATTTTTTTTTGAAGTAGGATTGAAGGAGGTGGAAGAAAAAGAGATTTCAAAGGTTTGCGTTTTAGAGGTCAGTGGGAGAAGACGTGGTGATGTCAGGTGGCGTCTGACATCCTCATTTATTAAGCAGACGAAAGGATGTGCCTAGGGTTTCTAGGTAATCGAGTGTTTTTGTATTTTTGAGATGCGTCCTTTCGGTTTGGGCCATGCGTTGGCTTAAGTCCAACACATCAGTTTTATTCCCATCCTAAGTTTCTTCTGGTTGTACACAATTTTTTTTAAAAAATAAATCTCTTAACTAAGAAATCAATAACAATCATTAATCAACTTAAAACGTAACGCAAAGACAACAAACAATCAGAGTAAACACAAACGCAGTCATAAAATACAAAATGCAAAAGAAATGAAGGTAGAAGAAGTGTCAATGTGAACGCAGGGATGCTTCGACGCAAGCCTCAATTGGCTTCGCGTAATACGAGGGATGACTTTTGTCGTTCTACACCATCTTCAAAGTAAGGCTTCACTCTTTGCCCATTTACCTTGATCGTATTTGTGCCATCCTCCCACGTCAACTCTACTGCTCCGTGGGGAAAGATTGTTTTGATAACGAATGGTCCTGACCACCTTGACTTTAATTTTCCTGGGAACAAATGCAATCGTGAATTGAATAATAAAACTTTTTGGCCTACAACAAACTCTTTCTTACTAATGCGTTGGTCGTACCAACGTTTGGTCTTCTTCTTGTAGAGCTTGTTGTTCTTGTATGTGTTCAACCACCATTCCTCAAGCTCATTGAGCTGAAGTTTGCATTGATCGCCCGCGGTGTCCAAATTTAAATTCAGCTTCTTAACTGCCCAGAAAGCTTTGTGCTCCAACTTCAGAGGTAAGTGACAAGCTTTTCCGAATACTAAGAAGTATGGAGACATACCTATGGGAGTCTTGTAGGCAGTCCTGTAGGCCCAGAGTGCTTCATCCAGCCTCTGTGCCTAATCTTTCTGCGATGCATTGATGACTTTTTCCAATATTGATTTTATTTCCCGATTCGATACCTCAGCTTGACCCTTGGTTTGCAGGTGGTATGCGGTAATGATCTTGTGCCTGACATTATATTTGGCAAGAAATTTTGAAATGATGTGGTTAATGAAATGCGTACCTTCGTCACTTACCAGGGCTCTTAGTGTTCCAAAGCGTGTGAAAATGTTCCTGGTAAGAAACTTAGAAATAGTCGATGCATCATTTTTGGCACAAGCTACTTTTTCGACCCAGTTTGATACGTAATCTACTGCCAGTAGGATATATTGTTGACTGCAGAACAGGGGGAAAGGTCCCATAAATCGATGTCCAAACGCTAAATAATTCGATTTCAAGAATATTGTTCAGAGGCATTGCGTCCCTTGGTGAGATATTTTCGGTGTGTTTGTAAGGGTCACACTTGCGAGCATACTCCCTTGTGTCTTCGAAGAGGGTAAGCCAGAAGTATCCGCTTTGAAGAACCATCGCAGCGGTTCTTTGCCCTCCGAATGCCCTCACCCTCCGTAAGAAGAATCATGACACTCAGCCAGGATGCGTTGTGCCTCTCCCTCTGGAACACATCAACACATGATGGAGTCGGGACCTTATTTGTAGAGAAATAGTTCATCCCAAAAATAGAATTTGCTATCGTGTACCAACCGTTTCTTTTGCTGAGAGTTGAAGTGTTCGGGGAATTGCTTGGTAGTTAAGTAATTAACTATGTCTACGTACCAAGGTTCCCTGCCTTCAATATTGAATAAGCTTTCACCAAGAAATGCATCTTTGATTTCATTTTCTTGGTCTTGTATTTCCTGATTCTCTAATCTGGACAGGTGGTCAGCCACCTGATTCTTAGTCCCCTTTCTGTCCTGAATATCGATGTCGAACTCCTGCAATAGCAGTACCCATCTAATTAATCTTGGTTTCGCGTCTTTCTTACTCATCAAGAACTTAATGGCTGAAGGGTCTGTATAGATGGTTGCTGATGCACCAACTAAATAAGATCTGAACATTTCGATGCCAAACACTACAACCAACATTTCTTTCTCCTTGGTTGTGTAGTGTTCCTGAGAGTCGTTTAGTGTCTTGGATGCATAAGAGATGGGTATAAAATTCCCTTTTTTTTGCTCCAACATGGTGCCTACTACAACATCACTTGCGTCGCACATTAGAATGAAACGTTGCGTCCAATCCGGTGCTATTAGTGATAACAGGCAGAAATGCACGTTATCATAGTACTAAGTTCTTAAACAATGTTGGCTTGCGTTGATAAAATTTGTTAGATTGCATCCAAAAAGCATCAAATTCATAATATTGCGGTCATATGCGTTCATCGCATAGAAACAGTTGATTTTTGTGTTTTTATACAGACGTTGACGCAAGGCGGAAATTTCGATCATAGGAAATCATGTGTTGAGTGCAGCATTACCGCAAGGCTTTGCGGTTATTGTGTTTGCAAACATTTGTTCAAGAAGGATTGCCGCAACTTGGTAGGCGCATCTGGGTGAAAGGCATAATTAATTGCGATGGCGCATAGAAAGCTGATGACGCGTCGAATCCAAATTAAGCTGACAGTCGCTAACGAAAACAAGTACATTTAGCTTTTCGGTGACAAATATTCGGCGCATCAGTCAAGGAATTAAAGCCATCCCATCTCAACAATCATAAGAGAGAAGCCGCCTTCACCTCGAAGCTCTATAAATACCAAAGGCTTCCTTCAAAATAGGGGTTCACGAGTTCTAAAATTCATAAGTTCGGATCACACGTCTTTGTCCATAGTTTTTCCTTTTTATTTAAGGCGGAGCAAGAGAAGAGTAAAGTCGCCGGAGATTGCTCAGGGTAACTCGAGAGAGAACCTTGAGGCGTAGAAGAAGAGAGTGGCCGACTCTCGCAAGAGCGAGATTATCTTTTGAACACGATTAGAAAAATAGTGTAAAAGCTTGGGCAGCAAGAGATTGCTACCAGCTTTTTATTCTATCCTTGCATTGTTATTTTGTACTTCATCTTTATATTTATACAATGGAAGTTCTTATTCTACATCTGTTCACTCTCTTAGCACGCATGAGTAGCTAAACTAGTCGAATGGGTTGAGAAGAACTAAGCTAACATGACCTAGGAAGTTCATTGCTTGCGATTATCTTGTGTTATGCTGTGCCAAATACCCCTTTAGAGCTACTCGAGAGAGAGTCTAAAGAAAGAACCTAAGACTCGAGAGAGCTATGTTAGAATCTAGACTCGAGAAAGCAAGATTAGAACTGCATAAACAAGAGATAGGAACTTAGAGATAAGACTGTTTATCAACCCGCATCGCATGCATCCTAGAGATGGGAATGATATTATGTGTTCGCCTTATTTGTGTGTGTGTTATTTTGTCATTGCATAAATTAGAATAAAGGCTTATGTGTAGGTCCTATAGACTTATCGCATATATCGCATGCATTCTAGCCTTAGAACCCGTGGCATTCGCACCGAGAGGTGGTTTACTGTTGTATGCATATTGCATGATCGCATAGCATGAACGCATCCTAAGAAGTGTTAGCCGAAACTTTTCTCAACCCATTCACCGCATACTCATCGCATCTTCCGTTTATTCAACGATTTTCAAACTCCGCCGCATTTGTTTATTTTTCATTACCACAATCAACAATAAACCAACAATTAATTGAGTTACCGGTTCCCGCAATGTTTTCTAAAAATTACCATCGCAATCTATTTTCACAAGTCCCTGAGTTCGACCCTGGACTTACTAGGAACTCAGTGGGGTTTACACTTGGATTCCACTGAGAAAACTTGTGTGCTCAACGAATTTTTCACCATCGCATTTCATCCACATTTCCATATCATAAAATAACGCATCAATTAGTATCGGAGTTGTCGTCAATGCATACTTCAGTGTTTCAAATGTATCATAGCAGTCGTCATTGAATTCATAGGGCCGGTTCGCTTCCAATAATGCGGTTAGAGGTCGTACAATTTGAGAAAAGCCTTTTACGAACCTTCGATAGAAGCCATCGTGTCCTAGAAAACTTCGTAGAGCTTTTACATTTGATGGTGGAGGAAGTTTAACTATGACATCTACCTTGGCCTCATCAACTTCCAACCTAGCTTTATATACCTTGTGGCCCAAAACAATGCCTTCAGTCACCATAAAGTGACATTTTTCCCAATTCAACACGAGATTTATTTCCTCGCATCGAGCGAGGACGACCTCCAAGTTATCTAAGCATGATTGAAATGAGTCTCCAAAAACTGAAAAATCATCCATAAAAACTTCAACTGTCTTTTCCAAAAAGTCAGAGAAAATTGCCATCATGCACCTTTGGAATGTTCCAGGTGCATTGCACAGTCCAAAGGGCATGCGTCTAAACGAGAACATTCCAAAGGGGCAAGTGAATGTCGTCTTTTCCTGATCTTTTGGGTCGATTAAAATTTGGTTATACCCGGATTATCCATCTAGGAAACAATAAAATTCTTTTCCAGCCAGTCTGTCAAGCATTTGGTCAATGAAGGGAAGAGGGAAGTGGTCCTTCTTGGTTGCCGCGTTGAGTTTCCTATAGTCCGTGCAAATGCGCCAACCTGTGACAGTCCTTGAAGGGATGAGCTCATTGTTCCTCCTTTCTTGGGGATGCATTGAACTGGGCTTACCTAGCTGCTATTAGATATAGGGTAGATTACTTTTATGTCCAACCACTTTAAGATTTCTTTCTTGACTACTTCCTTCATTATGGGATTCAGCCTTCGTTGTGGCTCAATTGATCCAGTCTTCCTTTCTTCTAGCTTGATTTTATGCATGCAGTAAGATGGGCTAATGCGACGGATGTCAGCCAGTGTCCATCCTATTGCCCGCATGTGCTTTTGCAACATCTATAAAAGAGAATGTTCGTTAGGCTCGTAAAGATTTGCTGAAATAATTACAGGTAAGGTGTTGTTTGATCCAAGAAAAACATATTTAAGGTGGTTAGGTAATGGTTTCAGTTCTAGTTCTGGTGGTTCTTCTAATGATGGACGCGTTGGTTTCGTCTGCCGCTCACTCAGACTTGGCGACTCGAGTTCTTTCATGCTTTTTTCCAACGCGAGGACCTCACAAACTTGGGTCGCTTCTTCATCAAGAAACTCTATTTTGTCCAGTTTACATTCTTCATTATCCGGGAACTTTAGTGCATTTAACACATTAAACTTCACTTCCTGATTATCTTTGCGCATGGTCAGTTCTCCTTTGTGCACGTCTATTAATACTTTCCTAATGGCTATAAAGGGTCGTCCAAGAATGATTGGTACATCCCTGTCTGTTTCATAGTCTAGGATGATGAAATCCGCTGGGAAATGAAGTTGTCAACTTTTTACCAGAACATCTTCAATCTTTCCTTCAGGGTACATGATCATCCTATCTGCAAGTTGAAGTGTTACAGAGGTGGGCTGTGCTTCACCAATTCCCAATCTCTTGAAGATTGAGAGTGGCATGAGATTAATGCTTGCTCCCAGATCACACAACGCATGTCCCACGTCTAACCCTCCGATTGAGAACGGGACTGTGAAGCTTTCCGAGTCCTTCTGTTTCTTGGGTAGTCTATTGGTGACTAATGCATTGCACTCCTGCGTTAGTGCAATTACTTCCGTCTCGCTGATTCTGCTTTTCTTTGTCAAAATATCCTTAAAAAATTTGACGTATTTTGGCATTTGTTCAAAGGCTTCTACAAGTAGAATATTGATGTGCAGTTGCCTCAGGAGTTCAAGAAAAATGCTTAAATTGCTGTTCATCATTCTTCTTCATCAAACGTCTAGGAAATGGTGCGTTCAGCTGCATCATGTCACGTTCATGCTTATCCAGGGCATGTCGCCCATGGCCGCATGACTACCTCTACCTCTTTTTACTATGCTTTCATCCTATGTATTTCCTTTTGCTAGGTAGTTAGGTTCATATGTACTTTTCTTAGTGAGTGACCGCTTGCCCATTTCCATATGCAAGGGTAGCGGATGTATTTTTGTTCAGAATGCACTATATGGGGATAAGACTAACCATCACTTCCCCATACCTGAAGTAGTATGTTATAAAGCTGTTGTTGTTGCTTATTGCTTTCTAGCCTACTCAATCTTTCTCTTCTCTATTCTTACAATCAAACTGTTTGCGAAAACGTTTTCTCCAAACGCATTTTATAAAACCATTTTCTCCAAGAATGGGGGTGGAGGTTGCGAGAGGCACCCGATATGCCATTTACTGTCCGTATTTGAATTGGCCGACTTGTTCGTGAGTGGGAACAAGTGCTGCATAATCGCTAAGTGAAACTTCAGAAAGTGCGATTGTGACAGTTGGTTTCAGAGCCACATCGACTCGTAGAGTTGAGAAGCTGCGATCATATTTGCTACAAAGCAGTTGGGCAAGTCCCATGTTAACCGATTGGTCGAGATTGAAGAGCAAATGCTCTATTTGATAGAAGTCCCTAATCAGGTTCAGTTCGTAGAGACTCAAATATAGGAAGTCACCGACAAGGTTGATGAAATTGATGCGGTGGTTGGCCGCTTAGACGGGATGCCTGTTAGAGAATTGTTGACAAGGGTTGAGACCTTAGAGGCAAAAACCACGATGGATAGGCCCCTCGAGCATGGGGGTTGTTCGTCGGGATCTGTTGCCCCGATAGAAGAGCGTGTCAAAGAACTAGATAGCTCGCAGAGAGCGATCATTCAGATAGTGACCAAAATGTCCGAGGACTTTCGAGCCACCATCGATGTTATCCGGGCAGAGATTACAGACATTGGTGCAAAAATTAACCTCACCATGAGAGCGGTGGGAAATCAAACCCCAATTGGGGGTGCAGCCCAATTCATTAGGGTAAAAGTACCCGAGCCTAAGCCCTTCTGTGGGGCTCGTGATGTAAAGGCGCAAGAAAATTTTATCTTCGACATGGAATAGTACTTCAAAGCTATGAATAAAGTGACTGAAGAATCGAAGATGACCCTAGCGACGATGCACCTAGTAGAGGATGCCAAGTTCTGGTGGAGATTCCGTTTCATGGATGTCCAAGAAGGACGGTGTACCATCGACACGTGGGAGAGACTGAAACAAGAGTTGCGTTCTCAGTTCTTCCTCGAAAATGTTGAGATTCTGGCAAGACACAAGCTACGGGAATTGAAACATATTGATACTATTAGGGACTATGTGAAACAATTTTCCGGATTGATGTTGGACATAAGAGACATGTCTAAAAAAGACAAAGTTTTTTGTTTTGTTGAAGGCCTGAAACTGTGGGCGAAAACAAAACTGTATGAGTAGAGAATATAGAATCTTCCAGCCGCATATGTAGCGACCGAACGGTTATTTGACTTGATCGATGAATCTCAAGAGATGAGGCAACACTCGAGATCCCCTAATAGGAGGAGGAAGAGCAACGGTCCGAGCCCATCGAGAAACAGTGGGGGAGAAAAAGACAACAATGGGGATAGTAGACCCCCTCAGCAGACGATTGGAAATATGTGGCGGGGGCAGAATCAGAAGAATTTTTATTGGCCCTTATCCTGTTATATATGCAAGGGTCCGCACAAGGCAAGTGAATGTTCGGAACGAGCCGCCTCTAATGCTTTCCAAGCCTTATTAGCTTCGGACTGGAAAGGCAAAGCTGTTTAGGTAGAAGACGAGAATGTGCAAGCAGAGGAAGATAGAACCTCACCGGTTGGGGCCCTGAGATATTTAGCTGCCCTCTAAAAGGATGTAGGGAAGAAAAGGGATCCCATGGAGGTAGACTGATGTATGTTGATGCTTGGGTCAACCATAAATCGGCCAAAAGTACCATGGTCGATTCGGGGGCCACCCATAATTTTATGNATTCGGGGGCCACCCATAATTTTATGTCTGAAACAGAAGCCAGACGACTTAATCTCCATTGGTAGGGAGGCGTAGGTAAAATGAAAGTAGTGAACTCTGAGGCCTTGTCGATTGCAGGAATGGCAAAAAGGACAGTCGTAAAGTTGGGGGACTGGAGTGGCCCTGCTGATATCGTGATCGTTAAGATGGATGATTTTTATGTGGTATTAGGAATGGAGTTCTTGCTTGAGCATAAGGTAACTGATACCCCTCACCAAGTGTTTAGTGATCACTGGGTCTACACCCACCATTGTGAATGCTGAGATCAAACGGTCGAAGGGGATAAGAATGATCTCGACCTTCAAGTTGAAGAAGGACATTACTTATGAGTCAGTCAATACCACAGAAGAGAAGGCCCCCGAAGACATTCTGCGTGTCTTGGAGCAGTGTTCTATTGTTGAGCCGAACAGTTCACAAAAGTCCCCGGCTCCAAAGAGGAAAAAAAGGAGAAGAAGAAAGCCTAGACACCGAGAGTTCTTACCAGGAGACTGGGTTTAAGTGAATTTGTGCATTGGACAGTTTCGAAGTCGTGGGCAAAGAGAATATCGCCTCGTGAGCAACTTTAAGGAACTAGTGGAAGTCATCGAAAGGGTTGGGAAAACCTCTTATCGGGTGCAGTTACCATCGTGGATTGAGATTCATCCTGTCATCCACGTAAGTAGACTAAAACCCTATCATCTTAACCATGCCGAGGAGAGATGTAGAGTGGTGACCCGTCCGCAAGCCACAACGAAGAGAATGGCAAGAGAAGAAGCCAATGAGAGACTTGCGAGAAAAAGCGATAGAGCGGAAGGACCAGGACCAGGCTGGGAAGAGTTCCTAAAGAAGTGGATGAGACTCCAAGAAAGAGAAGTTCGTTGAGTGCAAATGGAAGGCCTCACAGGTAGCTGCTCAACAATATGCTGAGTTCGAGCAGAGTCAGTTGACAGGGACGTCAACCAATTGAATAGGGGAGAATGTCACAGTCATGCTTGTTCAGGGTGTGTTGCCTATGGCTGCATGACCGCCTCAACCTCTTTTTACTATGCTTTCATCCTATGTATTTCCTTTTGCTAGGTAGTTAGGTTTATATGTACTTTTCTTAGTGAGTGACTACTCGCCCATTTCCATATGCAAGGGTGGCGGATGTATTTTTGTTCAGAATGCACTATATGGAGATAAGATTAACCATCACTTTCCCATACCCGGAGTAGTATGTTATAAATTTATTGTTGTTGCTTATTGCTTTCTAGCCTACTACAATCTTTCTCTTCTCTATTCTTACAATCAATCTGTTTGCGAAAACATTTTCTCGAATCCCATTTTATAAAACCGTTTTCTCCAAGAACGGGGGTGGAGGTTGTGAAGGCACCCAATGTGCCATTGGCTATTTGTATTTGAATTGGCTGACTTGTTCATGAACGGAAAAAAGTACCGCACAATCGCTAAGTGAAACTTCAGAAAGTGTGATTATGACACACCGCAGGTTCTCCTGCATTAGACGTGCTTGGCTTAGAATGGCTTGTGGATTGAGACGTCCTTTCTTTTTGATCTTCTAATGCCGTTGGGTGTGTGTTGAGTTTTTTTGAAGGATTTTTGGTTCTTGGGTTCATGGTTTTTTCTTCAAGAACTTTTCCACTTCACAATGTCACCGCATGGCATTGCTCTTTTCCATTATTATTCCTTGGGGTTTTCGTGTTGTTAGGAAAGACTCTTGGCTGCCGATTCTTCAACTCACTGGCAATCTGCCCCACATGTATCTCTAGATTTCTGATGGAAGATGCCTGGCATTTTAGCAGTGCGTCGTTCTGGGCGATATATTCCTTTAAGATGTTTTCAAGCGGAGATGCTGAACTCGACGCATGACCTCTTCTATTAAAGGATTGTTGGTGCGGCTGCAGCATTGGCTGGAATCCAGGCGGCGGTCCTTGCCTTTGCTGCTGGTTCACCCTTGGGTGGTGCGGCTTCTATTGATTACCTGCCCAAGACAAATTTGGATGGTTCCTCCATCTGGGATTATAGGTGTTTGAGAATGGGTTATTTTTNGAAAGACTCTTGGCTGCCGATTCTTCAACTCACTGGCAATCTGCCCCACATGTATCTCTAGATTTCTGATGGAAGATGCCTGGCATTTTAGCAGTTCCTCCATCTGGGATTATAGGTGTTTGAGAATGGGTTATTTTTTATAAAGCATACCGATTGCGGATTTTTTGGGCAATCAAAGTAGGAATGGGGATCTCCACAGCCCACACAGCTAACCATGGGCTGTACGAATGTTTCTACCTGATTTACCTTTTGCGAGTGCATTCCCCAGTGACATATTCTGCAAAAGGTTTGTCATAGTAACCACTTGTGTAGATAGCATGGCTATTGCGTTAGAGTCAATAGAATTCACATTTTGAGATCGCCCCTTCCTTTCTGCTCTTGCATCGTAAGTGTCGTCCACCCATTCCATATTATGCTTGGCTATGCGGTTCAATATTTCCTTAGCTTCAGTATTAGATTTGTCCATGATACCGCCATCTGCACCTGCGTCGGCTACCATTTGAGACACTAAGTTTAATCCACCATAGAAGGTCTCCATCTAGATGGTTAACGGTAATCCGTGATTGGGATTGTTCTTTACTAATCCTTTAAAGCGCTCCCATGCGACACTTAAGGTTTCAAATTCTTCCTGCTCGAAGTTCATGATCTCTTTTTGCCTCCTTGCGTTTGTGGTGGGTGGGAAGTATTTTTGCATGAATTTCTCCACCAACTTTTCCCAGGTCGTGATCTCTCCAGGCTCCAAAGAACTTACCCATTGCTTTGCGTCGTCACGCAGAGAATATGATAATAAAGATAGCCTGATAGCTTCTGGAGTGATTCCAGGAATCACAAACGAGTTGCACGACTCCAGAAACATTTTATGTGGGCGTGAGGGTTTTCTCCCCGAGCACCCCCAAATTGTCCAGCTGTTTGGAGCATTTGTAACATCATAGATTTCATCTCAAATCTTGTGCCATCTAGAGTTAGATATATAATCCCCTGTGAGAAATCGTACAACACAGGGGACGCATACTCCCTCATGGGATGTGTACTACTGTTTGCCATTAAGATAGGATTTTGCACAGCGCGGGCTATCTGTTGAGCTAAGTTATGATTTGCTTGTTTGTCCACCATTTGTTGTTGCCTGGTTTGTTGTCTGAGTAATTGTTGCCTTAACTTATGACGATGATTAGATCGATTTCTTTGTCGAAAGGTCCTTTCAACTTCGAGGTTGTATACAAGTTCAAGAGTGCTTTCCCTGCTCATAAACATTTACAAGCTTCAACTTAGCTCGTAATACTCCTTCAACTAAAGTTTTCCTACAAAATATACAAGCAAAATTTCTAGTTAGTTTTGTTGCTGAATCCCCAGCAACAGCGCCAAAAACTTGTTTGTTGCTTCTGTGATTCAAGCTTAGGAGTGTATTGTATAAAGTAATTGGAACAATAAGTGTAAATATGAATGATGAGTTGATGCGTTAGTGATGTGTTAGTGACACCTTGGTGCGTTAGTGATGTGCAACAGGACGCATGACACTCCTCTATAGATGTTCAAGTTTTCCAAACTCAGATCCAAGTATAAATTCAACTCAGGTTCTTGGTAAATCCAGGGTCGAACTCAGGGATTCAGATTAAAGCTAACGCAAGCCGTGCGTTGTAATTGTAATAAAAATATCCTAAGTGTATGTAGAAATGCGTTATTTACACTAACCTATCTCTAGAATGTATGCGTTAGTCACATGATGCAATGAAACACCAGTGCGTCTATCTCTAGATGTACTATGTGTTTCTAACTTGATGCTGGCTAACTTATTCTCTCGAATAATTTAAGCTAAAGCTTCTTTTACCAATTGATTTAGTTGGTTCAAGCGTTTCGAAATGGATTTTTTTATGAATTCATAGATGCGTCCGACATAAACAAGAAATAAACAGTGGCAAAGTATGATAGATCAAATATGTGAATTTATAAAGAAACTGATTGTCTTTACAAAACCAACACTTAATCAAATGAGGAGATGAAAACGATAAGTAAGATGAAATGAAAGGAGTCAAGCCGCAGAGTACAATCTCTTGTCCTCTTTGGCTCAATTCTGGTTCGTGTACAACCATTTATGGAAGAATTGGAAGAAATGTCTCTCTCGAGCTAAGCTTCCTCCACTCCTTGATCGGTGATGGTGGTGGTTCTCTTCCCTCTTGTTCTTCTCATCACCACAGCACAGCTCTACAGTCTCAAAATTTCAGAATTATGCAGTGAGCTAAAAGATCTCATTTTCTCGACTCGAAACTTCATCTGGTGGGATTTCTTTTATTTATAGGCGTCGGTCTTCTCCAACTTGATGATGGGCAGCATTAAATTCCATACCCTGGTCGGCCACCTGACATTCAGATGCTTTTCAGACACCACCCGCTGCAGATGCCCATGCTTGCAAGTGGTGATTTGACAAAAATAGCCTGAATCAATGTATTTTCCTTGCATTAAATTCCTTCGACACATGCTCCATGCGTTAGAATTTGCCTGTGACACTGTTCTTAATCATGCATTAGCCTTTTGTTGAGATCCTGCAATATCATGCATTAGTGCCGTAGTATTTTAGCAATAAACATTCTTTTGCATGAGTTTGATAGTGTTTGAGTAATTCCATGCATTTCTTCTAAAAATGATGAGATTTTATCATTAAAGACCCTAATTGTTCCAACTTTTGAGCCACAATAACTTGTATTTCTACAAGTTATTAGTTGATCTATTCTTCCTCTTCATCTTTATCCATTTGCATGCTTGAATTTCTTCTTCATTATCTACAAATCATATGAAGAATAGAATAGGGTTAGAGAGAGTTGAAAGGGTTTTAGTATCGTGGGTTAGAGAGAGAAAGGAAAGTTTGTTACTTGAAGAAAGAATACCATCAGATCTGTGTTAGTGGTCTTCTCCACATGGTGAACTCTGAGCTTAAGATCGTGGCTCTCCCAGAGCCTTTCCTTTCACCTACCACCTGAATTGGATCAGCCTTCAACTCCACCTAGGCTTGAAATTCAATAAGTTGGCCCAACAAATTGGTATCAGAGCAAAAAAACACTTAAAGATTTCAGTTCTTGGAGAATCAAGATTCAAGATTCATACTAAAATGGCAATAGCAAGATATGAGGTGGAGAAATTCGATGGTAAGGGAGACTTTGGCCTTTAGAGCCATTCTCGATCAATAGAAGGCTCACAAGGCCTTTCTTGATCCATCCAGTCTCCCAAACACTGTGACAGCTCAAGAAAAGGAAGACTGGGAGCTAGCAGCTTATGGTACGTTAGTCCTAAACCTTAGTGATAATGTTTTAAGGCAGTCATTGATCAAGAGATAGCCTATAGGATTTGGACAAAATTGGAAGACTTATCTGCCACTAAAGACCTTCCTAATAAAATGTACCTTAGGGAGAGATTTTTCACCTTTAAAATGGATTCATCAAAATCACTTTTTGTTAATCTAGATGAGTTCAAAAGGATTGTTGCTGAATTTAAGAATCTTGGGAAGAAAATAGGAGATGAGAATGAGACATACGTGCTTCTAAATTCCTTACCAGAATCCTATAGGGAAATAAAAAATGCATTGAAGTATGGAAGGGACAGTATATCTATTGATGCAATTATATCTGCCCTAAGAATAAGGGAACTTGAGCTGCAAATAGTTAAAAAGGAACAATCAAGTGGTGAAGGGTTGTTTGTGAAGGGAAACTTCAAACTAAATCAATCAAAGGACAGAAAATAGCAGCATACAGAAGAAAACAAGCCAAAACAGAAAATTAAATGCAAAAATTGCAAAAAGAAAGGGATTTGATCAAAGACTGCTTCATTTTCAAGAGAAAAAATCAAGAGAAAGAAAAAGAGCCCAAAGGCAAGCAGGTAAAAGCCTCTGTAGTAGAAGACTCCTACATCTACTCTGATGCACAAGCCTCAACACTTGACAAGGCTTATTATGTTAACCCCCTTGGGAAACATGATTGGGTCTTGGATTTAGAATGCACCTACCACATGACACCTATAAGACCTTGGTTTAACACCTACAAAGAAATTGATGAAGAAATGATTTACATGGGGAACAACCAAGGCTGTAAAATTGAAGGTATTGGATCTGTCTCTATGAAACTTAAGGATGGGATTGTCAAACTAAGAAATGTGTGACATATTCCACTTCTAAAGAGAAACATAATCAACCTAGGAACGCTAGATACAGTTGGGTATGAATACAGGGGTAAGGATGGAACACTTGAGGTTCTAAAAAACTCAAAGGTGGTCTTTGTTTGGGGGGGCGCGGGGGGGGGGAGTCAATGACTTTTTTATGGTTAGAGGTGTTGAGATGTTTATAGGGGCATATGTTGCCACACCAAATGATATGTCAGAAGCTGACATATGGCACAAAAGGCTGTCTCATATAAATGCTAAAGGGTTGGAAGTTTTTTCTAAACAAGGAATTATTCCCAAGGGAATTTCAGACAAGCTAACCTTTTGTGAACATCGTGCTTTGGGGAAAGCAACCAGACATAGCTTTACCAAAACACAAAATTCAACAAAGGCAATTCTTGACTAATCCACTCAGATCTATGGGGAGTAGCTCAAACACCTAACCTAAGTGGCTCGAGGTACTTACTTTCCTTTATAGATGACTTCTCAAGGAAAAGTTGGGTTTTCTTTCTTAAATAAAAAGACCAAGTGTTTGAAAAATTTAAAGAATGGAAACTCATGATTGAGAAACAAACCTTTAAGGAAATTAAATACCTAAGAACAGATAATGGGCTGGAATTTTGTAGTGAAGAATTCAATAAACTTTGTAAATAATCAGGCATAACTAGGCACAAGACAGTCAGATATACACCCAACAGAATGGGGTAGTAGAGAGACTTAATAGGACTATTATGGAAAGGGTCAGATGTTTACTCTCAGATGCTATTCTCAGTGAAAAGTACTGAGCTAAAGCTACAAGCTATACAGTGTACACCTTAAATAGGTGCCACATATATCCCTAAACTTTTTAACCCCTGAAGAAAAACGGTCCAAACATCCTCCTAACCTAGACAACCTAAGGATATTTGGATGTGTTGAGTACATACAACAAAATTAGGGAAAACTTAAGTCTAGGGCTATGAAGTGTATGTTTGTAGGGTTCACTGAAGGTGTAAAGGGCTTTAAAATGTGGAATTCTATTGAGAAAAGATTTGTGATCAGTATGGATGTCACTTTTAGAGGAAAGGAAATGTTCATGCAGAAAGAGAAGACTATAGTTGAGATACCTAAGTGTCCTACCACTAGAATTGAGGTGGAGGCTTCTAAAGATAAGTCCACTAGTCATGATCCTTCTAATAATTTAGAAGAAGAAGGGGAAACTGCAGGATAGCTGATAGAACATACTGAAGCTAAACCTGATTTGAGTCAATACTCATTAGAAAGAGACAAACAAAGAAGAATGATTGTTCCTCCAGCTAGATATACTGAAACAAACTATATGAACCTAGTTTTAAATGCATCTATAGCTCCAAATAACCAAGAACCAGCTAACTTTGATGAGGCAGTAATCTTTCTTGATGCTAGGACTTGGATTGAAGCTATGTGTAAAGAAATGCAATCATTAAGTGTTAATAAGACTTGGACCCTGGCTCCTCTTCCTAAAGGATGCAAGCAAACAACATCTAAATGGATTTATAAATTGAAGGAGGGCATTTCTAAAGATAAAAAGCCTAGATATAAGGTAAGATTAGTGGCTAAAGGATTCACATAGAGGGAAGGAATTGACTACTTTGAGATTTTTTCACCTGTAGTAAAGCAAACCTCAATCAGACTCTTGTTATCCTTAGTTGCTCAACACAACCTTGAATTAGACCAACTAGATGTAAAAATAGCTTTCCTACATGGCCATTTAGATGAGGTCATTTACATGGTTCAGCCAAAGGGTTTTGAAGAAAAGGGAAAAGTGGACCTCTATTGTCTTCTAAATAAGTCCATCTATGGTCTTAAACAGTCTCCTAGATGCTGGTACAGAAGATTCAATTACATTGAGAGTATTGGGTTTTAGAAAAGCACCTATGACATTTGCACCTATGTGAACTCAACTACCTATAGGAACAAGGTGTACTTACTTCTCTATATGGATGATATGTTACTAGCTAGGAGTTTTAAAGAAGATTTATGTCATGTCAAAAATCTCCTAAAGAGAGAGTTTGACATGAAGGATATGAGACAGTCTAAGAAGACCCTTGGGATTGAAATTGACAGAGACAGGGGTTCCTCTACACTTAGCATTAGTCAAACCAATTACTGTGAGAAAACATAAGAAGATTCAACATGTCTAATGCTAAACTTGTAACTATACCCATTGCTCAAAATTTTAAACTATCCTCAGCTAATTCACCTAAGGAATCTGACTTGGAACACCTAAATCAGATGCAAGTGGTTCCCTATAGTAAGGCAGTAGGAAGCTTGATGTATCTGATGATCTCTACTAGGCCTAATTTATCCTATGTGCAAGTCTAGTTAGTAGGTACATGTCAAATCCTGGAAGAAGGCATTGGGAAGCCACCAAATGGATACTTAGATATCTAATTTGGTCTAAACAGTCTAAGTTAATCTACCAAAGTGTTAAAGAGACAGAACTTGAGCTATATGGGTTTATTGATTCAGGGATCAAGATAAAAGAAGGTCACTGACAGGTTACCTTTTCCTATATGGACCTAATCTACTCAGTTGAAAGGCTAATCTACAATCAATTACAATCCTATCAACTACTGAAGTAGAGTACATGGCACTTTCAGAAGCTATAAAAGAAGCATTGTGGTTAAAGAGCTTGATGGAAGACTTTGGCATCAAACAAATAGTAGTTAAGATCTACTGTGATAACTAAAGTGCTATCCATCTTTCCAAAAACACACAATACCATGAAAGAACAAACATATGGACATAAAATTCCATTTTGTCAGAGATAGGATTGAAGAAGGGCAAATCGAAGTTTTAAAAGTCTATACCTCGGAGAATGCAGCCGACATGCTTACCAAACCTGTCTTGAAGCTCAAGCTCATCAAGTGCCTTGAACATATTGGCTTACCTGAAAAAGGGTAAACAACAGTCAGATCCGGAAGGAAGAAGACTTCAAAGTCGAGATTAAGGGGGAGATTTGAAGAAAAATAATCTCAATAGCTCAACGACTACTTTTGTTTCCTTCTTAACAAACTTCATAACAGACTTGTAATCATATATATACAAGTTACATTCAAATCATTTAATAGCTTTTACATCTCTGCTTATACAAGATCTGTAAAGAAAGATAAAACTTATCTCTGTAGTTTTCAATAAAGAAATTATCTTCCTTCCCATGGATGTAGGCATCACCTTGTTGAACCACGTACATGCTTGTGTTGATCTATTCTTCCTCTACATCTCTATCCATTTGCATACTTGGATTTCTTCTTCATTATCTAAAAATCATGCCAAGAACTGAATAGAGTTAGAAAGAGTTGAGAGGGTTTTAGTATCGTGGGTTAGTGAGAGAAAGGAAATTTTGTTACCTAAAGAAAGAATACCATAAGATCTGTGTTAGTGGTCTTCTCCACGTGGTGAACTATGAGCTGAAGATCGTGGCTCTCCTAGAGCCTTTCCTTTCACCTACCACCTGAATTGGATCAGCCTTCAACTCCACTTGGGCCTGAAATTCGATAAGCTGGCCCAATAAATTGGTAATAGAGCAAAAAGATAGTTAAAGATTTCAGTTCTTAGAGAATCAAAATTCAAGATTCATACTAAAATGGCAGTAGCAAGATATGAGGTGGAGAAATTCGATGGTAAGGGAGACTTTGGCCTTTGGAAGGCTAAAATTAGAGCCATTCTCGATCAACAGAAGGCTCACAAGGCCCTTTTTGATCCATCTAGTCTCCTAAACACTGTGACAGCTCAAGAAAAGGAAGATTAGGAGTTGACAGCTTATGGTAAGTTAGTCCTAAACCTTAGTGATAATGTTTTAAGGCAAGTCATTGATCAAGAGATAGCCTATAGGATTTGGACAAAATTGGAAGACTTATATGCCACTAAAGACCTTCCTAATAAAATGTACCTTAGGGAGAGATTTTTCACCTTTAAATGGATTCATCAAAATCACTTTTTGTTAATCAAGATGAGTTCAAAAGGATTGTTGCTGAATTTATATGCCAGATTTTATATCTTAACGGTGACGAGCTAGTACGAGATTTCACAAAGTTCAATCTAGATGAAAATGCAAAGAATTTGGGGTTATTTTATATGTTTGTTTCAAATTGACCTTTTGTATTTCAAATACCTTACATTGTGATTTTTTGTTATTGATGCGTTCTATACATGCAATGAAACAATAATGTGTACGAGATTTAACGATCAGTTTTATCTAGTCAAACCCAAGTACAAATTTGACCAAAGCTCCTGGTGAGTCCAGAGTCAAACGTAGGGATTGCTTGTAAGCGCGCGATGAAACTAAAAATATGATCTTAGTGCAAGTTAAAATGTTCAAGGGGTTGATTGAATAAGCTAACTTAAACCTAAATATGAGATGAGAATTATTTTTAAACGAAGCAGTGTGAGTTGGATAACCATTATGCGATAAGAGGGTTGAGAAGGATTTTTACTAACTCTTACTAAACAACTAGATGGATTATGCGATCAAGCTATACACTCAATGTTACGACCAACACTTCTCAGTGTTCTTTGCCACATTATCTTATCTCTATGCGATAGGTGTAATATGTAGAGAATATACTTATCTCTAAGGAACATTTTTTCTTGTTTTATGAGGTCCTAATCTAAATTCTTTTAAACTCAGATTAACTTTACTTAGAACAATTCTCAATTGATTCAAGCAACAAATATAAGCATGCATAAAACAAGTTGTTCACTTGACTCCTTCAGTTGTTTAGTCGTGTTAGCTATAATCTTCTTAACCAATGAGACGATTTAGTTATGCATGATGTTGGTGAAAAAGACAGGACATGTATTCATTCTGCAAATCGGAATTTGTCAATACATGAAATACAATATAAATACACAAAACAAAGAGAAAGGGATAGAGAGTCAAGCCGTGGTTTGCAATGTCTTGCTTCCTCTGGCTTGTTTTACAGCTGGTTCACTTAAGCGATTGAACAATATTATCCTCTTCTCCTTAGAATCCTAAGCTCCCACTAAGGAATTTCTATGGAAAATTGGTAGGGGTTTCTAGCAGAATCCTTTCTCAGGGTATTCTTCTCGTCTCCCCCCGATGTATGTTCTGCGTGGCATTTGCATGGGTATTTATAAGCATTCGCGAGCATTTATTTTCTCTAACTCATGATTACGTTGATGGGGTGCATTAAATTCCATATCCTATCGTGTCGTCTGCAACGTGTCAGAGGTTCATTGAATCTTCAAAAAAGTTTTCCTGTCAGCCACCAACGCAACTTGTGACGTAACACCCACCGCCCATATCATGTCATGCCTCAACGCTTGTAGCTTATGCAATCATCTTTCCTTTTCTTCTCTGAAAATTCTTGCTTGATCGCATTAGTGGGTATTCAACATGCGATCACATGTTCATCAGTCTGCTAAAGGATATTCTGCATAGAAGTAGCGAAATTAGTCTGAAATTTAAATATGTTATGTGTTAAAAGTATGTGATCGCATGCTTCGTTTTTTGTATAAATTTATTGGTAGAAATTATCTAAATTTCATGCCTTTGCCTTATTATTTTAAATAAAAGAGATACAATATAACTTTGAGCTCATTTAAGAAATGATTGAAGTAGGTTGATATTACATTGGGATTTTTGTGATCCAAACTTGATCAAGTTGGTATTTCATTTTGTTCCAATGATAATGTTTTGATGTTTGGGAATGTGTGCATCTTCATTTATAATTTTTTGTTTTAATTTAAAATGATTAATCAATTTTTAAAATGTTTGAAAGATTATTAAATTTTAGATCTTGTAACAGGCTCACATATTAAATTGAGAATTATTTTTTTTATTTAATAAAATACTTTTAGTAACATTTTTTATAACGTTAGTAAATCGATGTTTTTTATCGACGCTTGTCAATGTCGCAAAAGATGCTTGCAATGAGATGACCAGAAATTCACATTTAGCAGCAGTCTTATACATTGCTAAAACTTAACTTTTAGAGACAAACTTGTCACGTCACCATATAAAACAAATAGCAACAAATTGTGCATTGCTAAAAGTACACTTTTAGTAAGGCGTTAGCGTCTGTAAAAGTCGTGTTTTAATGGTGCTTCTAAAATGCGTCACTAAAACTTTTAGGTATGCGGCTATCGCAACATTCATAGCGACGCGCCTCTACGCGTTGCTAATACTTCTAATGGCTTTTTTTTTTTTTTTTTTTTTTTTTTTTGGCTTTTAGCCATGTATTTTATTCGTCATTGAAAGCTATTTTTCTTATAGTATATAGTTTGTAATTGTATTGTACAAACATTTTATTTATAAAATAAAATATGTGATGTTTTATGTCAAAATTAGTTGCATTAACCACAAAGCAATAAACTAACATCAAAGGTTATCTTGTAGCTTAAACATGTATATAGAGACATACAGGTGGATCATGTTTAAGTGATAACTTAAATGGTTATTAATAGATGTATAAAGCTGGATACCTTATCCTAGTGACACTACGAGTATGGCCCACTTTTTAGATGTTCCAATTGTTGTAAAATGCTACGAATGATTTGATCCTAATCATTCATCTGGAGACCTGTGAGCGAGGATATTCTATACAAAGGAGTTTGTATAAGACTAGATCACAAAATATTTAGTCTCATTTTATAACGTCATCCATAATAGAGACTTACATTTCACTAGGATGATCATAGGTAACATGACCTGAATCCTTAGTGAGTTGTGAACTTCTGCCTGTGAAGGCGGTCTTTTGATTTGTATAAGTGAGAGTGGTCAGATCACCAACTCAACAAGCCTACCATTTTGGGGATTCGTCTGATTGGAGAGCTGTGAACACAGTTACACAAGAAGGAATTTACTCATTCCTCAATATCGGGGTAAGTAGATAAATTCCTCCTTTAAGGGCTGATTCCAGGGCTTGAACATTATGCCGCCATATCTTCTCTTAGCTAAGGAGGGGTTTGATCATAGTTGGACTATGATTTATTATTCATTAGAGAGATTAGTGATACTTAAGGAGTTAGATGTAACTATAGGGGCAAAACTGTAATTTTGGCCCCACTATACTTACAAGCAATTTGTGAAGGGTCATTGTATTATTGATTGGTTATATCTAATAGACACAGAAATATATCTGTAGTGCGAAGAGTACAACTGTCAGTGTTTAGTGAAATGCCCAATAGTTAACGGATGGTGAACAGTTTAATTAATTATTCACGTACCCTTGGAGCTTCAAGCTATAGGTCCATGAGGTCCCCTCTGTAGCTTAACGGGAATTAATGAGAATCAATTTTTGGATTAATTTGAATTGTTTAAATCAATTGAAAGAATTAATTATATGCGATATAATTAATTTAATCTAATTATGTATGATATAGTTACTATAATGTATTTTGATACATTATAATATAAAGTTTATTTGAGAAGAAATAAATATTTGAATATGATTCAAATATTAATATATTAATTGATTCATATAATTAAATTTAATATAAATGAGATTTATATTAAATACCATTGGTGAGAGAATAGAAACTATAGGTTATATTGTATTTTATACAATATCAAAACTATAGGTTATGTGTTATATTTGATATAACATATAGTTTAATATATATATTATATGATAAGGTAGTTATCATATAAATATATATTAAATTGATTTATAAAAATAAATAAATTTAATTTAATTTATTTTAAAAATCATATTGGGAGGGAGTTGTAACTCCTTCTCCCTTTTTTCTCTCTAATAGGTGCTAGTGGGAAGAGGAAAGAGGTTTCTTTTCCTTGGTGTGATTTCTGAAATGGAGATACATAGAAAAGTTCTGTGAGAATTGCCAAATATCATCTCTTTCTCTCAACACTCTAAAAAACTCTCTCTTCCAAAATAGCCAGAGCCCACAAAACTCCTGGATTCTCACCCAGAGCAGAGGTAACATTCGTGGTGGTGTCTTCGTTGACGGTTAGAAGGTTCGAGATTGTTCGTGACAAGATTCAGAGAAGGAATCTCATGAAGAAGAGTCCTTCAAGGGTAATATTTCATAAGAAGAGTTCTTCAAGGATAAGGTTTCTTAAACTATTTTTCTTTTTTGTAATATATGTTTTAAAGCATGCTGCAATTATCTTTTAATTGCATAATTTGTATGTTTTTGCTGTAAAATTTATGTTCTGTAAATTTTGGGTATTTGGTTCAATCCCATGCTTCTGCTCAAGGACCTTCAATAGTTCCTTCAACCTTAATTTCAAGTGGGGATCTCAAGGACAATTTGAAAACCGAAATCAATCTTCCTCATTATCTTCCTTAGGTATGTCTTTAGTGGATGTTGTAAAATCAATAGCTGACCACTCTTTGAAATTTCAACAGGAACTTCAACAACTTCAAAAAGACAACATTAATTGCAACAAGATACTAAATCTTTCCAATAAGAAACAAGACAAGACTTCACCAATTTGGGGGCTCAAATAACCCAACGAGCAACAGTGGTAAGCAAGCTAAAAAGCAAGTTCTTCAGAATGCTTTCCGCCCAACTAGAGCACGTGACTGTAAGTGCCATAACTTAGGAGTGGAAAGAGGATTCCCTCCTCATCCTCCTCTCAAGATGCAAACCCGATTTAATCCCCTATAAAGTAGCAAGAAAAGGTAATAAATGAATAAGACAACAAGGTAAGTGAACCAAAGGAGACTCCTATTTTTCCCGAGGTATGTGATTACTCTCCTCTTAAAGTAGAACCCTATGTACCTAAAGCACCATTCCTTCATAGATTAGCAAGGCCTAAGGTAGAAGACACCGACCTAGAGTTTATTGAGATATTCAAAAAGGTACAAATTAACAACCCTTTGCTTAATGCTATTCAACAAATACATAGATATGCTAAATTTTTTAAAGACTTATGTACTAAGAAAAGAAAAGGGAAGGAAGAGGAGAGAGTAAATGTTAGCAATTATGTCTCTGCTTTGTTAAAAAAAAGATATGCTTTAAAAATGTAGTGATCCAGGAATATTTACCTTGTCATGCAAAATAGGAGAAAGAATCATTATGCATGCTATGCTAGATTTAGATGCTTCAATAAATGTTATGCCTTACCATATTTATGAAGACCCAAAATTGAATGGCCTACAAAAAACTAATGTTTGCATACAATTAGCCGATAGGTCATACATACAACCTCTAGGCATAATTGAGGATGTCTTGTTAGGAGTAGGTGCATTGATTTTTCTTGTTGATGTTTATATATTGAAAATGGATGATACTTATACTCCGTCTTCTTCTACTATTTTACTAGGAAAAACCTTCCTGAAAATCGTAAAAACTAGAATTGATGTAGATAAATGGTATTTATCAGTAGAATTTGATGGAGTAGTAAAATTATTCAACATTTATGATGCCAAGAAATTCCCAGAAGAGTATTTGTCTCTTTGCTCTATTTATTTGCATGATGAGATAGATGATGTTGTTGATTCCATGTTGTATGAAATTTTTAATTGTTTGATAGTTCCTTCTATAGATTATGACTTTGATTGGACTTCTCAAAATTATTTTCATGTTTCTCTAAACTTTTGTGAAAAAGCCAAGTCTTCTCTTAAAATTTTCAAAAATGAAAAATGTTCAAAAGATGATAATTTGAATTCCTCCAACAAATTTTGCCAAAATGTTGATAATTTAAAAAATGGATTCAAAATCTCAAAACAAAGATTATTTGAAAGAAAAACTTTCAACTCATGATTCTAATTCTAAATTTGTTTGTAAAAACAAAAACAAAAATAAGGCTTCTAACTTTTGCTTTGTTTTTAAAGTGCAGTTAAAAGGAATTGAGTCCAAGACTCTCCCACCTCGTAAGAAGAGCAAATTCTTGAGTAGTTGTTTCAAGAATCCCAAGAAGAAAGGGCCTAAAAAGACTGGAAATTTTGATGTTCCTTGAAACAGGAAAAAAATTCAAGGTGAATGGATATAAGCTTAAAGTCTACAATGAAGTGCATGTAAACCAAGTTCAATTGAACTTGCATTTGACTAATCCCTTGTACATGCTATCCACCTCTTCACCAACGTCGAGCAAGCGACGCTAAAAATTGCAAAACAGGATGATTTTTCTCTTTCTTTTCATTTTCAATTTTTCTCATTTTTTTTTTTGTATTTCTTAACATACTTTATCGATAAATAAAACAATGAAAGAATAATTGATTTTTATTTTTTTATTTTTTGTAGGTAAACTCAAGAAAAAGAAAAACTCAAACAAAAACAAAAACAAAAACAAAGAATTCTCACAATCAAAAGAATAAACAATCACAAAAACCAGGAAAGTTTCTCTCTATATCCCTTTTTTGTTCTAGAACCTATAAACATATTTTAAACATTGAGGACAATGTTCAATTTTTAAGTTGGGGGTGGGAAACATTGCATGTTTTTGACATTTTTGATTAATTTTTTTAATAGAAAAATAAGCCCTACTAAAATTTTTGCTCTATAATAATGATATAAATACATGTTTGGAACCCTTGAGCATCTGAGCTCGGGTTAGATTTAGATTTTTTGATTTTTATATTTTGATATCTTGACTATAGATTTGTGGCTCTAATATTCGGATGATGGCTTTGTTATTTTGAGATTGCGAATTTTTGACTTCTTGATGAAATATGTCTTTCATATTAAAAATGATTTTTTCATATTCTTTGTGAATACTCCATTACTTCTAGATGTATAAAATGACTCTTTACTCATTTTGCTATAAGTGAATAAATACATGATTAAATGAGTGCATGAAAATACAAAATAAAAGAATCACATTCAATTTGTTTTATGTTCTCAATTGATTTTTACACAATCATTTCTTTCTTATCAATGAAATTTTTGATAACACACTCTTTTTCGTAAAAATACAAGAAAAATTTTAGACATTTTAAAATTTTCTAACAAAATTTGAAATCATTTTTCAAAAGAAAAATTCTTTTCCTTTTAATTTCATAAAAAGTCGAATGCTTTATTTTTATGTTTACTTAGAATCTTAGACTTTTAGAAATGTATGTCTACTTCATTTTCTTTGTCACCACGATACTGTTGGTCTTGAGAACAACGACCTTATTTTAGAAATAAGTCTAGATAAAGAGGATAAAATAGGGCCTACATAAAAAAAAGAAAAGAAAAGAAAAGAAAAAGTTGCTAGCATAAAAAAAAAAAAAGCAAGCTTGCAAAATAATATAACTTTTATTAATGTGTGTGTTTGCATTGATAGAGATGAAAAAAGCTATCTCTATCGTGTCTAGTTAGGGCCTAGGAGAAAAGGGTGATAGGTTCTCGACGGCGTGAGTGTGAAAGCTATCCTTCTAAGTAAATGACATTCCAATTAAGATTTGTGTGTGTTAGTTTATAAAGGCACTATTGTCTTAGAATTGACTATCTTCAATGCAAGTTAGGTATATCTTAGACCAGTAATCGAGTCAGTGTAGGACGAAAAGGAATTGAGAGTTAGATATCACCTTTTCGCTAGCCTTCGACTCTTAAATAAACTAAAACTTTGCACTTTTTTCTTTTATGATTTTACTAGAAAAAGAGTTTTCTTTTAAAAAATAAGTTTCAATTATTTGTTAGTAAATTTTAACCTTCTAAATGCTTGTTTGTATCGATACTTCTTTGATTGTTGTGAAAAGAGTTAAGAATCAAATATTTGTGCAAGTCAAATGAGCATGTTTGAACAATTTGAGTGAACAAACAAACAAATAAATAAACAAGATACATATTTTGTTTGATTAAATGTATGTCCCTAATTTTACTTTCTCAGGACGATCAAGATCTAAGTTGGAGATATTTTGATAGGTCTTGAAAAGAACTACATTTTAGTACATAAATCCCTCATTTTTTTGCTATTAATTTGCTCTATATATCAATTTTATAGGTAAAATCCAATCCCAATACATTTTGAAGTCCTTAGAAGAAATTTGAAGCTAAAAGGAGTTAAAATGAGGAAAGAATCAATTGAGAAGAAGAAACCATGGCAAATTACACTTTTGCACATCAGTTGAAATGAATCTGTGCGCTCAACTCAAAATCATAGCGTTGCAACACTCACGCTAAGCCTACGCCTAACGCTGAAAGGCAAAATGCTGATATACAGCACAGCGTCGCAACACTCTCCTTTAGTGTTGCAATGCTACGGACATTAACAGAAAAATAAAAATCCGTCCGCATGTGCTTTTTCTCAAGAAAGCGTCGAGCCAATTTCACTCTAGGGTTGCAACGTTGCGACATGCAACCATTAAAAACCATTTTTCCAAAAATTCATGGAGGGAGAGACCCATTTTTTTTATGAGAGAGACCCAATTTCACGATTTTGAGAGCAATTTCTATAATTTCTTTAATTCTTGTATCAATTTCTTGTTTGATTCAATGGATTTCTTCAAGAATCTACCACTTCACAGCTAGGTAATCTTCTTTCTTAGGGAAATTGTTAGGTTAAGTAAATTTTTGAAGCTTTTTATTGTATTTCATCTTAATTGATTGTTATTGATTTTAATTTCAATAAAATCAGATAGAAATGAGTTGACACCTCAAATTTGTCAGATTTGTGTATGTAAAATTGCATGGCTCTATAGCATAATTGTAATGAAGTTGCAAGAACTAGAAATTTTGAATGAAAATTTAGATTTTTTTTCCTATTTACTTGAAATTATGACTAGTTTAGAACATTCAAATAAATCATTCTTGAATTGATTCTATAGTATTTCAAGCATGTTATAGCCTAGAAAACCCTAGAATTAATGCAATTTAAGAATTTGATGTGTAATGTCTTTAGGAAGCATCTTAGAACTAAATTTGGGTTAATTGACTAATTGGGACATTAGAGTATGTTTCTAATGGGTTATGGAACAATTAAATTACATAAGTACAATTAAACCAATGAATTAGACTAACCAACATAATTCTCGAAGATCTTTTACATTGAAATCTCTCTACTATTTTAGTCTATTACAAAATTCATTTCAATCCTAGTTTTAGTTTTACTTTGTTTCTAAAAATTCAACAAACCACTCCCACAAATTGGAATTCAAGAGTCAAGTTTGCTAGCTAAAAGAGGTTTCCTGAGGATTGATCTTGTGCTTCGACTATTACTATGTGTTAGTATTAGTAGTTATATGTGTTTTACAAATTTTATTTGTTTAGGGCTAAGCTTAAAAATAATGACATCATTTTTGGACCGAATAGTGAGCGAAACACCCCCTAAGTGAGTATCATGACGATATTTGAATTTGGCATCATTTTGAGCATGTAATAGCATAGTTCTTTCACTTTGAACTTTAAGCGTTAAACTTAGTTTACAAATACCAAGTGTAACACTGGAGTAGCGACGGAGTCAGTAGACAAGCTGAGATCATATCCGAATAAGAGGGATCTTGATGATATGTTAATTTTAGTAACACCTATTATTTCATTTACACTCATATTTGTGACTCTCATTTTTCACTTATTTACCATACCATGTAACCATAGTTCTAACCTCCTTGGTTAAATTGATCATGGTTAGTTTATTGGGCATTATTTTTACAACTATTCTGGTGTTATTTCGGGGAGAGTTTGTTATAAACGTCCGTTATATAAAGAGCTCTTGGGTATTCATTTGCATGTGAGTGAAAATGAGATCATCTTCTTCATTTGTGATTGCTGAAGCATTTTCTTTGGTTCATACAGTAGATATGTAGGCTTCGACCGAACTACTGTAAACATGGGTGTCAATCTAGCTCTCTACTCACTTCTATATTTTGTTACTTTGTTTTGGTTCGATCTATGTTTGATTTTGTTTCAGGTTCATCAACACAAAAATTAAATGTTTGTTAAAAATATGAATTAGAAACTTACTAATTTTCACCTTACCTCTCAACTACAACCCCAACATGCCTCTCTTACATGCTCACCTCAATCAGAGAAATAAAAAGTTTGTTAGAACTTTCACTTGCGCAAAAAATTAAAATGTTTTTTTTTTTTTTTTTTTTTTTTTTTTTTTTTTTTGCATTTTTCATTCTTACACTGTAATTGATATAAAAAAAAGAGAAAAAGATTAGAGCAAGAGAGGAGAAGAGAGAGTTCGTGATAGATATTCCTTCTTGAATCTTGAAGCTTGGATGAAGGACTCTGATGACTACTCTTAGAAAGTGGATGTAAGCTTTTGTGCTGAACCATTATGATCACTGTCATCTTCTTCTTCCTTTGCTTCTGATTTGAAATTGGTTGAGAAATTTGGTGAGTTTCTTGTTCAATTTCATTTCCCTTTCATTCTTGCTCTATTTTGCATGTGGTCTGAAAGTAGAAAATGAAAGTAAATTGAGTGTGAGTTGACTGTGCTAAAAGAATTTTCATATAATTGCTGTAGTTTATTGCTAAGTGAAGTGAAACGTGGTATATGTTTTCAGTTTTTGTGGTGTAATTGTGGTTGCTATTAGGGGTTCATGGGTTGGGTTGAAGGAGTTTTTTAGACCCAACCCAATTGAATTTCTTCAACTCAAATGAACCAAACCCAACTATGAAATATTTGGGTTGGGTTGGTTCGGATTACTCGTGTCATTTATTTAATTTTTTTTTTATAAAAGGAAATAAAATGTTTGTACGTAAAAATTCGATTTAACTATTTTCATATATGAATTAAGATTAACAATTCAATTTCAAAGATTATAAAAAAAAATTATTTTAAGAGTTAATGGAGAATAAATTATCCAAAAAACTAATAAAATTAAAGAAAACTAAAATAAATATATGTATATCTAATTGTACATAAATAAATAAAAAATATTTTAAAATTAATAATAAGTTCGGGTTGGTTCGAGTTGGTTTGGGTTATTTTAGATGACCCATGAATCAACTTAACCCATAAGGTTTTCATTTATTTGAACCCAACCCAATCCAAAAGAGTTTATAATCCAACCCAACCCAAATGAATTGGGTTAGGTTAATCGGTTTTTTCAGGTTATTGAGTTTTTTGAACATCCCTAGTTGCTATATTGTTTGTGTATTATTTTTAACAATGTGATTAGCTTAAAGCAATATTGCTGACATGTGGATGGCCAAGAGTTGGGACATTAAATAGTGGGTTGGCTGTTAATACAATTCTAAACGAAATCAATGTATGTATATGTCAGTCCATCGGTCAGTCGGTTTTCTTGGATTTGAAAACTTAGAACCAACAACTGACCAATCTGTCTACATCTTTTACTGACCAATCTCAATTCGGTTGGTTCGCTGTCTACAACTTTTATTGACTAATCTCAATTCGGTTGGTTTCGATCGATCGGTTTAGGTTTTAGTGACTTTATGTACACCCCTTATAAACTTCTATTTTCCTCTTGTAGCATAAAATTAGACAAAATCAGCCTTTGCTCACTTTCCCTTTCTTAACTTTAATTTCCTTAATTAATTGAATTCACCACGTTATCCTGGTTCCATTAGAAAGTCTTCACTCTTAGAATGGTTCTGAAAGATTCTATGTTGTTATGTGAATGAGGAAACATGTTAATTTTTTTTTGAATCCTTGACAAATCAAGATGTACACTCTATATCTTTCGAGTCAACCTTACTAATTCCTCCGTAACATCTTCAATAATCCTCTTGTCTGAACTTTGAATTTCTCTTAAATAAAAAACTTCAAATTTCGCTTAAAACATCTCTTTTAAGACTCCAACTCCTTCCAATGCTCTAATCCTACAAAATAGTAGCTGATCATGTGCATAATGTTGGGTTTTATGCGCAACTTTCAAACCAAATTTCTGATTCAATCTGATGATCCCAGAGGTAGCCAATGGTTGTTGACAAATGTGAAAGAAGCCACGTCTCATCAAATGTTCACCACGTGGGTAAGGTATTTTCTTCTTCAATATTCTCTAACCAAATTACTTTTCATTTGAAGAAAACACACACTCTCTCTGACTTTGTCACTCTCTCTAACTCTCTGTGATATTCTTATGGCGATTTTGCAATGGAAAAGTAAAATCAAACATGCATGATCTGATGAGGAAGGAGAAGAAGAAGAGAAGAACAAGAACAAGAAGATGTTAGCGGTTCATGTTGGATATAGCTAGAAATCAACAGAAAAATTCGGATCATTAAACACTCTAATTCATTAATTTTAGCATCAAATTAAGCATCCTCATATCAGAAAATAGAGGGTTTCACTATAACTCACCTTCAAAATCAGCTTCAATCTCCTCAGCTGCAAGGTATATACCACCAAGATCTTTCCTACTATTCTCTTTGAATTTTAGAATGAGTTTGTGGGACTCAAAATGAACGGGAATTTTGGAGGAGAAATTTCTGGTTTTTAGCTGAAGAATGAAGAACCACTTCTTCAATAACTTCAGCTTCAAAATTTTGATTGCATGAATATAAACTTAGTGGGATGAAGCTGATTTTATTCATTTCATTCATGTAAGCTGATCATACAAGCTCTGCATCATAATTTGACGGCTCCTCCATGGAGAATTTGGTGGAAATATGAGTAATCTTGGAAGAACTACTAAAGAGGTTTTAAAATTGAATTTTCAATTTTCCAAAATCAATTCTATATAAAATTGATTTAAAATCAATTAATTTATTATTTTTTTAAATTCAATTTTAATCTAATTTCCAAAAATTAAATTAAACATAAAATTAATTTTTTTAATTTGAAATTTTAATTCAAATTTTCAATTTTAAATTTAATTGGTCTAATTAATTAAAAAAATTAATTAATTAAAATAATTTAATATCTAATGTTAAATTAATAAAACACCAATTTCACAACCATGAATATTTAAATCATATTTAAATATTATCCAATTCTCCAATTTCGTTTAATTCGGTAATTAAGCATGTAATTATATTGCATATAATTACTCATTATCTTAATTCGTATTTAAACGTTTCAAATTAAACTCATCACTCTATTCTAAAGTTTATTCCATTTGTGCGCTAGTAGGGGCCCTAATGAACCTACAGATTATGGGCTCCGACGATCCGAGATTAATCGACTAAACTCTTTAACCTAATTAACTAACATTATTAACTACCGGGTCACTCCACTAAATCCCAGTAGTTGCACTCCCCTCACTGTAGATATATTGTGTCTACTTGATATAACCATAACTAGTAAGTTAACTCTTCATAGGTTATTCGTAATAACGGCTAGGTTTATAGCTATTTTACCCTTGAGATTACCTCTTATTCTTTAAGTTCCATGGATCCTTTAATGAACAATTGGTTTGTGATTCAATCATCAAATCGAGTCTCTCTCGGGCCAATGAGAGGGTGGGGCCCCTTGTTCAAGATCCGAAGTCAGCACTTCAGGGAACAACCTCTCTACTATCCCTAAAAGCAGGTTAGAGTGAGTTCCATCTTATAGTCTATGTCCCCAGCTATCTACCCAGTTTTACTCTTAAAATGGGAGACGTATTGAGTCAGCGCTGTTGAGCCAACCCTCACCCATGAAAATCTAATGATAATCTCAAATAAACAAGAGTTCATAGTTAGCTCAGGATTAGGGTCAAGTTACCTAGGTCATCGCTTTGAAATAGTCAGTCTTCAATAGTAAACAATGTCATAAGAAAAGGTGACTATTTCATGGTCTAGTCTTATGCAAATGTTTTTTACATGGATGCACCCACTCTCATGTCTCCACATGAATGACTTTGGGATCACATCGTTTGTATCAATATACAAAAAGGGCCACATCCATAGTGTCCCCAAGATAAGGTTCCCAACCTCATTCATATACTTATAGACCTTTTTGGCTATATATTAAAACTTGATCGATTTTTATGTCTCTACATAAAGTTTAAGTATTCATGTTATAGCCCTGAGTTTGTTTATTGGATTTATAAATAAATGTACAATAATACTTTTATTGAATGACGTCTCAATAATACCTTTATTGTGAATAAAATAGGTTTAACGTTTACAAATAGTTTTAGGACATTCCCAATAGTTTCAGCAAACAATGACCTACATCCATGGGAAGGAAAATTTCTTTTCTCTTGGGGACTAAAAATGAAGATAAGTTTTTCTCTCTATATAGATTTTCTCTCTAACTCACTTTATTTGAATCTCCATATATATATGTTGTGAAGATCTATTACAGTTAAAAGTTAGTTGGAAAAGAATAGTCGTTGGAATCATTTTCTTCAGTTCTTCAAATTGATTCCAACGCATGCAGTCTTCAATCCTTCCAGATCTGACTTGTCTTCACCATTTTTCTATTGAGCTTTATAATAGGCTTCGTAAGCATGCCAGTTGTACTTTTAGAGGTATGTATCTTTAGATCTTCAAATTCTCCTTTCTCTATTTTGTCTCGAACAAAGTGGTACTTTACATCTATGTGTTTAGTTCGAATATGGTATTGTAGATTTTTAGAAAGATGATTGGAACTTTGGCTGTCATAGTAGATCTTTACTATTGTTTGATTTAAACCAAAGTCCTTCATTAAGCCCTTAAGCCACAACCCCTATTTAATTTCTTCTGATAGTGCAATATATTTTGCCTCCATCGTAGATAATGCCACAAGTGATTGTAATATCGCTTTCCAGTTGAGTAGATTAGGTTCATATAGAAATGCATAACCTATTAAAGATCGTCTCTTGTTTCGATCCCTTGTCAAATCAGAGTCAACATATCCATATAGTTTTAATTCTGGTTTTTGTGCACTCTGATCGGTTAGACTTACATTCCTTGACCAAATTAGATACCTTAATATCCATTCTATGGCTTCTAAATGTCTTTTTCCTAGGTTAGACATATATCTACTTACTAAGCTGGCACTATAGGAGAGGTCTGGTCTACTTAATATCATTAAGTACATAAGGGTTCCAACAGCTTGATTGTAAGGGATTGTTGACATGTGATTTAGTTGTTCCAAAATAGTTTCTATAGGTGAATTAGCTGAGGACAACTTAAAATATTGTGCAATAGGTATAATTACGAGTTTAGCATTGGATAGGTAGAATCTCTTGATGATTTTCTCACAGTAGCTTTGTCGACCGGTATTTAGGATAGATGTCTCTGTAACATCCTAAGTTTTTCATAATTCAAATTCTGTATTTTCGTAAAATTTGAGGACAATTTTGTTAATTTTGAAATTCAAGTTTATTTAAAGGAAAGATTTGGATCTATGTTGCATTAATTTAATTTTAAGTTAATGTCGAGAATTGAATCTAAATCCGGAGAAAATTGTTTTGATATTTGGAATTTGAAGAGAAAAAGGAAATAGTTTTAAGAATATATACAGTCATATATATATATCTTTGTATAGAAGAAAATGATAAGATAAAAATAGTTTAGTATAAAATAAAATAGGTTAGAAGAAAATCAAATAAAATTTTATTTATTTATTTTACAAATCTCCTGTCTTTCCCCTCTGGCACAAAAATCGAAGAACCCTTCCCCCCTTCAGCCTCGCACGCGCCCCCTCCCCTTTCTTAAACCCTCACTGTCAGCTCCCCTCTGCCTCGCCGCCGCACGTTTCATCCACCGCTCGCCCATCCAGTCGCGCGTGTCAGATTTGTCTTGCGTCGGACCGCCCGAAGTCGCGGCGCGCTCCAACCGTTTCCGTCGCCTTGCCCAATCGCGCATTCCAGATGTCGTCGTCACCTTCCAGACATTGTCAGTCACCGCCACGTGTCAGTTCGGCCGTTCGACGTCACCTACTGCCATTCAGCCGCTGTTTGGATTGGAACCTTATTTTGGTGAGCTTTAGATTCAAGGTTTGGAAGCTTTGAGGTGACCCGTCAAATTGAAGATCAATATTGGCAAAGATGGTTAGATTGTGGTAAATTTTTCATTGGTAAGTAAATTGGGAACGTTTGAACTAAATTGGATTTACACCCTAAGGCCATGGCTACTAAACTAAATTTAGTAATTTATGTTATAGGGTGAATTCAAGTTCATTCAAAAGCTTCAAGGGATTATTTTCATGGACTGTTGTTCGTGACCAAATTTGAGGTAAGTAATCTTACTACAGGCAAAAAACTGTAGATTTCAGGAACCTACGACTGTTTACAAGGATAATTTTGATTATTCGAGGTTGAATGGACTATTTAGGAAAGATATATGAGCATGTTGTAATATTTCTTATGATTATGTATGAGCTTGATTTAGAATTCTATGAGTTATATTAAAAGGATGATCGAGCATGACCCTTAAATTATGAGTTAAGTGGCACTCGTACTGGAATGTCTTAAAGTTAGATAAGGACTAGACATTTGCTGAATTATATAGTTATGCGATTTACTATGAGAATATGTAGACCATATGATATATTATGAAATCTCGAATACTTGATTGTTTACATAGTTTAGTGCATGAAAGTGATGTATTAGAATGGATCCATTAATGCTAGATTAAACACGTATGATGAGTTGGTTAGTATGACTTTGATGAGAAGATTTTAGAGGACTTATGATTATGTGAATGTTATATGTAATATGAAGTTAGGTGCGACCTCTTTTCCTTTCCAAATTATTTGACTGCATGACAGTGATGCATGTCTAAGGACGCTAGTACATCAAAGAGATGTCCTAGGGCTGGTGTGTACAAAAGTGGTACATACCTAGAGGGTACGAGGGCGTACGTTAGAGGTACATATTTAGTGGGTTATGTGTATGTGAAAGAGGTGTATACATAACCATGTGTACGAAAGAGGTATGCATCCCTACATTCATAGAAAGCATATGGGGTGTACGTAAGAGATACATACCCAGTGAGTTATGTGTATACGAAAGAGGTGTACATATAACCATGTGTACGTAAGAGGTACACATTCAGTGGGTCATATGTATACGAAAGAGGTGTATGCATAACCATGTGTATGAAAGAGGTACACATCCCTACATTCATAGAGAGGACCTGAGGTGTACGAAAGAGGTGCACTCTAGGGGAAAGGAAAAAGAATGAGCCATGAAAGGGAAATCTTCTAGTCCCACTAGTAGAGAGTTTCAGTTCATGTTGCATTTATTGGACATAAATCAGTCTGAACCCGGTAATGAGGTTATTTACTAAGTATTTTATACTCACCATTTCTCATGTTTATGTTTTAGGTAAGAGCAAGGACGCGCTGGCGAATGACAAGAGGAGTCCATGAACGAGCCACTGGGGACCAGTTTTATGCTTCCGCTCATGATATTTAGATTTCTTTCCTTGTTTTTCAACTTTCAATTTTGACGTTTGAAACTTATTGTTAAGATTGGTTTTTAGACTTATTTATTATCATTTATGACTTATGGGTACTCTATCATTTGTTTTTAATATTTGAATTTAATGGAGGTCTTTTGAATTTACCCTATTTATTTAGCATTTATTTCACTATAAAAGGATGTCGTTTTAAGTTCCATGAATGTATGTGTTTAGTAACGGCCTAGCTTGAGTCCTAGGGGGTCGGGTTGTTCCAGTCTCTTTGTCTCTTGTGCTTTCAATCCTGAAGATCATTCTTGACTAATCTATGTCCTTCATGCCAAATTCTCTATTTAGGACGTAAACCCCGAACCTTATTTTCCCTACTTAAGCATGTTAATTAGTTTATTAAGTAAGATTAAGGGTAAGTTAATATTATGTTTGTAGGGAAGAAGCTTGAGAATTGTTCTAAGTGTTAAGATGAAAGCTCTCAGGTAGCAAAGTATGTAGACACTTAGTAGGAAATTTTGACTAAATATAGAAGCTAGGTGTTGGTCTCATGTGTAGAAGGTAGTTGCCAAGAGTATGGGCAACCATGTGCCTCCTTGGAGGTTAGTTAAATGCAAGTTGGGCATTGAGACAAGGAATAGGTGTGGCAAGTGTTGGCCGAGAGTGAGGCTATGCGTTGAGCATAGGCGATGCGCTAGCCAAGCCCAATGATGAGGTTAGATGGGTGTGAACGTGTGCAACATGACAAAGTTGCCTAAGGCACAGTGGCAGTAACTTGGCGTGTGATGGTGTACGCTGGCTAGGTAAAGGTGTGCGTGCAAAAGAGGCCATGTGATGATCTTGAGACTAGGAGCTAGGCGCAAGAAGGGGCGCCGAGGCATGCGCTGGCCGAGAGGTGTATGCGTCCAAACAAAGATATGTGTTGGTAAGATTTAAGATTCCATACGTTGGTAATTAAGGAAAACTTTCAGCTTAATCACAGCTTGTAATGGGCCAGCTATCGAGGTTTAAGGAGTTAACCCCATTTAGTGGGCTAGTTGACACTTTGGTCTTAAGTTGAAGCATGCAGGTTTTTAGTATAAAACGAAGGTGTTAGTTCAAAAACTTATTTTGAGCAGTTTACTCGTGAAAAAGAGATGATTTGAACGATTTATGAGTGTAGTTGAAGGCCCTGAGCTACCGGAAAAGATATTCTAAGAAATCGAGTTGAAATTCGAAAATTTTCTCATAAAGGTCTAGTTCTTGGATGAATTTGGGCTAGAGGAGAAGATTGAAGAATTCCGACTAGACCGTGAAGAATTTAACGTTCAAATCGGAAGATAGCAAGTTAAGACATTTCTACACAAGTTTGTAGAAAGAAATTTTCCGAAATAATGTCTGAAAAAAATAAGAAATTTAAGTTGAAGTTGAATCTTGATTCTTGTGTTAAACAAGCAGACAACTTCTTAGGTTGAGTAAGCAAGTAGCTTGAAAGGCTAGACAAAGTTGCTAGCATATGCGTGCGAGGACAAAGTAAATGTTGAGCGTTGCACCAAGCGTGTGCATGGGAGGTTGCACAGTGAAGCGTGTGTGAGCACAAGGGTTTTTCTATGGGAGCAAGGACGTGCATGGATGTGTTGAGACGCACACCTGCAAGGTGATGTGCGATATGCATGAGTGAGGCATGCTCGCATAGGCATGCATTGACACATAGGAAGGTTGTGGCTGCCAAGCCAAGTCTTTTGACCCGAGGTACTTAAGTGTTGTTTGCATTGGTAGACATGCGTTGGCCATGTTCTAAGTTAATATTAAGCTTGTTTAAGTGTGTTAGGCTCACAAGGGAGCTAGTGACATTAACCAAAGATGTTTGCCAACCTCACAAGACAAATGCCCATAAGAGAAGCTTACTAACCACAAGGAGAATGTCGAAGGTTGTGAGTGACAAAACTAAGTATTTTTTATGTGTTTTGCAAACACATGTCTTCCTTAAAAAACTAGTTTTCATACTTGCCTTCATCTTAAGTATGAATGAGGTAGTTGTCCAAGAAAACTAGTTTTTTAAGAGTATTCTCAACACATGCTCAATTTAAAAGATGTTTATGAAAGCATGTTCCAAGTATTTATATGCTTTACGTTTACAAGCATGTGCTAGTTTTTCATGAGTTTATGAAAAATATGTTGAAGCATATGTTTATTTTATTTATGCTTTTAAGTATACATGTTTCAATAAATAAGTTTTTATGATGATTATGTTGAGCTCGACACTGAAGGACTATGAGAATGTATCTTGGTCATTGTACCTAAGGTATGACGACACTTAGTTATTACCACGTGCACGTAGGTGGAGTTGACATTGGTAGTGTTGAGATTACTCCATACCAACTAAGGATTGACATTGAGGGATTAAGTAAAAGGGTTCTCTCTCAACTAAGGTTTAAGATGTTTAATGATTTCTAGTAGCTTCATGTTTTAAAGTTTAAGTATGAGTTTGCTTGGTAGTTTTCAGCATAAAAGTATGTGTCTTTATAGTCACTCACTGGGCTAGTAGCTCATTCTTTTCAAATGTTTTCCTTTTTCCTAGGTAGAGGTGATCTCCTAAGAAGTTAATTGCCCTGCTGTCTACCACTTAAGAACTCAAGGAATACTTAGATGTTTTACCTTGTTAGTGTTTGTACACATTTGTTGTTCATGTTAGGGACTAAATTAAGAGTATTGGAACCTACTAGACTTGTATCTGTTTTTATGGTGTAAATATGATATGTGTTGAATCCTAGTTATGTTAATTGGGTTCGAATATCTTTAGTATATTATATGTTATATATAAGTTTCGAGGGTTCTCAAGGCAGGTTAAGAATGTTAGTTAGGCAGTTGGTTCCACTAATGGGTTGGTAACTACTGCTATCACATTCTCTTCTGGATTAAGAGGGTAATCTGGTAGGGAGTGTGACAAGTTGGTAACAGAGGATAAGATTTTGGGAGAAAGAGAGAGTTCATGCATTAGTTTAGGTCTATATTGTGAGTCCTTAATTTATGTACTTCATAATGAGGTAAAGATGTTGAGAAGAAGTGGAAAACGGAGCAAACAGACAACAGATGGAGACCTTAACCCTACCACTAGAGATCCCGAGGTTTGAGGGGATCTAGATGAGGTTTGGCTAGATTTGATTGAGAAGTGTTTTAATCTGATGATATGTCTAGACAACCATAAGGTCAGATTAGTAGTGTTTCTATTATAGAAAGAAGCCGAGAAATGGTGGAAGATCATAGACACTAGAAGGAATAGATCAAAGGTTACAACATGGTCAGAGTTCAAGAAAGCCTTTGAAGATAAGTAATATCCTAGCTCTTTCAGAGAAGCTAAGAGGGATGAGCTCCTTAGATTAGTTCAAGGATCGATGACAGTCGTTGAATATGAGCAGAAGTTTACAGAGCTGTCTCAGTATGCCCTTCCGATTATAGCGAAAGAGAAAGATAGATGCAAAAGGTTTGAGAATGATTTAAGGAAGGAAATTTGTATTCCAATCACTTCTTCAGCTAACTGGATGGATTTCACTCAGTTAGTTGAAACAACTATCAGAGTTGAGAAAATCTTAGCTGATGTAGTTCAGTTGCAGAAAGGAAAAGAGCAACAACAGAGAGCTCTGACAGAATCGAAAGGTAAGGGTTTCAGGCCTCATTTCTCTAGACAGTCAACTAAGAGAGGTTAGAGAGCTGCGAGCCAGCAGGGTTCAAGCTGGAAGAGATCGAGACCTGCAGCTGGTTCACTTAGTAGATCAGGGACTGGACGTACTAGTGATTCGGTAGCTAGTATAGGTAGGAAACCCTCTTATGCAAGTTGTGATAAGCCACATTCGAGGACATGTTACAGTGGGAGGAATGTCTATTTCCAGTGTGAACAAACAGGTCATTTTATGAAAGATTGTTCTCAGTTAGTTCATGAAGCTCAGGCAGAACAGAAAGTGATTTCTCAAACAGTAGATTAGCTGAAAGCAACTGGAGCCAGAGATGAGGGTTCTAGTAGAGCAAGCAGAAATGGGTAGCAGGACGACCCCAGCAATAGGGTAGTGTGTATACAGTGACCAACCAGGAAATAGATGAGTCTCCAGATGTTGTAACTGGTAGAGTAACTTTATGTAACCAGATTGTTTATATATTACTAGAACCCGGTGCTACACATTCATTCATTTTGAGCATGTTTGCATTGCATATAGATAGAATGCTTGAAAGCATTCCTGATGAATTGTTTATTTCAATACCTGTTGAAGATATTCTAGTAGTGCAGGAGTATTATAGGAACTATGAGGTAGTCATTGAAAACCAGAGTTTATGTGTTGATCTGATTCCATTAGAATTACTTAAGTTTGATGCCATTTTAGGCATGGATTTCTTGAATAAGTATTAAACCTCTGTTGATTGTTTTAAGAAAGATGTAGTGTTTAAAAGGCTAGGAAAGAGGGAATACTATTTGTCGGAAGCAAAAGACTTCTCCCTAGTAGTATAATATCAGTAGTTAAAGCTAGGAAGCTGTTTAGCAAAGGATATGTTGCCTATCTGGCACATGTGGTTGTTTCCTAGGACAAGAAGTTGAAGCGTGAAGATGTGCCAGTTGTGGTGGAGTTTCTTGATGTGTTTCCTAAAGAGTTGTTAGGATTGCCACCTGGCAGGGAAGTTGATTTTACTATTGACTTGATTCCAAATCCTATTTCTCAAGCCCCATACAGGATGGCACCAATTGAGTTAAAAGAGCTGAAGGTGCAGTTATATGAGTTATTTGATAAGGGGTACATTCGACCCAGTGTGTCACCTTGGGGAGTGCTAATTTGATTTGTGAAGAAGAAGGACGACACTCTCAGGTTATGTATAGATTATAGGCAGATGAATAAGGTGACAATTAGGAATAAGTATCCTTTACCTTGCATAGATGATCTCTTTGATCAGTTAAAGGGACCCACGGTGTTCTTTAAGGTAGACTTGAGATCAGGGTACCATTAGTTGAAGGTAAAAGAAGCGGATGTTCCTAAGACTTCTTTTAGAACAAGATATGAGTACTATGAGTTTTTATTGATGCCATTTGGTTTGACGAATACTCCTGCAGTATTCATGGACTTAATGAATAGGGTATTTCATCCCTATCTGCATCAGTTTGTGATTGTTTTCATTGATGACATATTATTATATTCTGGTAGTAGAAAAATCATGCATTACATCTTTGAACGATGCTTCAGACGTTAGGAGAAAAGAAGCTGTATGCTAAGTTCAGTAAGTGTGATTACTTGCTAGATCAAGTTGTATTTCTGGGGCATGTAGTATCTGCAGTGGGAGTCAGAGATCCCTAGAAGACAAAAACGATAGTGAACTGGGAACGGCCCACTATAGTATTTGAGGTAGGTAGTTTGCTAGGGTTAGTTTATTTCCTCTTCAAAAGTAGTTTGTTTTTGGTCATTGGGACGACAATTGCATTTAGCACTAGGTTCACATATCCTTCTCTTTGAAGTTAACATCCTTACTAATTATGAACCTTTTCTCAATAGAATGCAACATTTTAAAGCCTTTCATACATTTGGTAAAGTCAACAAACATACATTTTGAAGGGAGTTGAAACCTAACAAAAGCGCGCGATCATTTTCTTTTATTTCTTGAGACAATTAAAAGTACAATAAACAAGAAAAGGTTGAGAACCATATCGTTGCTGATACGTAACCACAACAAAATCTCCTCTTGAGACTAGTAGTCTTCTTCTTGAATTCTTCTAATTTCATGAAATCTTCCTTGCTATGTCTCTAGCATGGATTCGACTTGTGGGAACCGCTTCTTAAAAGATTAGAGGGAATATGGAAGAAGAATTTTCTTAGAACTTTTTAAAGAAAATTAGGAGAATTTCTTGAGGGAAAGTTTCAGAGTAATCATAGAGTTTATTATTGTAGAGAGTGTAAAGTATGTGTTTTATGAGGGTTCCCAAGGGCCCTAGATATAGAACTCTATCTGTTATTCCTACTCTTATTGGGATAACCCTTATGCAGAGATTTTAAATTAATATTTAATAATATCCAATAATTATTCTTATATTAAATGGTTTAAAAATATTTAAATCATATTTAAATATTTATTCTTTGCAGGATCTTTAGTTTGAATCTCATTCAAATTAAATAATTAATTATTTGAATCCACTTCAAATAAATCAATTAATTCCCCCTCTATTTATTTAATTAAAATCTCATTCCAATTCAGTAACCTATTTATATGAATATCATCCAAATAAATAAATAATTCTCTATATTATATAGTTATTATTTGAATCTCATTTAAATAAACTTTATACTAAGATGTATATGAAGAGATTAAATTCCAATACGGAAGAAATTTACCGTTTTACCCCAGTTTTGTTACAGAAAAACTACAGAATAGAAACATAAGGAATTAGGCTAAACATGCTTTATATATTAATTAATTAGGGAAGACGATTTACAAACTTTGTAGAACCAATTCTAAAAGACATTTTCTTAATCTTCTAGATCTACTGCATGATCAGATCATGAGCAAAACACGACCATTGATCTTCTCTACTATTTTCTTTAGAAAAAGGAAGCTTGTGGGAGCGTTAGTGTTCTTGGAGAAAGGGAAGGTAAACTAGAGAACTCTTCTCTATTCTTTTTTTACAAGAGAGTGAGAGAGATATATTCTTTTTCTCTTAGTCTTCTAAGGTTCAGAATAAAACGTAAGGAGAATTAAATCCCCTCACCCCAGTAACCACTTCCCTGCAATGTAGGGGAGTTGACCGATTAATTTATTTAATTTGAAATATAAATAAATATTAAATAAATAAATATTTATTTAATTTTTAATTAAATATCAAATATTTAATTAATTTAATATTTTAATCATATTCAAATATACTTCTCTCTCGTAACCTATAGTTTTAATATGAATCTTATTCACATTAAATTTACTATATAGGTTTAATATGGATCAATACCTATAATTTAATATTTGAATCTCAAATATTGTTTTCTCTTATTATATAGTTTTAAATTCGAATCTAATTTAAATAAACTATAAACTATAATGTATCTATATATATTATATTATATTGTATCATATATAATAAATTCTCTTAAACAATAATTTGAACATTTAAAATTTACATCACCTAAATCCTTGATTAATCCCGTTATGAGCTAGTAGAGGGGCTTTATAGACCTACAATTATAAACTTTAACGAAACAAGATTAATTAGTAAACTCTTTAATTAAATTAATCAACATTCATTAACTATGGGGTTGTTTGTAACTACAATGGGTCAAATTACCGTTTTACCCTAATGTATCGCCATGCTATTAAGTATTTTGATTTAAGTTACTTCTTGCTCTTTAAGTACCACTAATCCTCTAGTGAACAATTTATTTATGGTCCAACCATAAAACAAAATTCTTCTCGGGCCAATAAGAGGGTGAGGCCTTATTGTTCAAGTCTCAGAGTCAGCACTTAAGGGAACGACCTATCTACATACTCTAAAGGAGGGAATGAGTGAATTCCATCTTGTGATGCTATGTTCCTAGCTTCCCACTCGGTATCATCTCCAAGATGGTAGGATTATTAAGTCGGCAACTAGGGCCAGTCTCACTTATATAATTAAAGGATGACCCTCATGAGCAGAAGTTCATAACTCATTCAGGATTCAGAATAAGTTTCACGATAATCATTTGAAATATTAATCTCTTCAGTTAATGGTGTTATAACGAGATACTATATATTTCGCGATCTGGTCTTATACAATCTCATTGTATAGGATAACCCTACTCACATGTCTCCACATGAACAATTTGAATCAAATCATTTATAAAATTACAAAGTAGGTCGCATCCATAGTGTTGGTCGCATCCATAGTGTTATCAGGATAAGGAACCTAACTTTTTCTATATACTATAGACCTTTTAGGTTATTACTTGAATATGATTCACTTGTATGTCAGCCACATACTGTTCAAGTTACATGAAAATAACCTCAGATCTTAGTTTATTGGATTTGAGTTATGCGATTAAATAAATAACGGTTATTTATTAAAGGTAAATAACATTTTATTTATATAGAAACTTTGTTTATAAATTTACAAACTACGGGTTTAGGATATAAATCCCTACAATATATTAATCGTATCCAATACAATTAATATTTTTCCTAAAAAATTTGAACACTCAAATTTTCTTTCAATCATAATTGATCCTTATTGGTCTGTGGTGAGCTAGCAAGGGGACCTTATAGACCTATAAATTATAAGATCCAATAATCCATGATTAATTAATTAAACTCTTTAATTAAATGAACTATCATTCATTAACTATAGGACAAACCACTATAGCCTCATAGTTGAACTCTTATGCACTGTAGAACAAGTTGTGTCCATAAATATAATCAATATAAACATGTAGATCCCTCATGAGTTATTCATAATTACAGTTGGGTCAAATGTCAATTTACCCCTATAGTCACACATTTTTTTTAAGTCCCAGTAATTTCTCTAATGAACAATTAGTTTATAGTCTAACCATAAACTAAGTCCCTTTTGAGTTAGTGAGATGACAAGATCTTTTTGTTCAAGACCCTAAATCAGCACTTACGAAAACTACTCGTGTATTTACCATATATGGGAAAGAGTAAATTCCATCCAGTGAAGTTATGTTCCCAACACTACATTTAGTCAAGTCCCCAAAATGGTAAGCTTATTGGGTTGCCAACTTAGGCCACTCTCACCTATACAAATCAAAGAACCGACCTCACAGCCATGAGTTCATCATTCATGGTTAAGTTTTAGATGCACATGATCATCTTATAAAATATTAATCTCATCAATTAACAAATACACGAGAGAGATTAAATATTTTGCGAATCGATCTTATACAAACTCTTTGTATATGATATCTCCACTCACATGTTTTTAGATGAACAGTTTGGATCAAACAATTTGTAACTATTACAAAATGAGCTATATCCATATTGTCACCAGGATAAGGCACCAAACCTTATCCATGTACTGTAAACCTTTAGGTTCTTTCTTGAACATGATCCACCTATTTGTCAACTATATATATGTTCAAGACTTCATGCAATAACCTTGGATTTTTTCGGCTAATGAATAAATTAATATTGCATAATTAAAAATTAAATTAACCAACTAATAAATTACAATGCTTTAAGGCACAAATCTCAACACATTTGACAACCTTAGATTTAAGCGCCCTTTGGTTTTGGTGTACATATCCAACACATCCAAATACCTTAGATTATATAGGTTAGGAAGATGTTGGATCACTTTTCTTTAGGGGTTAGGTAGTCTAAGGAAGTGTGAGGACACGTATTTAAGGTGTACAATGTGTAGGTGAAATGCGCATAAAATGTGCATTATTTGCGTCAGATTTAGGATGATTTTCAACATGATTTTCTAAGACTTGATGTGTTTGGTAGTGGTTTTTAGGTTTTATATTTGAGAATGGAATTATACTCAAAGTGAGCTAAAAAGGACCAAATTATGCCTAAAGAAGTCAAAATCGAGTAATCGATCAAAGGGAGAGAAGAAAAGAAGGAAGAAAATATGAATATATGAAGATCTGCTGATTGTCATCTTTTGTCTGTCATTAAAATGACAGTGTAACGTGCAGAGTAGCTATGTTGCCCCGTTATGCTGAAAGGCAGTAGCTATCCTAATTAGATCATTGCTACACTACGACGTGATGGAAAAAGGCTGAACGCGTTAAGATGCAGCATCGGTACGCTACATTAAGCTAGCCTTATGTGACAGAAAAAAAAGCCAGTGTCGCTATGCTGCAGTTGAGCATTACGACGCTGCCTTTCCATAAATGAAAAATCTTGCATTTTAGGAAAGAACTTGGGTTCCAAGTTTTCTTTCTCTATATAATTTGGGCGATATTCAGCATTTGAGGAGGTAGAATTACACCCGAAAGAGAGATTTACACCCAAAAAGATACATCAAGGACGAAACTCTGACCTAACGAGAGAGTTTATGCTAAAAAGTTAAAGAATTTGAGTGATATTTTGAAGGTTGTTCGAGTTCCTGGAGTGACGATCAAGGCGAGCTTGTAGGATTCAAGAGATTGAAGAAGTCTTCAATAGGATTCTTCTTCAATTTCCTTTTCTTTCTCTAAACCTTATACTTGAATTGATGTATGAAAATATATTTGTGAAAACTATGAGTGGCTAAACTTGCTTCTTTTAGGGTATTGATGAAGTGGTTATGAATTTAGATTGAGTTTAGTTCTTTCCATAGATATTGTTGAACTCTTTGCTTTTTAGTGATATTGTACTTCCTTCTTATTGATTGGCTATCGATGATTTGCTAGGTTGAATGTTTCACCATATCTATATCATTAAATCAGTATTAATCTTTCATGATCATAGTTTGGTTAATAGTCAAAAGTTGTTGATGAGATTTAATTATCAATTAGGCTGCAAGAGAATAGGTTATTTTTTTTAGAGAAAGTAATCTTGAGTTAAGTTTCTAGACTTAAGCGTAATGTGTTGGGGTAGATGCCCTAAATCTCGTAGGGTTCTGTAGTTTGTAATTGTATTGTACAAACATTTTATTTATATAATAAAATATGAGGCGTCTTATTTGACATTTAGTAGCATTAAACCCAGAAATAATTAAACTAACATCCAAGGTTATCTTCTATAGCTTAAACATGTATGTAGAGACATACAGTTAGATTATGTTTGAGTGATAACCTGAATGGTCTGTAGTAGATGGATAAGGCTAGATACCTTATCCTGGTGACACTACGAATACCACTTTGTAGATATTACAATTGTTGTAAAGTGCTACAAATGATTTGATCTTGATCATTCATGTGGAGACATGTGAATGAGGGTATTCTATACAAAAAAATTTATACAAGACCGGACCACGAAACGATTAGTCTCATTATATAACGTCGTTCACAATTGAGACTTACATTTCACCAGGATGACCATAGGTGACATGACCTGAATCTTGAGTGAATTATGAACTTCTACCTATGAAGGCAGACCTTTGAATTTGGGTAGAGTGCCCAGATCGCCGAATCAATAAGCCTACCATTTTGGGGACTCGTCTAATTGGGAAGCTAGAAACACAGCTACACAAGACGGAATTCACTCATTACCCAGTGTCGGGGTAAGTAGATAAATTGCTCCCTTAAAGGCTGATTCCGGGGCTTGAACAGTATGATAACATACTCTCTCCTGGCCCGAGAGGGATTTGGTCATAGTTGGACTATGACTTATTGTTCATTAGAGGGATAATGGTACTTAAGAAGTTAGATGTAACTATAGGGACAAAACGGTAATTTTGGCCAACTGTACTTATGAGTAATTTGTGTAAGGTAACTGCACTGTTGACTGGTTATATCCAATGAACATAGAAATATATCTGTAGTGTGAAGAGTACTGCTGTCAATCTTTAGTGGAGTGTCCAACAGTTAATGGATGTTGAATAATTAAAGGAGTAATTAATTATTCAAGTAAAATTAGAGCTTCAAGCTACAGGTCCATGAGGTCCCCTCTGTAGCTCAACAAGGATTAGATGAGAATCAATTTTGGATTAATTTGAATTGATCAAATTAATTGAGGGAATTAATTATATGTGATATAATTAATTTAATTTAATTATATACGATATAGTTACTATAATGTACATGATACATTATTTTATTTGAGAGGAAATAAATATTTGAATATGATTCAAATATTAATCATGTGAATTGGATTCATATAATTGAATTTAATATAAATATGATTTATATTACATACCATTAATCAAAGAATTAGAACTAGAGGATATATTGTATTTGATCTAATATTAAACTATAGGTTATATGTTATATTTGACATAACATATAGTTCAATATATATTATATGATAAGGCAGTTATTGTATAAATATATATTACATTTTTTATTATTAAAATCATTTTATTAAATTATTATCTTTCAAAAAAAAAAGAAAAAAAAAAAGAGGGAGTTGTAACTTCCTCCCCCTCTTTTCTCTCTTATTGGTTCGTGAAAGTGTGTGGGGTGGTTTCCATCTTTTTCTTGCCTTGAGTTTCACAGAGAAGGATACATAACACATAGAAAAATCTCTGAGAAAAATTCTCAAGATCCACCATCTTCTTCCTCTCAAACTCAATTTCTCTCTCTTCCAAAATACTAAGGGCCCACAACTCCTTGGATTGTCATCCTAGAAAATAGAGAGGAATCCTTCGTGGTCGTGGCCAATTAGGGTTTCGAGTTTGTTGCAATTTTGGAGAAGGGGCGGCACAATAAGGTTGATCTTCAAGGGTGAGTTTCTAGTCTTCCTTATCTCCTTTTTCTAATATCATAATTGCTTGCTGTAATTTTAATTTTAATTCATAATCATTCTGCATGTTTCTATAAAAATGAAGGTTCTGTAAAAGGTTAGATTTGGGACCAATTCCCACTTCCGCTGCGAACCTTCACCAGTTCCCTTCAATTAGTATCAGAGCGGGATTTTTCGCCCAAATTTTTCCAAATTTTTCTAAATTTTCATAATTATTTTTACAGTTTCATGGTAGGATTTTAATATTCTATATGTTATGAATGTATGGAATGATTGTTTATAATATTGGATAATTTCAAGATTGGTCTTTAGTCTTTATAGCTTTTAATTTTGCAATTTTGATTTGTAAGGGCCTGTGTTTTGAGCATAATTTTCATAAGCCTGTATTTTATATTTGTTGAGTCGTTCGTGGCAATTTTGGTTGAATTTTAGAGAAGACTTGGCCAAAATTGGAGGAGATTTGAAGAAGATTGCAACTGTACAGTGCCTTCTGTACAGTAGTGTTGCGACGATGTGCCTTAGGTTGCAACACTGCGATTAGGCGAATGGATTTTTCTATTCATAGTGTTGTAATGCTAGGTCACAGCATTGCAACGCTGCAAGACGAAAAGAATAATTCAGTTCGCACCCAGTTCGGTTCGTGGCTCGACTTGTTTGTGTCCGGTTCGATTGGTTCGAGGGATTCTTGGCCAGTTGGGGTGTTGGGCGGTTCGGTTCGTGTGGTTTAAGGCCTAGTTCGCTTCTTTTGAATAGATTGACCATTATTCTTGTGATAGGTAGTCATTTTTTGATTAATTAAATTGATATAAGTGTTATTTAATTTAATTAATAGTTTAGGAGTCCAATCCTTGTCCAATAATTGTTTTCAAATTATGCATTTAATGTATGGTTTGTTTTAATTTTATATATGTCATAATGTATGCCATATAGTAAAAATCCCACTTTAGGTTATGCATTATTCATGCATCATTATTTATATTATAAATGTTATAATATATAGCTGCATGATTTATTTTTATAGCATGCTCATGCATCATATAATATAAGTGTTATAGTATATGTTTGCATGCATTAATAACATAGCCATGCATCATTTATATTATAAATGTTATAATATATAGTTGAATATATGTATGGATGGATGTTATTAATTATTTCATTTCCTTATTATATAAATGTTATATATGGTTAGTAATGAAATGGAATTGCATGAATAATGACACTACCTTAGGTAATTTATAATTGTTATAATATTATTAATTGTGTCAGTAAATGCAATTGTATGATTTTAATTTATTTAATTTATTTTATAAAAGTTATAATTAAATAAAATTAGAAATTAAAATCAATAATTCAAAATTGCATGCTAACCTTAGGTCAATAATTCAGAATTTAAAATATGATTCACATAGTCCTAAGATCACATTTCTAATAAGATTAGAAATGAAGTTTAATCTTTTAATCAGTTTAATAGGATTAAATTGGTTCTTAATCAAAAAATTTGTAACAAATGTATTTATAATGGACCTTTTGTCTAAGGCTAATTCTATCTAGGCTAGGGTATTTAAGTTGACAAAAACGTAACACCTCCACCTAGGAACTTGATGCGTTAATGACATGCGATGAATTGATAAGACTTATGCGGTTTAACACTTAGTTTTATCTAGTCGAACCCAAGTACAAATTCAACCAGAGGCCAGGGTCGAACACAGGGATTGCTTGCAAATGTGCGGTGAAACTAAAAATATGATCGTAGTGCAAATTGAAATGTTTGAAATGGTCGAGTGAATGAGCTATTTTAAATCTAAGCACTATGTGATGAAAATTATGTCCAAATGAAACAATGTGAATTAAGATAGATATATGATGATAGGGTTGAGAAGAATTGTCAATAATACTTCCTAAACAACTAAGTGGATTATGCGATCAAGCGATGCACTCAATGTTACGTCAAGCACTTCTCTGTGTATCTAACCACATTATCTTATATCTAAGATGCATGTGATGAGTGCAATGTGCAGAGGATATACTTATTTCTAAGTAATACCTTCTCTTGTTTTATGAGACCCGAATCTAAGGTCTTTCAAACTTAGATTAAATTTACTTAGAATAATCTCTCACAAGCAAGACATATAAGCATGCATAAGACAAGTTGATTGCATGATTCTTTTATTGTTTAGTAGTTTCAGCTACACACTTCTCAACCCATTTGACAATTTAGTTACGCATGATATTGATGGAAAAGATGGACATTCATATTGCAAAGTCTGAATTTGTCGATATAGAAAGTACAATGCAAATACATAAAGAAAAAGAAAGGAGTATTGAATCAAGTCGTGGTCTGCAATGCCTTGCTCCCTACGGCTCCTTTGATGACTACTTTACTTGGAACATTGAATAGTGGTATCCTTCTTCCTTTCTCACAGGAATCTTAAGCACTCACTAGGGAATTTATATTGGAAAAATAGGAAGGTTTTTTAGTAGAGTTTCCTTTCAGAATTTTCTCTCATCTCCCACTATTACATCTGCATGAAAATTGTATAGGTATTTATAGGCGTTCGAGGATGCTTTTCTTCTTTTTCTTCTTTTTTTTTTTTTAAATCTTTCTCATGATTACAGTGATGGGGCACATTAAATTCCATATCCTGTTGCACTGTCTACAACGTGTCAGGGGTTCATTGAATCTTCAACGAAGTTCTCTTGCCAGCTACCAATGCAGTTTGTGATTTTACTCCTATCACCCATATCATGTCATGCCTCATTGCTTATAGCTATGCGATCATTTGCTTTTCTGGTAGTTCTTGCTTGATCGCAACAATGGGTACTTGGCTTATGCGATCGTGCGTTCATCTGGTTGTGTTGAACAGTATTCTGCACTAAGATAGCAATATCAGTCCGAAATTTAGGTATGTCAGATATTGAGAGTGTGTGATCATATACTCCATTTTTTGTATAAATTCTTTGGTAAAGAATGTCGAAGTTTTGCCTTACCTGGAAAGGTGAATTAGATAGATTTGCTACAGGCATGCAATAGTTTAATGAAGTTTATTAAAGTGTTTAATAAACATTAATCAATGTTGTTTAACCATCCAAAGCAAGTGTTCCTTTTGTGTAAATTAAACAATCACTTAGTAAAAAATCAGTAGTCGGATTTTTCTAAGTTAATTAACTCTAGGTAAAACTCTCAGTAGAAGGAAACTAGGGTATATGATACTTCGTTTTACCTTTTCACGTTTGTCCCTAAAAGTTCACATCATGAGATCTATACCCAGTCTTGAGGCACATTTTCTTTTGTCCTCCTACGAATTGTGTTTGTATAGGTCAATATCAAGGTGAATGATGAGAGTGTTTGTAGTAAATGGAAGTAGGACATGTGTCAACACATCCCACGATCTCTCTCATTAGTATTTAGTAAAGTTTCATGTTTGGCCTCGAGGCACCTTTACTTGTGTCCCCCTACTAATGGCATTTGCATGATTATTTACCTCAAACTCAAGAAATGGATAGGGTTACTTTAGTTTTTGCCCCAGTCGGTTTTTCCCTATGGTTGGCTTATTGGGGCAAAACTTTAGTATCTAAAATGAGATATTACACTTAAAATAAAATGTTAAGCGAATTTAAAATTTCTGAATCGAATAATGGTGACTGATAGTTACAATAACAGGGAGTTGTTCTGTCTATTGGTTGAGATAGTCTCATTTCAGTGAAGGTGTGATCACCCTAAGGTGGCTTTTGTCTTGTCTCACTAAAACATCATGACAAAATACATGTCACTTAGGGTGCATTAGATTATTTTGCTAAATTTAATTGGTTTTTGCAAATGGGTTAATGCATAGATTACTAATACAAATAAATTGTTTGGTTTCAGCAAATTCAATCATGACTTTCGCGACACTAAACTTACTCGTATCCGACAAACTTACCAGCAAAAACTATACGAAATGGAAAAACACAATCAACGTAATACTGATCATCAATGACCCTCATTTTTGTCCTTATGGTGGATTGTCCTCCTATTCTTGCTCAAAATGCCATTTGAAACGTTCGAGAGGCATATAAGCACTGGATAAGAGAAAATGAAAAGGCTCGAGCGTATATCTTGGCAAGCCTTTCTTAAGTCTTGGCAAAGAAGCATGAGTACATGATCATTGCTTGTGAGATCATGGAGTCCCTGCGGGGGATGTTCGAACAACCGTCTGCATAACTTCAGCATGATGCTTTAAAACACATCTTCAATGCCCGTATGCAAGAAGGGGCATCTGTTTGAGAACACGTTCTCAACATAATGGTCCACTTCAACGTAGTGGAGAGGAATGGGCCTGTCATCAATGAGGCTAGTCAGGTTTGCTTCATCTTGGAATCTTTACTTGAAAGTTTCCTATAGTTCCATAGCAAAACTGTTATGAACAGAATTGACTACAACCTGATCACCTTGCTCAATGAGCTTCAAACTTTTCAGTCCTTGGTGTAAAGCAAGGAAAAAAAAGGAGAGACGAATGTGAAGGACTGTATCAGTAAGCTCGAGGCCCAGTTTTTGTGCGTAACTTTCCGGCGGGCGAAAATGCGAAAACGGACACATGGGTTAAGAACAATGAAGAAAAGCCATGCGCGCAGACAGTTTTGCGAACGGAGCACGGAGCACAATTGGTGCCTCAAATGGATATGTGGCCTAGCGGGGCTTGCGAACGAAGCTCATTTGGTTCCCCAAATGGCTATTAGGCCCGGCGGGACTTCCCCGGGCCCAATTTTTGTGCGCAAACTTTCTCGCGGGCGAAAACATGAAAATGGACATAGGGTTAAGAACGATAAGAAAAAGCCATGCACGCAGACGGTTTTGCGAACAGAGCTCATTTGTGGCCCCAAATGGCATCGGGCCCGGTGGGGCTGCCCCGGGGCCCAATTTTTGTATGCGAACTTTTTGGCAGGCAAAAATGCGAAAATGGACCAAGGGGTTAAGAATGATGAAAAAAAATCGTGCGCCCAGACGGTTTTGCGAACGGAGCTCATTTGGTACCCCAAATGGCTATCGGGCTCGACGGGGCTGCTCTGAGGCCCAATTTTTTGTGCGCGAACTTTCCGGTGGGCGAAAATGCGAAAACGGACCCAGGGTTAGGAACGATGAAAAAAAGTCGTCCGCGCAGACGGTTTTGCTTGCGGAGCTCATTTGGTGCCTCAAATCGCTATCGGGCCTGGCGGGCTGCCCCGAGGCCCAATTTTTGTGCGCGAACTTTCTGGCGGGTGAAAAAGAAAAAAGGGACCCAGGGGTTAGGAGCATTGACAAAAGCCGTGCACGCAGATGGTTTTGCGAACGAAGCTCATTTGGTGCCCCAAATGGCTATCTAGCCCGGTGGGGCTGCCCCGGGCCCAATTTTGTGCTGACGAACTTTCCGCGGGCGAAAACGTCAAAATGGACTCAAAGTTTAGGAACGATGAGAAAAAGCCGTGTGCGCAGACAATTGCGAATAGATCACATTTGGTGCCCCAAATGGCTATCGGGACCAGCGGAGCTACCGAGGGACCAAGTTTTGTGTGCGAACTTTCTAGTGGGTGAAAAACGCAAAAACGAACTCAGGGGTTTGAAACGATGAAAAAAAGCCGTGCGTGCAGACAGTTTTGCGAACGGAGCTCATTTGGTGCTTCAAATGGCTATCGAGCCCAACGAGGCTGCCCTAGGGCCCAATTTTTGTGCGTGAACTTTTCGGCGGGCGAAAACACGAAAGGACCCAGGGGTTAGGAACGATGAAAGAAAGCTGTACACAGATAGTTTTGCGAATAGAGCTCATTTGGTGCCCCAAATGGCTATCGGGCCCGGCGGGTTGCCATGAAGACCAATTTTTGTGCGCGAACTTTCCGGCTACTGAAAACACGAAAAACGAACCAGAAGTTAGGACGATGAAAAAAAGCCGTGCATGTATACGGTTTTGCGAATAGAGCTCATTTGGTGCCTAAATGGCTATCGGGCCCCACGGGGCTGTCTTGGGCCCAATTTTTATGCGCGAATTTTTCGGCCAGCGAAACGCGAAAATGGACTTGGGGGTTAGGAACGATTGAAAAAGTCATGTGCATAGACGATTTTGTAAACGGAGCTCATTTGGTGCCCCAAATTTCTATCGGGCCTGGCGGGGCTGCCCTGAGGCCCAACTTTCCCACGGGCGAAAAGCCGAAAACAGACCCAGGGGTTAGGAACACTGAAAAATAAGCTATGCGCGCAGACGGTTTTGCGAATGGAGCTCATTTGGTGCCCTAAATTGTGATCGGGCCTGGCGAGGCTGCGTCGGAGCCCAATTTTTGTGCGCAAATATTCCGGCGAGCGAAAATGCAAAAACGGACCCAAAGGTTAAGAACGATGAAAAAAAGCTGTGCGCGTAGACGGTTTTGCGAACGGAGCTCAGTTGGTGCCCCAAAATGGCTATCGAGTTCGGTGGGGCTGGCTCGGGGTCCAATTTTTGTGCGCGGACTTTCTGGCAGGCGAAAATACGAAAGCGGACCAAGGGGTTAAGAAAGATGCAAAAAAACCATATGCGCAGATAGTTTTGAGAACGAAGCTCATTTTTGTACCCCAAATAGCTATCGGGCCCGGCAGCCTACCCAGTGGCCCAATATTTGAGCGCGAACTCTCCGGAAGATGAAAATGTGAAAACGGATCCAGGGCTTAAGAACGATGAAGAAAACTCGTGCGCGCAAACGGTTTTGCAAACGGAGCTCATTTGGTGCCCCAAATGTCTATCGGACCAAACGGGGCTGCCCCGGAGTCCAATTTTTGTACGCGAACTTTTCGATGGACGAAAATGCGAAAAATGGACCCAGGGGTTAATAACGATAAAAAAATTTATGCGCGTAGACGGTTTTGCGAACGGAGCTCATTTGGTGGCCCAAATGGCTATCGGCCCACCGGGATGCCCCGGGCCAAATTTTTGGGCACGAACTTTCTGGCGGGCGAAAACATGAAAACGGACCAAGGGGTTAAGAATATGAAAAAAAGCCATGCCCACGATGGTTGTGCAAACGAAGCTCATTTGGTGCCCCAATTGGCTATCAGGCCCAGCGGGGTTGCCCGGCCCAAATTTTTGTGCGAAAACTTTCTAGCAGGCGGATTAAGAACGATGAAAAATTGTGCACGCAAACGAGTTTTGCTAACGAAGCTCAGTTGGTGCCCTAAATAGCTATCGGGCTCAGTGGGGCTACCCTGGAGCCCAATTTTTGTTCGCGAACTTTCCAGTGACCGAAAACGTGAAAATAGACCCAGGGGTTAAGAACGATGAAAAAAAGTTGTGCGCGTAGGTGGTTTTGCGAACGAAGCTCATTTGGTGTCCCAAATTACTATCGGCCTGGCGGGCAAAAAGGCAAAAGCGGGGGTTATAACGATGAAAAAAAGCCGTGTGCGCGGAAGATTTTTGCGAACGGAGCTCATTTGGTGCCTTAAATGGCTATCGGGCCCGACGGTTTTCCCCGGGGCCCAATATTTGTGCACGAACATTCCGGTGGATGAAAACACGGAAGTGGACCCAGGGGGTTAAAAACAATGAAAAAAAAACAGTACGCGTGGACGGTTTTCCGAACGGAGCTCATTTGGAGCCCCAAATGGCTATCGGACTGGTAGGGCTGCCCGAGGCCCAATTTTTGTGCGCGAACTTTCTGGCAGGCGAAAATGCGAAAGTGGACCAAGGGGTTAAGAAAGAAATAAAACCCATATGCGCAGATAGTTTTGCGAACGAAGCTCATTTTGTACCCCAAATAGCTGTCGGGCCCGGCAGCCCTACCCAGCGGCCCAATATTTTGTGCGCGAACTCTCCGGAAGATGAAAATGTGAAAACGGATCCAGGGCTTAAGAACGAAAGAAAACTTGTGCGCGTAAACGGTTTTGCAAACGAAGCTCATTTGGTGCTTCAAATGTCTATCGGACCAGACGGGGCTGCCTCGGGGTCCAATTTTTGTACGCGAACTTTTCGATGGACGAAAAATACGAAAATGGACCCAGGGGTTAAGAACGATGAAAAATTTGTGCGTGTAGACGTTTTTGCGAACGGAGCTCATTTGGTGGCCCAAATGGCATCGGGCCCACCGGGATGCCCCGGGCCAAATTTTTGGGGCGGAACTTTTTGGCAGGCGAAACATGAAAATGGACCAAGGGGTTAAGAATGATGAAAAAAAAGCCTTGCCCACGATGGTTTTGCAAACGGAGCTCATTTGGTGCCCCAATTGGCTACCGGGCCCAGCGTGGTTGCCCCGGGGCCAAATTTTTGTGCGAGAACTTTCTAGCAGGCGGATTTAGAACGATGAAAAAAAGTTGTGCACGCAAACGGGTTTGCTAACAAAGCTCAGTTGGTGCCCTAAATAGCTATCGGGCTCAGTGGGGCTACCCCGGAGCCTAATTTTTGTGCGCGAACTTTCCAGTGATCGAAAACGTGAAAATAGACCCAGGGGTTAAGAACGATGAAAAAAAGTTGTGCGCGTAGGTGGTTTTGCGAACGCTGCTCATTGGTTTGGTGCCCTAAATAACTAATCGGGCCCAATTTTTGTGTGCGAACTTTCCGGCGGGCGAAAATGTGAAAACGAACACAAGGGGTTATGAATGATGAAAAAAACCGTGCGCGTAGACGGTTTTGCGAACGAAGCTCATTTGGTGTCCCAAAAATTAATATCGGGCCTGGCGGGCAAAAAGGCAAAAACGGGGGTTATGAACGATGAAAAAAGCCGTGTGCACGAAAGATTTTGCGAACGGAGCTCATTTGGTGCCTCTAATGGCTATCAGGCCCGACGGGTTTCCCCGGGGCCCAATATTTGTGCACGAACTTTCCGGTGGATGAAAACACGGAAGTGGACCCAGGGGGTTAAAAAACAATGAAAAAAAAAACAGTACACGTGGACGGTTTTTTCGAACGGAGCTCATTTGGACCCCAAATGGCTATCGGGACTGGCAGGGCTGCCCGAGGCCCAATTTTTGTGCACGAACTTTCTGGTGAGCGGAAATACGAAAACGAACCCAGGGGTTAAGAATGATGAAAAAAAGCTGTGCACGCAGACAGTTTTGCGAACGAAATTCATTTAGTGCTCATAATGGCTAGTGGGCTCGGTGGGGCTGCCCGCGAGGTCTAATTTTTGTGCACGAACTTTCCAGTGGGCAAAAAAGCCGAAAATGGACCTAGGGGTTAGGAACAATGGAAAAAGCCGTGCGCGCAAACGATTTTGCGAACGGAGCTCATTTGGTGCCTAAAATAGCTATTGGGACCACCAGAGCTACCACGGTCCCAATTGTTTGTGAGCAAAATTTCGACAGCGAAAACGCGAAAACGGACCTAGAGGTTAAAGAACGGTAAAAAAAAAGTCGTGCGCGTAACGGTTGAAAAGTTTGCGTACTAAAATTTGGCCCCCGAGATACCCCACTGGGCTCGATAACCGTTTGAGGCACCAAAAATGCTCCGTTTCCGAAATTGTATGCACGCACAACTTTTTCTCATCGTTCTGAAACCCCTGGGTCCGTTTTCAAATTTTCGCCTACCGAAAAGTTCGTGCACTAAAATTGGGCCCAGGCCACCCCCGCCATGCCCAATAGCTGTTTGGGGCACCAAATGAGTCTGTTCCCAAAACTGTCTGCGCGCATGGCTTTTTATGATCGTTCGGAACCCCTGGTCCGTTTTCAAATTTTCGCTCCCTCGAAAATTTCGCACACTAAAATTTAGCCTCGGGGCACCCTTGCCGAGCCCGATAGCCATTTGGGGAACCAAATGAGCTCCGTTGCCAAATAATGCCTTCACGCATGGCTTTTTCTCATCATTATGAACTACTGGACCCATTTTCAAATTTTCGTCCGCCGGATAGTTTCGCGCATTAAAATTGGGCCCCGTGGTACCCTTGTCGGACCCGATAGCCGTTTGCAACAACACTAAGCTCCATTCTCAAAATCGTCTGCGCGTACGGTTTGTCTCATCATTCTGAACCTCTGGGTCTGTTTTCGAATTTTCGCCGTCGAAAAGTTCGCGCACTAAAATTAGGCCCGGGGCACCCCCTGGGCCTGATAGCCGTTTTCGGCACCAAACGAGCTCCGTTCCAAAACCGTATGTGCGCACGGCTTTGTCTCATCGTTCTAAACCCCTGGGTTCTATTTCAAATTTTCGCCCGCCGGAAAGTTTCGCCCACTAAAATTGGGCCTCTAGGCACCCTCACCGGGCCTGATAGCCATTTGGGGCCCTAAACGAGCTCCGTTCCGAAAACCGTCTATGCGCACGGATTTTACTCATTGTTCTAAACCCTTTGGTTTGGTTTCAAATTTTTCACCCACCGGAAAGATTCGAGCACTAAAAATTCGGCCCCGTCGCAGCCCCACCGGGCCCGATAGCCATTTGGCGCACCAAAACTAGCTTCGTTCTCTAAAAACCGTCTACCCGCACCACTTTTTTCTCATCGTTCTCAACCGCTTGGCCAAATTTTTTGCCCGCCAGAAAGTTCGCGCACTAAGAATGGGCTCCGGGGCACCCCCGTTGTGCTCGATAGGCAATTTGGGCACCAATGAGCTTCATTCCCAAAACCGTTTGCGCGCTTCGGCTTTTTCTCAATCGTTCTGAACCCCTGGTCCGTTTTCAAATTTTCGCCCACCGGAAAGTTCACGCATCTAAGATGTGTTGGATTTTAATGTACCTAGAAAAACTATCGTA
>NC_052354.1:8995732-9011713 GCF_009727055.1 Benincasa hispida
GTGGATAGCTGGGAACATAGGGTGCAAGATGGAATTTACTCCTACCCATTATAGGGATAGTAGATAGATTGTTCCCTTTAGTACTGAATCCAGGTCTTGAACAAGGGACCCCACCCTTTCCTTGGCCCGAGAGGGATTCAGTTTATAAGTTGGGCCTTAAACCAATTGTTCATTAGAGGATTAGTGGAACTTAAGAAGCAAAATGTAGTCTTGGGGGTAAAATGAATTTTATGACCCAACCGAGATTACAAACAACCTGTGAAGGATTAGTTTACTAATCATGGTTATATCAAATGGACACAAGTATATCTATAGTGATGGGAGTGCAACTACGGAACTATAGTGGAATGACTCGTTAGTTAACGAATGTTGATTAGCTCTGTCTAAAGAGTTTAGCCAGCTAATCTCAGATCGTTGGAGCCCATGATCTATAGATCCATTAGGTTCCCCTACTAGCTCATATGGAATAAACTTAGAACAATATGATAGAATGATTCAAATTGTTCGAATTAGGTGAAGAGAGAGAAACCGACAAGTATATGTGATTTAGTGGTCGAGTTTTTCAGTTTAGAGATACAACTTTAATATTTAAATGTGATTTAAATATAAAAAATATGAACATGTTCATATTCGGAAGCTCGGAAATGATGGAAATTGTCAAATATGTAAATAGTCAAAGAGTTGACTTTTGACTTTCAAAAGTCAAACTTTAACCGACCTACAAATGTGATTTGAATTTTTAGAAAATGAATGTGGATTCATGCTCAGGAGGTCAAAATTAGTCAATACGGAAAAAAAAAATCATAAAAGTCAAAATTTTGACTTTTGGGTGAAAGTTTGACTTTGACCAAATGACTATTTTGCTCTTTGAATAAAGTTAGTGGGAAAATCAAAACTTTTGTTGGATAATTTCACTAACAAAATTGTGGGCTAAGTGTTGGCTTATAGTGGAGACATTAAGCCCACTAAGATAGTGGATTATAGGTGTTGGGTTTTTATGGATTTAGTTCATGCAATTGTTGCATGGCTTTTTTCTATAAATTGGGCTTTGAATTTGGATTATTTACTTTTCGCCATTTTTGAAAAATTTGTTTTCTAAATTTGGGCTGGAAAAATCATTTTCTTGAGTGAAGTCTAAAACCCAAACCTAACCCAAATTTCCATCTTCTTTCCATCTCTTTCTCTCTCTCTGTTTTCTTCATCCACCGGGTATCATACCTCGGTTCTGAGTCCAGAGGATAGAAGGTCAATCTAGTGGTGGTTCGGAAGAGTTCGGGTCGAGATTTAACGAGGAAAAGCGTTTTTCGAGAGCTCCAAAAGTAAGTTAATTTACTGTTTTTCCACTTCAATTTGCATGCTTATTTCCTTTTGTTTAAAAGAAATTAGAGTGTAATTACATCCTAATTCCGCTGTGTATGTCTCGTGTTCCATCAGATTGGGCCCCGAGGACCCCCGTCGGGACCGATATTCGTTTGGGACACCAAACGAGCTTCGTTCCCAAAATAATCTACGCGCAAGGCTTTTTCTCATCATTTTGAAACTTTGGCTACGTTTTCAAATTTTCGCTCACCGAAAAGTTCACACACAAAGATTAGGCCCCAGGGCACCCCCACCGGGCCCGATAGCCGTTTGGGGCACTAAACGAGCTCTGCACCCAAAACCGTCTAGCACGGCTTTTTTTCATCGTTCTTAACCCTAGGTTCATTCTAAAATTTTCGCCAACCAGAAAGTTCGCGCACTAAAATTGGGCACTGGGGCACCTCCGCTGGGCCTAATAGCCGTTTGGGGCACCAAATGAGCTCCGCTTCAAAAACCATCTGCGCATGGCTTTGGCTAACCATTCAAAACCCCTTGGTTCGTTTTAAAATTTTCGCTCGCCGGAAATTTTGTGCACTAAAATTGGACCCCGGGGCACCCCCGTCGAGGCCGATAGTCGTTTTGGGCATCAAAAGAGCTCCGTTCCCAAAACCGTCTACGCGCACGGCTTTTTCTCATCGTTCTCAACCCTTGGGTTCATTTTCAAATTTTCGCCCGCAAGAAAGGTCGTGCACTAAAATTGCGTTCCGGGGCACCCCCACCGGGCTAGAAAGCCGTTTCGGGTAACAAACGAGCTCCGTTCCAAAAACCATCTACACACATGGCTTTTTCACATCGGTCTGAACCCTTGGGTTTGTTTTAATATTTTCGTCCGCCGGAAAGTTCCCGCAATAAAATTGGGCCTCGAGGCACCCTCGCCAGGCCCGATAGCCGTTTGGGCACCAAATGAGCTCCGTTCCCAAAACTGTGTGCGCGCATGACTTTTTCTCATCGTTTTTAACCCTTGGGTTTGTTTTCAAATTTTTGCCCGCAGGAAAGTTCGCGCACTAAAATTGGGCCCCGGGGCACCCCCGCTGGGCCCGATAGCCATTTGGGGCATCAAACGAGCTTTGTTCCCAAAATCATCTGCGTGCACGACTTTTTCTCATCGTTCTGAACCCCTGGGTCCATTTTCAAATTTTCACCCGCGAGAAAGTTTGCGCACTAAAATTGAGCCCCGCGGCACCCCTACCGGGCCCGATAGCCTTTTGGGGCACTAAATGAGCTCTGATGCCATGTGTCACGGTCATGCTTGTCTAGGGCCTGTTGCCTATGGCCGCATGCCCGATCCAACCCCCTTCTAGCATACTTTCATATCATGTATTGCATTAGCTTACTTATCTTGCTTTCTTTACATTTTCATTGTAAGTGACCACTCGCCCTTTTGCATATGCAAGGGTGCCAGTTGGCTTTTTGTTCAGAATGCACTATATGAGGATAAGACTAATCATCACTTCCCCATACCCGGAGTAGTATTCTATAAAGCTGTTGTTATTGCTTATTGCTTTCTAGCCTACTACAATCTTTCTTTCTTTATTCACACTCACAAAAATTGCTTACGAAAACCTTTTCTCCAAACCCATTTTCTAAAACCGTTTTCCCTAAAACGGGAGCGGAGTTTGCGATAGGCACTCAGTGTGCCACCGGCAGTACGTATTCGAGTTGGCTGACTTGTTCGTGAGTGGAAATAAGTGCCACACAATCGCTAAGAGAAGCTTCTGAAAGAGCAATTGTGACAGTTGGTATCAGAGCCAAGTTGGCTCACAGAGGGAAAGATCAGTGATCATGTCGGTGACGAAGAACCTAAACAGTCCCATGTGGATTGGCTGGTAGAGATGGAAGAACAAATGCTCTACCTGAGAGAGGTCCCAGATAATATCCGTTTCCTAGAGACTCGGCCCTACAAGAAGTTTCTGAGAAGCGATGGAATTGATACGTAGTGGGCTGCCTAGACGGATTACCTGTCAGAGAATTGATGTTGAGGGTAGAGACCCTCGAGACCAAAACAGCACGGTCTGGCAGCTTTGAACGTGGTGATAGCTCATCGGGCTCTTTTGCCCACATAGAGGAGCATGTCGAAGAGTTAAACGGCTCCCAAAAAGCAATACTTCAGATGGTAACTGATTTGTCTGAAGACTTTCGGTCGGCCCTTGACGTCGTCAGAGCCGAGATAGCGGATGTTGAGCGCAAGTGTGATCTCCACCATCTGAGTAGTAGGGAACCAAGCCCCATCTGGGGGAGCAATGGCAGTAAGCAGAATAAAGATCCCAGAACCGAAACCCTTCCTGTGGGGTGGCGGGAAGCAAAAGCCCTGGGAAACTTTATTTTCGACCTTGAGCAATACTTCAAGCGACGAACACAGTGACTGAAGAGTCGAAAGTCACACTAGCAATGATGCATCTGGTAAAGATGCAAAACTATGGTGGAGATCATGATTTACACACATACAGGAAGGACGATGCACTATTGATACTTGGGATAGATTGAAACAAGAACTTCACTCGCAGTTCTTCCCTGAAAATGTCGAGATCTTGGCTCGACGAAAAACTCCGAGAGCTAAAGCAAATAGATAACATTAGGGACTATGTAAAAAGTTTGCAGGACTCATGTTGGACATACGAGAGTCAGAGAAAAGACAAGGTCTTTTTGCTTTGTCGAAGGGCTGAAACCGTGGGCGAAATCAAAATTATATGAACAGAGAGTACAGGATCTCCCACTACCTATGCGGGGCAGCTGAACGGCTATACGACTTTAGCACTGACTCGTAAGATGTGAAGAAGCAGTCAACTTCCTCAAATGGGGGAAACAGAAATAGTCGTTCCAGTTCTCCCAAACTTGGGAGAGGAGACAAGAACACGGGAGGGACCTTAAACCATCCCAACCGATATCAGGAAATAACTGAAGGGGGCTGCCGCAACAACATAACAATAACAATCGCCCCCTGTCTTGTTTTATATGTAGAGGGCCACACAGGGCAGGCGAATGTCCAAATCGAACTGCGTTCAATGCTTTTCAAGCCACATTAGCCTCTAGCTCCAAAGACAAGGCTGAACTGGAGGAGACATAATCGAGCCAGCTATAGAAATTGAGAATCCCAGGATGGGGGCATTGAAATTCTTATCTGCGCTCCAGAAGAAAGTGGCAAAGGTGACGGAGCCACTAGAGAGAGGACTCATGTATGTGGACGCTTGGGTCAACCAAAGATCAGCCAAGAGCACTATGGTTGACTCTGGGGCCACCCAAAACTTCATGACTGAAATGGATGCCCGCCGTCTGAACTTGACCTAGGAAAGAGATGCAGGGAAGATGAAAGCTGTGAATTCTGCAGCCCTACCGATTACGGGGATAGTGAAGAGAACTCCGGTGATGTTAGGAGACTGGAAGGGCCTCGTTGACTTTGTTATTGTCAAGATGGATGATTTCGACGTGGTATTGGGGATGGAGTTCCTACTTGAACATAAAGTTATACCAATGCCGCTCGCCAAATGTCTAGTCATTACCGGGTCTACACCCACCGTAGTTCAAGCCAGTATCAAGCAGCCAAATGAGGTGAGAATGATCTCAGCCCTCCAATTAAAGAGAGGCCTGGCCCACGACGAACCCGCGTTCATGGCCATCCTGATAGAATCAGTTGAAACCATCGAAGAAGAGATACCCCAAGACGTTCTATTTGTCTTGGAAGAGTATCGAGATGTCATGCCTAAAAGTTTTCCCAAGTCCTTACCCCCACGAAGGGGGATTGACCATGAGATTGAGTTGTTACCAGGGGCAAAGCCGCCTGCCAAGAATGCATATCGGATGGCCCAGCCAGAATTGGCCAAACTCCGAAAATTGTTAAACGAATTGTTAGATGAAGGGATTATCATACCAGCAAAGGCCTCTTACGGAGCCCCAGTACTGTTTCAGAAGAAAAAGTATGGGAGCCTCCGGTTGTGCATCGACTATCGGGCCTTGAACAAGCTCACAGTCCGTAACAAATATCTCCTTCCTATCATTACTGACTTATTTGATCGGCTTCACGGCGCTAAGTATTTCTCGAAGTTGAACCTGAGGTTGGGATATTATCAGGTCCGAATTTCGGAAGAAGACAAACCTAAGACGACCTGTGTCACGAGATATGGAGCCTTCGAATTCCTCGTGATGCCCTTTGGCCTCACCAATGCTCCAACAACTTTCTGTACCTTAATGAACCAAGTGTTTCACAAATACCTCAACAAATTGGTTGTAGTGTATCTCGATGACATTGTGGTCTATAGTTCCTCGCTGGAGGACCATCGACATCACCTCCAACCATCGGCAGCCTTGACGCAGAGTCCTTTATTTCTCTTCTAATCTCTGTATTGTATTACATTTTAGCTTAAGATATTAAGAAATTTTGTGATGAATCCAAATCTTGATTCCTTCATTGCCGTCTTCTTCATCATCTTTATCTCTATCATTGTTTATCTTCAGTGTTTATTTATCAAAGGAAATCACATGCTTAATTATTTAACCTAGAGATAGGATGCATGTAGCAACCCACTGAGAGGTGTTCGTTGTGCGAGTATAGTGAGTTAATCCTATTTGCTTGGTGAAAGGCTCTAGCAACGCTTGTCTACAGGATGTTGCATTGCTTGTCTAAAGTTAAATAGTTGCGTCTAACTACCTGAGAAGGTAAAAGATGGAACGCACTAAAGCAAAGTTCGCATTGTTCCTAGAGATAGGCACAATCTTATGCTCAACGCAACCATGCACTATAGAGATATAGTCATGCGGCTGACCACCGAGAGGTGTGCGATGCGTTAGTGCAATGAGCTGGGATTACTTGGGCAATTTAAGATAATAAACATTGCTTTGCGTTAATGGTTGTTGTGTATCTATCTATTCTCATCGCAAGTTTTCTATTGCTCAATCTGTTTGGTTAGGAGTAGGAGTAGTGTGTAAATCCATTAAACATCTTATTTTTATTTTTCTTTTCATTGCCTCAAACGCATTGTTTCACAAGAATTATTGAGTGACAAGTCCCTATGTTCGACCTCGGATTACTCGAGAAACTTGTGTTCGCGTTATACTTTGCGTGAGCCTAAGAAAACTTGTGATAGGAATGCGTGGTCATTGCATACTAGATTAACGTATTATCATTCCGACGAATGACCTCAGACGTATGGGCGTAAACGCATAGCTTAAACTATGTCTAACGCATGACTGTATGTACAACCCCATCCGCCCTTAACAATTATTTTTCTAGCAACAGTCTGCGCGCACGACTTTTTCTCATCGTTCTGAACCCCTGGGTTCGTCTACAAATTTTCGCCCACCGGAAAGTTCGCGCACTAAAATATGGCCCCGGGGCACCCCCGCCGGACCCGATAGCCGTTTGGGGCACCAAACGAGCTTCGTTTCCAAAACGATCTGCGCGCACGGCTTTTTCTCATCGTTCTAAACCCTTGGGTCCGTTTTAAAGTTTTCACCCATCGGAAAGTTCGCGCACTAGAATTAGGCCCTGGGACACCCCCACCGAGTCTGATATCCATTTCGGGCACCAAACGAGCTTCATTTGCACAACGATCTGCGCACACGGCTTTTTCTCATCGTTTTGAACCTCTCGGTCCGTTTTCAAATTTTCGCCTGCCGGAAATTTTGTGCACTAAAATTGGACCCTAGGGCACCCCCGTGGGGCCCGATAGCCGTTTGGGACACCAAACGAGTTCCGTTCTCGAAACCATCTGTGGGCACGGCTTTTTCTCATCGTTCTGAACCCCTGCGTCCGTTTTCAAATTTTCGCCTGTCGGAAAGTTCGCGCACTAAATTTTGCCTCGGGGAACCCCACCGGGTCCGTTTTCAAATTTTCACCTGCCGGAAAGTTCGCGTACTAAAATTGGGACCCTAAGCACCCCCGCCGGGCCCGAAAGCCGTTTGGGGCACCAAACGAGCTACGTTCCCAAAACAGTTTGCACGCACGATTTTTTCTCATCGTCCTAATACCCTGGGTCCGTTTTCATGTTTTCACCCGTTGGAAAGTTCGCGCACTAAAATTTGTCCCTGGGGTACCTGTAACGATTCGACCCTCAAGGACTTAAGTTAGGCCGTTACTAAATACATGCATGCATGAAACTCAAAACGACACTCGGTTATGGCGAAATAAATGCTAATTAAATAAGATAAGTTCAAAAGACTTTCATTAAATTCAAATACTAAATCAATAATAGGGTACCCATAAATCATAAAGGATAATAAATAAATCTGAAAAACGATTCTTAAAAGTAAGTTTGAAACATCAAAATTAAAAATTAAGAGAAACATGAAAAGTACTGTAAATCTCATGAGTGGAAGCGTAAAAACTAGTCTGAGTGGCTCGATCACAAATTTCGCTTGTCCATCGCTGGTGCATCTCTACCCTTACTTGAAACAACAACATGAGAAATAATGAGTATAAAATACTCAGTAAGTAACCCAACTACTGGGCTCAAGCTGGGCATCTATGTCCTCTAGATACCCACCTCTGGTGAAACATATAAACTGCTCTAGTCCTCATAGGACACATATGCACATGAAACAAGGAGACTGAGTCCTATCCTACTGTAGTTAAGTACGCCCACTATCTCTGGTGAATCCTGAAGAAGAAAAAAACTGGTGAATCCCAAAGGAGACACAAACTGGTGAATCTCAAAGGAGACACAAACTGATGAATCCCGAAGGAAACACTAACTGGTGAATCCCGAAGGAAACACTAACTGGTGAATCCCGAAGGAAACACAAAATCTAATGAGCATCTTACTAATCAGTAAGGACATTTGCACAGTCTCAACATCATAATAATCACTATACGAATCTATGACATACATATAAACCTCAACATCATGGTTCTACAACATACATGTATACCTCAACATCATCAGATCAAATACAACTATGGAAGCACATACCATCTCATACTAGCATTCAAGTGTCTATGTGCATAAATAAATAATTCGGATCTCGTAACAGAACATACTTTAATCATATTATACTATCAATCTTTCATGCTGTCATTCTGCCATAACCTTCATTTAACATGCTAGCTTACATAATGTCTGGCCCGTGGGCAGTTCCAGTAGTAAGATTACTTACCTTGATATTAGGTCAAACCAAAAAGCAATTGAATTTTTGTGAAATTCTTGAATCCTTAATCAAGCCTAAACATAAACCAAATATTACAAAATATTTCCAGATAACCTTACCTAAGGTGTGGTCCAATTTGAATTCACCTTCAAAATTTCCAATTTTAAGCCTAAATAATTAGCAAACCAAACTCTTCTTCATCTTGAATGAAATTCTTGAATCAACCCCCTAATCATAATTTGAAATTAGGCTTACATGATTAAAGCTTAAATCAAATACATACTTCACTACCAATGTCTCAAATAAATTATCCATATGTAGCTTCATCAAAAAAATCACTTCCAAATGACTTTACCAAAATTTCTCAACAACAAAAATTAAACCACAAGAGGGTAATCAAAGCATAAAACTTACAAAAACTCACTAAAACAAACTTCAACTTCACTGAACAACACCTCAATACCTTCACAAACTTGAATCCAAAGTTGGAACACAATGAGTATCAACAAATTGATGCCAAAAGTAAATGAGTATTCAATATTCAACCGTAAGCAAACCCAAATGGCAGAAATCTTACCAAATCGATAGATCCAATGACGGAAAAAGTGAACGACGCTTGAGCAGTGGTGAACGGAGGTCATGAAGAAGAAACTGACGTGGCGACTTTGGGCGGCGTCAGACGGGCTCACGAACGTGGAGGAAGAAAAGGGGGGTGGGTTTGACTTTTTATTAAAAAAAACAATAATATATAATATATAATAATAAAACAAAAAAGGAAGTAATATTAATTACATTTACTTCATTTCCGTTTTATACTATTAATTCCTTTCCATTTCAAAAGAAAATTAATTCCTGCATTAATTTTCAATTTGAATTTCAAATTGAATAGTTTCACGCCAACAATTAAATTCCCACCCTTATACTTGAAGTCCAAAATTCCCAAAAGCCTCAAACTAAGAAACAATTACTGGAATTCCAAATAATCAAGTTACTGCCATAAATGTGCGGGTGTTATAGTACGTACCTCTGCCAAGCCTGATAGCCGTTTTGGGAAACCAAACGAGCTCGTTCCGAAAAATCTTCTGCCAACGTAAGCTTTTCCCATCGTTCTGAACCTGTAGGTTCATATATATAATTTTCGCCCGCCGAAAAGCTAGGAACTAAAATTGGGCCCGCGGGCCCCCTGCCAAGCCCGATAGCCATTTGGTTCATCAAACGAGCTTCATTCAGAAACCATCTACGCGCACGGCTTTTTTTCATCACTCAGAACCCCTGGGTTCGTTTTCAAATTTTCGCCCGTCGGAAAGTTTGCGAACTAAAATTGGCCTCGTGGCGGCCCCGCGGGACCCGATAGCCATTTGGGGGCACCAAACGAGCTCCGTTCTCAAAACCGTCTGTGCACACGACTTTTTCTCATTGTTTTGAACCTCTGGGTCCGTTTTCAAATTTTCGCGCCCGCCGGAAAGTTAGCGCAACTAAAATTGGGCCCGTGGTAAGCCCCGCCGGGCCTGATAGCCATTTGAGGCACCAAACAAGCTCCATTCTCAAAACTATCTGCGTGTTCAACTGTTTCTTATCGTTCAAAACCCCTGGGTTCGTTTTCAAATTTTTACCCACCTGAAAATTCGCGCCCTAAAATTGGGCCACGGGCCACACCCACTGGGCGTGATAGCCGTTTGGGGCACCAAATAAGCTCCGTTCGCAAAACCGTCTGCGTGAATAGCTTTTTCTCATCGTTGAAAACCCCTGAGTCCGTTCCCAAATTTTTTCCCGCCGGAAAGTTCGCGCACTAACATTGGGCCTCGGGGCACCCCCAGCGTGCCTAATAGCCGTTTGGGGCACCAAACAAACTTTGTTTCCAAAACTGTCTACGCGCACGACTTTTTTTTTATTGTTTTGAACCCCTGGGTTTGTTTTCAAATTTTCGCCTGCCAGAAAGTTCGCGCACTAAAATTAGGCCCCGGGGCGCCCTAGTCTGGCCGATTGCTGTTTGAGGCACCAAACGAGCTCCGTTCCCAAAACTGTCTGTTCGCACGACTTTTTCTCATCATTCTGAACACCTAGATCCGTTTTTAAATTTCTGCCCGACGGAAAGTTCGCGCACTGAAATTGGGCCCAGGGGCACCCTCGCCGGGCCCGATAGTCGTTTGGGGCACCAAATGAGCTTTGTTCCGAAAACTGTCTGTGCGCACGAATTCTTTTCATCCTTCAGAACAACTGGGTTCGTTTTGAAATTTTCGCCTTCCTAAAAGTTCACGCACTAAAATTGGGCCTCGGGGCACCCCCGCCAGGCCTGATAGCCGTTTGGGGGACAAAATGAGCTCCATTCCAGAAACCTTCTGCGCGCACGGCTTTTTCAGATCGTTCGAAACCCTTGGGTCCGTTTTCAAATTTTTGCCCGTCGGAATGTTCGAGTACTAAAATATGGCCTCAGGGCACCGCCACCGAGCTTGATAGCCGTTTGGGGCACCAAACCAGCTCTTTTCCCAAAATCGTCTGCGCGCACAACTTTTTTCTTTGTTCTGAACCCCTTGGTTCATTTTCTAGTTTTCGCCTGCAGAAAGTTCGCGCACTAAAATTGGGCCCCGGAGCACCCCTAATAGAGGGAATGAACGAAGGTTGGTGGAATGCAACATGAACGCATATCTCTGGAGAATCAAAAGATGATCGTATAGGAAACAAATTCTCCCCCGTGATATTTGATGGCTAATGCCATTAAGTTTCTAGCTCGAATTTGCCCTTAGTTGTCTCGATGTTAGCTTAGAGATTTCAGAAAAAGACCAATCGCGCCATCGATGTAGAATTAAAGCAGGTCCATTAATAGAAGCATTGAGCAGAATTGCATTTTATCCAAAGTTTTTCGCCTGAGGCTCGCCTTAGGGCCGAATCCTTGTGATCCAAACGAAATGCGTGAGAAGAAAGCTTGAGAAATTTCTTCATCTCCTTCAATTCCATTCCGAGTGATGTGACTGGAGCCTTCGCCGGAATTAGAGCTTGAGAGAGTCAGCTCCACCCCACCATCCATGGCAACCATCAGTAGCCTTGACACACATTCTGCCGGAAGCATTGTAGCAAACCACCAGAAGGTGTAGTTGCACGAGTATATTGTGAGAGAAAACCTTATTTGCTTAGTGTGAAGCAAGTAGAAATTACTTGTCTATAAGTGGAACAATGCCTGTCATAAGTAAAGTCAGCAACAACCAAACTGCCGGGAGGGTAAATGGTGGGTCCGCATTAAGCAACGAAAATTTGAAAATGGGACCACAAGGGTTCAGAACGATGAGAAAAAGTCATACACGCAGATGGTTTTTGAAAACGGAGCTCGTTTGGTGTCCCAAATGGCTAACGGGCCCGAATGGGGGTGCCCTAGAGCCCAATTTTAGTTGCGCGAACTTTCCAGTGTGCAAAAATTTGAAAACGGACCAGGGGTACAAGAACATGAGAAAAAGTCATACGCGTAGAAGGTTTTTGGGGACGGAATCTCATTTGTGTTGCCTCAAAACGACAATTGGGCCTGGCGCGGGGTGCCCCGCGGGCCCAATTTTAGTGCGAAAACTTTCCGGCTCTGGCAAAAAATTTGAAAACCAAACCAATGGGGTTTAGAATAATGGAAAAATGTCGTGCGCGAGCACAACGGTTTTAAGGAACGGAAGCTCGTTTGGTGCCCCAAACGACATATTCAGGCGGTAAGGGTGCCCCGGTCCCATTTTTGTGCACGAACTTTCTGTGGGCAAAAATTTGAAAAAACGAACCAAGGGGCTCAGAACGATGAGAAAAAGCGTAGCGCACATGACGGTTTTGGGAATGAGAGCCTTAGTTTGGTGTTACCATAAACGGCTATTCGTTTGATCCACAGGACGGGTTCCCCGCCTGGTTACCAATTTTATATGTGCATGAAACTTTCGGAATATACGCAAAAAATTTGTCAAAACGAACCCCCACACAAGGCTATTCTGAATTCGAAATTGGAACAAAAATAGATGCGTGCGCTGTTCTTGAGATGGCATTGTATTAGAGATGAGAAGCTCGTTATATGGATAGCCAACAAACGGTTTGCTATCAAGCATGGCGGGGGTGCCTCACAAGGCACTCGATTAATTAGGAGCGGCGCTATAACTATTTACACAGGCGGGCCGATAAAATATTTTTGATAACGAACCCAGGGGTTCAGAACGTATGAGAATAAAGTGGTGCGTAGCACGATGATTTTGGAACACTAGCTTCTTCCTAATTAAATTGGGTGCCGTCTAAGAAGAAATAGGGCCCGCTAGGGGTGCACCAGACCCAATTTTTAGTGCGCAGAACATTCCTGACGAATACAAAAATTTGAACAAACAAAACCCAAGGTTCAGAACAATGAAAAAAAATGTCGTGCGCGCAGACGCTTTGGAACGAAGCTCGTTGGTACCCAAACGACTATCAGGCCCAGTGAAGGTGCCCTGGGACCCATATTTTAGAGCGCGAACTTTCCATCGGGCAAAAATTTTGAAAACGGACCAAGGGGTTTAGAAACGATGAGAAAAGGTCGTGCGCACAGACGGTTTTGAGAATGGAGCTCGTTTGGTTCCCCAAACGGCTAATGGGACCACAGAGGTGCCCCGGGGCCCATTTAGTGCATAAAACTTTTCGGTAGGCGAAAATTTAAAAACGAACCCAAGCGGTTCTAAACGATTGAAAGAAAGTCGTGCGCGAAGACGATTTTGGGAAACGGGAGTATAGACTGTTGTGTCTCAAACGCTATCAGGCCCGGCGGGAATGCCCTGGGGCCCAATTTTCATGCACAAACTTTCCGGCGGGTAAAAATTTGAAAAGACCCAGGGGTTCAAAACGATGAGAAAAAGTTGTGCATGCAGACGTATTGGGAACAGAGCTCGTTTGTATCCCAAACGGCAATCGAGTCTGGCTGGGGTGCCCTGAGGCCTTATTTTAGTGCCCGAAGTTTTTTGTGTGAGTGAAAATTTGAAAATGAACCTAGGGGTTTTAGAACAATAAAAAAAGTCGTGCGCAGACGGTTTTGGGAACATGGCTTGTTTGGTGCCCCAAACGGCTATCAGGCCGCGGTGAGGGTGCCCCTGGGCGGCCAATTTTAGTGCAGGCGAACTTTCCGGCGGGAAAATTTGAAAAACTGACCCAGGGGTTTTGGACGATGAGAAAAATCCATGTGCGCAGACGATTTTGGGAATGGAGCTTCGTTTTTTTGCCCCAAACATCTACCGGGCCTGGCAGGGTGTCCCGGGGCTAATTTTAGTGTGTTAACTTTTCGGCAATCAAAAAATTTGAAAACGAACCCAGGGGTTTCTGAACATGAAAAAAAGCCGTTTGCGTAGACGGTTTTCGGAACTGAGCTCGTTTGGTGACTCAAATGGCTATCGGGCCTCCGCGGGAGTGCCCCAGGACTTAATTTTAGTCCGCGAACTTTCCAGCGTGCGGAAAATTTTGAAAACGGACCTAGAGGTTCAGAACGATGAGAAAAATTTCGTGAACGAAGGACAGTTTTATGAGAACACGTCAAGCTCATTTGGTGTCCTAAACGGCAATCCGTGTCCCAAACGTAGCTTATTTGAAAACGAACCCAGGGGTTCTAAACAATGAAAAAAATCGTGCGCGCAGACGGCTTTCGGAACGAAGCTCGTTTGGTAACCCAAACGACTATCACGCCCACTGGGGTGCCCTGGGACCCAATTTTAGTGCGGCGAACTTTCCATCGGGGCAAAAATTTGAAAACGGACCAAGGGGTTTAAGAACGATGAGAAAAGGCCGTAGGCACAGACGGTTTTGGGAATGGAGCTCGTTTGGTTCCCCAAACGGCTACGGGACCACAGAGGTGCCCCGGGGCCCAATTTAGTGCATGAACTTTTCGGTAGGCGAAAATTTAAAAACGAATCCAGGGGTTCTACAACGAATGAAAGAAAGTCGTGCGCGAAGACGATTTTGGGAACGGAGCTCGTTGGTGTCTCAAACGGCTATCGACCCGGCTGGAGTGCCCGGGCCCAATTTTCATGCACAAACTTTCCGGCGGGCAAAAATTTGAAAACGGACCCAAGGGTTCAAAACGATGAGAAAAAGTTGTGCACGCAGACGGTTTTGGGAACGGAGCTCGTTTGGTACCCCAAAAGCAATCGAGTGTTGCTGGGGTGCCCTGGGGCCCAATTTTAGTGCCCGAATTTTTTGGTGAGTGAAAATTTGAAAACGAAACCTAGCGGTTCAGAACAATAAAAAAAAGTCTCGCAGACGGTTTTTGGGAACATGGCTTGTTTGTTGCCCAAACGGCTATCAGGCCCGGTGAGGGTTCCCCCAACCCAATTTTAGTGCGCGAACTTTCCGGTGGGCAAAAATTTGAAAAAACTGACCTAGGGGTTATGGACGATGAGAAAAAGCCGTGCGCGCAGACGATTTTGGGAATGGAGCTCGTTTTGTGCCCTCAAACGGCTACCGGGCCTGGCGGGGTGCCCCGGGCCTAAATTTTAGTGTGTTAACTTTTCGGCAGGCGAAAATTTGAAAACGAACCCAGGGGTTCTAGACGATGAAAAAAAAGTCGTTTGCGTAGACGGTTTTGGATCTGAGCTTGTTTGGTGCCTCAAATGGGCTATCGGGCCTCGCGGGGGTGCCGCAGGACTTAATTTTAGTCCGCGAACTTTCCAACGTGCGAAAATTTGAAAACGGACTTAGAGGTTCAGAACGATGGGAAAAAGTCGTGAACAAAGACAGTTTTAGGAACGCAGCTCATTTGGTGTCCCAAATGGCAATCGGGCCTGGCTGGGGTGACCCGGGGCCAAATTTAGTGGGCGAACTTTCCGGCAGGCGAAAATTTGAAAACAAACCCTGGGGTGCAGAACAATGAAAAAAGGTCGTGCGCGCAGAAGGTTTTGGGAACGGAGCTCGTTTGGTACCCCAAACGGCTATCAGGCTCAATGTGGGTGCCCTGGGCCCACAATTTAGTGCGAGAACATTCGGGCGGGAAAAAATTTGAAAACAAACCCAGGGGTTCTGAACGATGAAAAAAAAGTCGTGCGCGCAGACGGTTTTGGGAATGGAGCTCGTTTGGTGCCCCAAATGACTATCAGGCCCACTGGGGGCGCAAGGGCCCAATTTTAGTGCGCGAAATTTCCGTCAGGCAAAAAATTTTAAAACGGACCTAAGGGTTTAGAACGATAAGAAAAAGCCGTGCGCACAGATGGTTTTGGGAATGGAGTCTCGTTTGGTGACCCAAAACGGCTATCGGGCCCGACGGTGGTGCCTCGGGGCCCAATTTTAGTATCGTGAACTTTTCCGGCAGGCGAAAATTTGAAACAAACCCATGGGTTCTGAATGATATAAAAAAATCGTTCGCGCAGACGGTTTTGGGAATTGAGCTTGTTTGTTGCCCCAAACGGCTATTGGGCTCGGCGGTTCTCTGGGGCCCAATTAAAGTGCGCGAACTATCCGGCAGGCGAAAATTTAAAACGGACCAGGGGTTCAGAACGATAAGAAAAGTCGTAACGCGCAGACGGTTTTGGGAACGAAGCTCGATTGGTGCCTCAAACGGCAATCTGGCCCGGTAGGTGG
>NC_052354.1:9012554-9028113 GCF_009727055.1 Benincasa hispida
AAGAACTTTCAAGCTTTCTTCTCACGCATTCGTTTGGATCACAAGGATTCGCCCTAAGGCGAGCCTCAGGCGAAAAACTTTGGATAAAATTGCAATTCTGCTCAATGGCTTCTATTAATGGACCTGCTTTAATTCTGACATTCGTGGCGCGATGGTCCTTTTCTGAATCTCTACAGCTAACATCGAGACAACTAAGGGCAAACTTCGAGCTAGAACTAATGGATTAGCATCAATATCCGGGGAGATTTGTTTCCTATACATCATCTTTTGATTCTCCCGAGATATGCGTTCATGTTGCATTCCACCAACCTTGCGTTCATCCCTCTATTATGGTTATCATCATGTAGCCGCAACTTTTATGTGATGACCGCATGCGCTTGACGACCGCAACTTCTGTGCTATAGACGCATGCTTGATGGCCGCAACATCCATGCGTTGAACGTATACGTTCGTCTTTACGATGGAGAAATTCTCTGCATGCGGTCGTCGTTTCGATAGCCCGGCTTCTGCTTATGCGTCCATTTCCTGCGTTAGTTACAAAGATAGACAATTGAACGCATAATAACGTATAATAGTGGGTTAGCCGAGATTCTTAATGCCGAATGACGTAAACTTATTTTCTCATGAATTCCTAACATATTCACCACATATTTCACTTAACAATCCTCATAATTCTAAATAAAAGGCCTAAGATGACGTGCATTTCTGCCCGTCATCACACCCCTAAACATAGAATCATGCTTGTCTTCAAGCATGCGTTATATTCAAGAAATTCTTAACTCACCCTCTAGCTTTCCTTTGCGATGACCAGCATCTCAGAATATAATTTACTCCTACCTCTGACCATGGCCGCAACGCTCTCTTCTACTTCGGATGCTTCTTCAAAAAGATCTTTTCTAAGTTTAAATTTGGCTAGCCTTTGCTAAAAAACTTTTTATTCATTCCCTGCAACTTTGCGTTCAGCTTTTGAGTATGCGTTCGTTTAAAACAGTTCAATGCTTTGCGATTTCTTATTAAAAATGCGGTGTTGAACCTTATTACGCTCTTCATTTTGGCTTACCCCCACGTGTGTCATGCGGGCATCCAACTTCGATTGCATTCCATATTCAACTAAACTCTTGTCTTTCTTGATTTGGCTTGCATCCGACAGAGGAGTTGCACTTATGCGTTGATCCTGGCGACTTACCTTTGTTTTAGCTTGCCCCCATATGTGTCATGCGGACAACTAACTACGGGTAAGTGCCTTTCACAACTTAACTCTTATCAACATGGGTTTCTCCGTATTGATAGTGGAGTTGTTATTCTCAATTTTTTTTATAGAAAATGATTGCAATGTAATGAATGCAGTTCTCCGGGATTGCTGCCACCCCCAAACTTAGAGGTTGGCAGCGTTCTCACCACAAAGCTAAAAATAAAATCAACCGAAATGCGGTAACAAGTGTTTGAGCAAATGTTTGCACATAATAAAGGTTAGACTGTCGAAATTTGAAGAAGCTTTTAAAAGTAAGGAGAGCCTTGCAATGCTTAGTTAGCGGATGTGGTGAATTATACGTACCATCATAGATGCATCGCAAAGGAACACAATCAGACAAGGAGAATTTCAAAAGGATAATACATAAAAGAGAACAAGAAAAGAACCTTAAGTAGAATACACTTGGACCACGCCTTGTATTTCATGTGATCGAAGCCATGCGTTTAATGATGGGGAGGATTCTTGTGTTGTAGCTATGCACCGAGGAGAATTATTGTCGCACCTACAAGGAGAAAACACACCACAACCAAGGAAGCAGCCACATATCCAAAATAACAATAAAAATAAAATAAACTAAGAAAGCAAGGTAAACATAGAGTAGAAGACATCCCATGAGAAATTTGAGTGATGTCATTGTAAGGAATCTTCCATGTAGGAGATTTCTCTCAACTGCTTAGGTCAATGGATTTTGCACTGACCATTAAAACTTTTGGCAATTGGTGGGCACATGCGGTCGTCATGCGCTTAGAACTACATTCAGCTCATGCGACTGATTGCCCTTCTATCTTGAGGTCAATACTGGCTTTCGACGCATCGCCTACACTTCAATATTGGTTGCAACTTAGTCACACAAGCTATAATACTCCCAAGGTAAAAACGTTGCCCACATAAACACAAAACTCAACAAACTATTAGCTGCCAAGTCCCCGAAAATAGCATAAAAAACATGATGACTAAAATTAGGGGAACGCAATATGCGATACATGTCTTAGGTTATGTGTTTATACTCATGCGTCGGTGGTCATGGGTTGGAATGGAAAATATGCGTCAATGACCATGCATTCCTGTCATAAGTTTTCTTACGCTCTCGCCAAGTATAAAGAGAATGCTAGTTTCTCGGGTGATCCGAGGTCGAACCCTGGGACTTGTAGCTAAATGTATGTGGTGATGTGTTTGTGGCGGATAAAACTGGGCTCGGAGGCACCCACGCCAGGCCTGATAGCCGTTTGTGGCATCAAACGAGCTCCGGTCTCACAACCTGTTGCGCTCGCACGCGATTCCGTTTCTCTCATCCGTTCTTGAACGCCTTGGATCTCGTTTCAAATTTTCGCACGCTGAACGTTTGGGCAAAACAATTTGGCGCGAGGCACCCCGCCGGGCTGATAGTGTTTGGGGCAAAAAGGAGCTCCGTTCCCAAAATCGTCTGCGCGCACAGACTTTACTCTCGTTCTTAACCCCTGGGTCTAGTTTCAATTTTCGCTTTGCTGAAATTTTGCACACTAAAATTCGTCCTCGTCGTAACCCACACGGCCGATAGTTTTTACCGAAACCAAAACGAGCTCCGTTCTCACAAATTCACGTCTGGATCGCACACGACTTTTTTCTCATCGTTTGACGCTTGGGGTCGTTTTCAAAATTTTTGCCGTCGAAAAGTTCGTGCCTAAAACTTGGCAGGGCACCCCGTCCGAGCCACGATAGCTCAATTTAGATCCAACAGCTCGTCCAAAAATTGTCTGTGCACACAGAATTTTCTCATGTTCTTGAACCCCTTTGTCCGTTTTGCAAAATTTTCTCGCCTGCCAGAAACGTTGTCACTAAAAATGGCTCCAGGGCACCCCTTGCCGGAGCTCCGATAGTCATATGTGGGCACAAACGAGCGTTCGTTCCCAAAATCGTCTGCAGCACGAGTTTCTTCTCATCGTTCTAAACCCCTGGGTCTGCTCAAATGTTTCACCCCGCTTGAAAGTTTCGTGCCACTAAAGGGCCCGAGGCACCGCCGCAAGTTCCGATACTTCTTGGGCACAACTGAGCTCCGTTCCCGACGTCTGTTGCGCACGAGTTTTTCTCATCGTTCTGAACCCCTGGGTCCATTTTCAAATTTTCGCCCGCCGGAAAGTTCGCGCGCTCGGCCCTAGGGAACCCCCACCGGGCCCAATAGCTATTTGGGATAACAAACGAGCTCCGTTCCCAAAACCGTCTGCACGTACGACTTTTTCTGATTATTCTGAACCCTGGGTTTCGCCTGCCGGAATGTTCGCGCACTAAAATTGGGCCTCGAGGCTCCCCTGCCAGGCCCGATAGCCGTTTGGGGAAGCAAACGAGTTTCGTTGCTAATACCGTCTTCACACACGACTTTTTCTCATCGTTCTGAACCCTTGGACCTGTTTTTAAATTTTCGCCCGCCGAAAAGTTCGCGCACTAAAATTAGTCCCCGAGACATCCCCACTGGGCCCGATAGCCATTTGAGGCAGTAAACGAGCTCTTTTCCCAAAACCGTGTGTGCACACGGCTGTTTCTCATTGTTCTGAACCCCTGGGTCTGTTTTCAAATTTTCGCCCACCAAAAAGTTCGCGCACTAAAATTGGGCGCCAGGGGGATCAGGTAAGGAGCAATGTCAGGTTGTGACATTGTGTAGTGGAAAGACCGTGGAGGGAGGAAGAAAGTGTCGGAGTAGAACAACTTCCATAGCAGTTGAGCCTGAGATTACGGCAACGCAAGAAGAAGTAAAGACGAAGCGGTAGAACCTGAGGTTGCGTCAACCTCAAAGTCAAATGAAATGGGAACCGTGAAAATTCAGTTACCACTATTCCCTTAGAGGCTAAGGAAGAAGAAAAACGAAGAGGTACAGTACCAACGCTTTTTGTCTATGCTAAAACAATTACATGTTAATATTCCTTTCAATGAAGCGATTGAGGAAATTCTTGCCTATGCCAAGTTTTTTAAGGACACGGTAACTAAGAAAAGAGGTGTTGGAAATATGGGACATTTGCTTTTCGCTGCATGCCGTTTGGCCTCTGCAATGCGCCAAGCCCATTCCAGAGGTGCATGATGGCAATCTTTTCAGATTATCTCGAGGACTCAGTAGAAATATTTATAGATGACTTCTCCATTTATGGGAACACTTATGAAGTCTGTCTGGCAAATTTGGAGAAAATTATGAAAAGATGTGAAGAGACGATCCTGGTGCTTAATTGGGAAAAATGTCACTTCATGGTAAAGGAGGGAATAGTGTTGGGACAAAAAGTCTCCCGAGACGGGTTGGAGGTGGACAAAGCAAAGATTGAAGCAAATGAAAAGCTTCCACTTCCAACCAACGTGAAGGCTGTGCGAAGCTTCTTCGGGCATTCCGGATTCTATAAACGATTTGTCAAGGACTTTTCTAAATAGGAAGACCACTGAGTGCGTTGTTAGAGGCAGATAGGAAGTTTGAATTTGACAAAAATTGCCTCAACGCATTAAAAATTTTAAAAGATGCGCTGATTGCCGCACTCGTCTTGATTACACCGGATTGGACATTCCCATTCGAACTCATGAACCCTGCTCAACTTGATCGCATATACGAGTAAAACTCTGAACCCTGCTCAACTTAATTATACCACAACTGAAAAACAGCTCCTGATTGTGATTTTTACGTTGGAAAAATTTCAGGCATATCTATTCGAAAGCAAGGTACTCATTCACATTGATCACTCGAAAATCAAATATTTGATGACAAAGAAGGACACAAAGCCGAGGTTGATCAGATGGGTTCTTTTCCTTCAAGAATTTGTTATCGAGATGATTGATCGGAAGGGGACAGAGAATCATGTTTCAGATCACTTGTCCAGATTAGAAAATCCTGTGGTTGATCGCAATGAATCTGAAGTGAGTGTCGTGTTCGTGGACGAGCAGCTGTTTCACATAGAAGAACTGTCCTGGTATGCGGACATCATTAATTATTTGGTTTGTGAACCATTTCCTAAAGATCACACCTACCATCAACAGAAGAAGCTCAAGAATGAATATAGACACTATTATTGGGATGAGCCGAATCTGTACAAAATAGGTACATACCAAATCATTCGATTATGCATCCTAGATTCTGCTCAACAATGCATGTTATCGTAGTGCAACGATTCGCCATATGGAGGGCACTTTGGAGGACAACGTACTGCAGCCAAAGTTTTACAAAGTGGATTCTTCTGGCCTTCATTATTTAAAGATGCTGCTGACTACACAACGAAATGTGATCGGTGTCAATGCACCGACAACTTTTCATGGAAGAACGCAATGACAATGAATACTATCTTGGAGCTGGAACTATTTGACGTATGGGGGATTGATTTCATAGGACCATTCCCTTCTTCAAACGGTAAGCACTATATTCTATTAGCCGTTGACTATGTCTCCAAGTGGGTAGAGGCAATTGCATGCGCCGCCGTGATACGCCGTAGTCTCCTAGTTTTCTTGAAGATAAATATTTTCACGACGCCGTTTTGGCACTCCCCGGGTCATCATAATGATGAGGATCACACTTGTCAACCACAATATAAATGAGCTGCTGCACAAGTACAATATCCTCCATAAGGTGGCCACCGATACAACCCGCAAACAAATGGCCAGGCTGAAGTGTCCAATCGTGAATTAAATGATACAATGGTGAAGTAGTAAAACCTTTGCGGAAGATTGGCAATGAAGCTTGATGATCCGTTGTGGGCATACCAGATCCATTTAAAACACCAAAATATGTCTCCCTATTGTTGGTATTCGGCAAGGCGTGACATCTGCCTTGGAGTTGGAGTATAAAGCATTATGGGTGATCAAGAAACGAATTTCGATTTAAAAGCAGAAGAAACACCGAAAACTGAGCTGGTCGCAGCTAGAAAATTGGAAGATCAAGCGCATAGAGAAATGCGGAAGATTTATAAATGCAATATATGCCTAGAACCTCTCTAATTCGCAGAAGTCTCTACCTTCAATCAAGATGTGGCCATTGTTTCTGAATCCCTGGGTCTTTTTCAAATTTTCGCCCACTGGAAAGTTTCACGCACTAAGATTGGGCCCCAGGGACCCTCGCCGGGCCTGATAGCCGTTCGGGGCACCAAAAGAGCTTCGTTCCAAAAACGTGTTCGCGCACGACTTTTTCTCATCGTTTTGCTCCGTTCCAAAAAACCGTCTTCGCGCACTAAAATTGGACCCCGTGGCACGCCCGCCGGGCCGATAGTCGTTTTGGACACCAAACGAGCTCCATTCCCAAAACCATCTGCGCGTACGACTTTTTCTCACTGTCTGAACCCTTGGGGTCCATTTTAAAATTTTCGCCTGCCAGAAAGTTTCGCGCACTAAAATTGAGCCTCGGGGCACCCCGCGGCCCGATAGCCGTTTGGAGAACCAAACAAGCTCCGTTCCCAAAAACGTTTGTGCACAAGGCTATGTTTCATCGTTCTGAACCCCTAGGTTCGTTTTTAAATTTTTGCCCGCCGAAAGAAGTTAGTCGCAACTATTAAATTGGGCCTCGGGATACCGCTGGGCTCAATGGCCGTTTGGGCCGACACAAAACGAGCTCCAGTTCCTAAACCATCTGCGCACACGGCTTTTTCTTATGTCTGAACCCCGGGTCCATTTTCAAATCAATTTTCACCCGTTTGGAAAAATTTGCGCACTAAAATTTGGCCCCGGGCACTCCCACGGGCCGAATAACCATTGGGCTCCGAACGAGCTCCATTCCCAAAACCATATGCGTACACGGCTTTTTTCTCATCATTCCGAACCTCATTTGTTTATAAATTTTCGCCTGCCGAAAAGTCGCGCACTAAAAATATCGGCTCCGGGCGCACCTTTGCTGAGCCCGATAGCCGTTCTTGAATCACCGATACGAGCCTTCCTTCCAACAACTATCTGCGCGCACGAATTTTTCTCATCGTTCTTAACCCCTGGGTTCGTTTTCAAATTTTTGCTCGCCGGGAAGTTCGTGCACTAAAATTGGGCCTAGGGGCACCCCCGCCGGGCCCGATAGTCGTTTGGGGCACCAAACGAGCTCCGTTTAATTCTAAAATTAAGCGTTTGATACATGTTGTGAATGAGGGATTAAAGAAGATGAATACAGAGGATGAAACAGAGAATAGAAAAAAATACGGAAAGAGTGTCAACGTCTTGACACAGATCCCGATCGGAAATCTGCGCTTGCCAGCGTATGGAAGTGGTGGAGAGGAAAGCTTCCCTCTCAGGCTTGCTTTCCTGGTAGAATTGACCTTTGTACAGAGCTTCAGCTTCGGGAATTGGAAGAATTCTCTGCTCGGAGTTCTCTCGGATTTACTCTGTAGTCGCTTCATACCAGCCTCCCTCTCAGTATCAGTACGTACCAGTATATCAATATATCTGCATATGTATATGTACCTATATCAGCGAATTTGAAGAAGCTATTTATAGGCGAGACCTTGGCTCTTTGAATTTTTGGTCCCCACTATCTAATTATGGTAGTTCCTAAAATGGCGGAATGGAAAATTCCTTTCTGTTATGCAATCAATCCGTCAGAAATGCATAACTAAAAGCTGTACACTTGTTAGAATCGTCTGCGAATTGTTGCTCTTCACATCTTCGATTTATCACTGCATGTGGTGTTGTTTTTTATTACCGAATGCGGTTGAAATTGCGTTGATTGCTAAAGCTTAAGATCGATTGTCGCATGTGCCCTCATTGCGTTGATCATCTCTTTGTTCTTGAGTGATGGGCGCATGTGACGTAGATGCGTTGTTTATTTTTTCTTCGAGCCATGAACGCATGCGGTGACCTATTTCCTGCAAAATAGAGACTAAAACATTCTATTTCGCCATCACAATGGTGTTAGTGGGCGTGTTTACAACACTTCATAATTTTCGTATTTCTTAGCCAATTTTTATACTATCGATGCAACTTTCCTTTCTTTTTGCCACAATATCTAAATAAATCAGCATAAATAACTTATATTTCTACAAGTTATCAGTCGGCTTTGGTGAATTTGGTAGAGGACGAAGGACAACGAGTCGTGTAAACGATAAGCAAGTGGGAGATAAAACAGTGCTATCGTCTAGCATAAGTGCTTATCGCATAGAGGAGCTACACGATCATGTAGGAAAAACTGAACGATCGTTTAGGAAAAACATATACGATCGTTTAGATAAATCTTGAGGTAGACGATTGTTTAGACGGAGAAGCAATTATCGTATAGGCTCTCGTGCGATCGTTTCACGAATTCTTTTGGGCGGTCAAAGAAATATTGAATGCACGATCCAAAAATGAAAAAATCTTTTCATTTTTAACCCGTCGGTTACCATAACCAACACTGCTCACTTCGCACTTCCGAACTTGGATTAATCAGTTAATTATCAAATAATTAATTAATTATTTTAATTAATAAATATTATTATATTATATTTATATCCTATAGTTTGATATCAGATATCTACTATAGTATTTTCTCCTCTGCTTGATATAAATCATATTTATATCTAATTTCCTCCAAAATAATGTATCTCATACTTTTAGCCAATTATATCATATATAATTAACCAGTCCAATTATATCATATATAATTGAACTTCTTCTTGTCAATTTGAACATTTCAAATTAACCCAAACATTGGTTCTCGACTTTATCAAAGCTACCCAGGTGACCTAATAGACCCGTGGCTTAAAGCTCCAACGATACGTGAATAGCTGACTAAACTCTTTAGCTACGAGATTCACCATCCGTTAACTGCCAGTGATTCCACTAAAGACCAATAGCTGAACTCTTCTTACCACAGATATATTTCTATGTCCATCGGATATAACCAATCATGAGTACGATGACCCTTCACAGATGCTCATAAGTACAGTTGGGCCAATTTACCATTTTGCCCCTATAGTTACATCGCACTCCTTAAGTACGACTGATTCCTCTAATGAACAATACAACATAGTCCAACTATGTATGAACACCTCTCGAGCCAAGGGAAGGTGTGTGGCGCCACATCGATCAAGCCCCGGAATCAGCCCTTAAGGGTGTTGGATTTTATGTCCTAAAACTCGTAGTTTGTAAATTAATAAACATATTCTATTTTGTTTTTTGATAAAGTTGTTTTTGAAATAATAATCTTGAATCCAATAAACTAAGGTCCTGAGTCTATTTAATGTAGTTTGAACTTTATGTAGTGACATAAATGTGGATCAAGTTCAAATATATAGGGTGCCAGACGAAATTCACTCCTACCCGTTATAGGGATAGTAGATAGGTTGTTCCCTTTAGTACTGAATCCAGGTTTTGAAAAAGGGCCCCACCCTCTCCTTGATCCGAGAGGGGTTCGGTTTATAGGTTGGACCTTAAACCAATTGTTCATTAGAGGATCAGTAGAACTTAAGGAACAAGATGTACTCTTGGGGGTAAAATGGTTTTTATGACCCAGCCGAGATTACAAACAACGTGTGAATGATTAGTTGATTGATTATGGTTATATTAGATCGATAGAAATATATCTAGAGTGAGGGAAGTGCAACTACGGGACTTTAGTGGAATGACCCGTTAGTTAACAAATGTTGATTAATTAGGTTAAAGAGGTTTATGGTTAATCTCGGATTGTTGGAGCCCATGATCTGTTGGTCCATTAGGTTCCCCTACTAGCTCATATGGAATAAACATAGAACAGTTAGAATAATTCAAATTGTTCGAATTAGGTGATGAGAAAGAAACTGACAAGTATATGTGATATAGTAGTCGATTTTTAGTTTGGAGATACAGCTTTAATATTTAAATGTGATTTAAATATCAAGAATATGAATACGTTCATATTCGGAAGCTCGGAAATAATGGAAATGGTCAAAGATGTATAAAGTCAAAGAGTTGAATTTTTAACTTTGAAAAGTCAAACTTTGACCGACCTTATATTCAAATGTGATTTGAATTTCAAGAAAATGACTGCGGATTCATGCTCGGGAGGTCAAAATTAGTCAACACGGAAAGAATCATAAAAGTCAAAATGTTGACTTTTTGGTCAAAGTTTGACTTTGACAAAATGACTATTTTACCCTTTGACTATAGTTAGTGGGAAAATCCAAACTTTTGTTGGATAATTCCACTAACAAAATAGTAGGCTAGGTGTTGGCTTATAGTGGAGACATTAAGCCCACTTAGATAGTGGATTCTAGGTGTTGGGTTTTTATGGATTTTTTTCATGCAAATGTTGCATGGTTTTTTTTCTATAAAATGGGCTTTCAATTATGGATGAAAAACTTTTGCCATTTTTTTTGCTAAAAGTTAGTTTTCAAAATTCGGCTATAAAATTAAAAAACCCATACCCAAAATTCCATCTTCTTTTCCATCTCTTTCTCTCTATCGGTTTCTTCATCCATCAGGTCCCACAACTCGGTTCTGAGTCCAGAGGATAGTAGGTAAACTCTAGTAGTGGTATGGAAGATTTCATGTCGAGATTCAACGAGGAAAAGCGATTTTCGGGAGCTACAAAGGTTGTATCCTATCTTTTTAATTTACTGTTTTTTCTTCAATTGCATTTTTTTTCCTTTAAATTAAAAGCAATTATAGTGTAATTAGATCTTTATTCCACTGCGTGTGTCTCTTGTTCCATCATGTGGTATCAGAGCATGCTTTAATTATGCTCAATTGCTTTTGGTGGGTGTTTTTTTTCCTTTCTATTCAAAGGTTGAATGAAATGTGGACTAAAGTGGATTTATTATGATTTTGGCATTGTTTTTCTTTAAATTTCTTGTGGAAATTTGTAATTGCTCACAGAGCATTAATGTGTGAAAAAGGGTCTGTAAATTTGTTTGAGTCTTTAGAGTTGAAATTAGGCTATAATTGATTGATTCCGGGAGAGAGGACATCAGCAAAATTTGAAGAAAAATTGATCACAGACATGAATTAGCCACCAGAACCGAGAAGAGATCTCCCAAACCCTACCCGAGCAACTATCCGACCTGGTTCGAAGCTGTCTCGCACACGCGCCTGGCTTCACATGTCTACCCCGCCTGGATCCGACCCGCACGCCTGTGATTTCCATCCTGTCCGTTTCGCGCTCCGACTCGTTTCGAAGCAGCCTCACGCGCCTCTCTCCTTCGCGACACCCTTTTCATTCGCCCGACCGACTCGCACTTCCGTTGACCGTGCCAGCGAATGTTGACCAGCTAGTCCAGACGGTCTGGACCGGTTCAATTTGGTTATTGCTATTTTTGGGCCGGTTCGAGTGGTTTCTGAGTGGTTCCAGATGGTTTTTGGTGTTTGAAGCCGATTCCGGGAAGTTGGTTTCTGTTTTTTGAAATAAATTAGTTATTTGTTTGTTTTTAATGCCAAAATTGGTTCACTTTAATGTTGTTTACCTATTATTCATGTGATGTATAATGTTGTTTGATTATTTGTGGATATAGTATGCCATATAGTTTTAAAACCCCACTATAGGAAAAGCATGTGACATGCATTTTTTATATCTTTTAAGTGTTATAAAATATATACTATGCATGTTTAGTTTTCATATAAGTGTTATATTAAAGCTTGTTTGATTGAAGGAATCATGTTATAGATGAATGCTCTAGGATTATAATTGTTATAATTTATTTGATTATTGTTATAAAATAACCAAGACTTCTAAAATTTATAACAAAGATAAGAGGCATGCTTACTCAGGGTTAAGCATCGAGCAATCTTAATTTTCATAGAAAATAGGTCGTCTTGTAAAACTGAAGTTACAAGAAAACTCACCCAGCAAGATCTTGGCAAAAAGTCAGATAAGATGACTAAGGTTGAAGGCTTTTAAGTTGACGGTTCACGGAACACCTACTACCTGGAGATCGAGCCGGCGTCTGAGTTAAGTTAAACCGGTTTTATAAGCATGCGTTAGCGGTGTGAGGTAATAAAATTTGTTTATCACCTAGACATTATAGGTTAGAAATCCAGTATAAAAATTATACACAGATGAATCACCTAGACTAAGGATATGTTTAGTTAGCCGAAATATATCGCTAAGTATTTTATACCCTAACCGTCTAGAACACTTCAGTTGGAGAGAAGTAATGTACTTTTAGCTTTAGCGTCCCTAAGAGTTCACAACGTGAAATTCATTCTTCGCTTTGGGCCGCCTTGGGAGCGGACTCCATCCAGATAGTGTCTGCATGACTCAATACCAAGGTGAATAGGGGAAGTTGTTCATAGCAAGTGGGAGAAAGAAGTGTGTCAACACATCTTACGATCTCTTCCATTAGGTCGCACCGTGAGATTCCTATAATGCACTTGCATGTCTGCCCTGGAGCGACCTTACCAATCGGAGGGCTATATTATAGGATTCGGAACTCCGTGAACTCTAGAAATTGATAGGGTCTCTTAGGTCCGTTTTCATTCTTGTCTTCCCAACTTTGGGAGCATAATGATTCTGATATTTGAGGTTTGAAAATGGAGGGTCACACTCACGAGAATTACTAAGTGTTAGTAAATTCTTGATCAAAGTAGCGATAACTGAGTTACTATAGGGATAAAAGTTATTCTTGTGATAGTAACTAGTCAAGATAGTTTTGGTTCAACGGAGGAATAGTTGACACCCCTCAGTGAAGGTTATTCTAAACCATTGAAATATCGTTGCAAAAAATAATAATGAAGGGTACATTATTAGTTTTTTTTTGCTAAACTTGATTGGATTTAAAAGATTAATGTTTTTACTAAAAAGGATATGTTTTTCTTTTCAGCATGACTAGCTCTTTAGATCAACTCTTAGCTTCTGAGAAATTAAACGGCGATAATTACTCAACATGGAAATACAATCTAAATTCAACACTAATAATGATGACCTGAGATTTGTATTAACTGAGGAATGTCCTTAGGCCCCTTCCTCGAAAGAGGCACAAGGTAAATATGATTTACTAGTTGCTGAAACATGTTTATTGGAGTATGATACCTCAACCTGGATATTGGATTCAGGAGCCACTAATCATATTTGCTTCTCTTTTCAGGAAACTTGTTCCTAGAAAAAGCTTGAAGAAGGCGAGATCACCCTCAAGGTTGGAACAGGAGAGATTGTCTCGGCCGAAGAAGTGAGAGAATTGAAGTTATTTTTCAACGATAGATATATCATACTTAAAGATGTTTTGTATGCTCCTAAAATGAGACAAAATTTAATATCTATCACATGTATATTGGAACAAATGTATAAAATATCTTTTGAAGTTAATGAAGAAGAAAAGGTATTCAAATTTGTTCTGCTATACTTGAAAACAACTTAAAATCTATCGCACGACTTTTTCTCATCGTTTTGAACCCCTGGGTTCGTTTTCAAATTTTCCCCCGCCGGAAAGTTCATGTACTAAAATTGGGCCTCGGGGGAACCCTGCTGGACCCGATAGCCATTTGGTGCACCAAACGAGTTAAAACCCAAAACCGACTGCGCGCACAACTTTTTCTTAACGTTCTGAACCCCTGGGTTCGTTTTCAAATTTTCACCCGCCAGAATATCGTCTAACAGTATAAATGGGCCCCGGGCACCCTCGTGGTCGCCGATAACCGTTTTGGGAATCAACGAGCTCCGTTTCGAAACCGCTGCACGCCGCTTTTTCATCGTTTTGAACCCCTGGGTCCTTTATTTTCTCTACCGGAAGTTGCGCATAATTATTGGGCCCCGCGGGCAATGCGCCGAGCCAGGTAGCTGTTTGGTTCAACCAAACGAGTTCCGCTTTCCAAACCAGTCTGCGTGGAATAGCTTTTCTCATCGCTCGTATAACCTGGGTTCGTTTTGAGAATTTTCACCACTGAAATATTTGAGCACTAAAATGGGTCCGAGCCACCGCGGTCCGATAAGGCTTTGGGTACCTAAACGAGCCGTTTCCCAAAAATGTGCGCGCCGCATTTTCATCGTTCTAAACCCCTGGTGTGTTTTGCAACTTTCGACGACGAACAGTTTGCACACTAAATGGCCCCGGGCACGCATGGGATCGATAGCCGTTTCGGCACCAACGAGCTTCGTTCTCAACACGTCTACTCAGATGGCTTTTTCCTCAATCGTTCTGAACCCTGGTTCGTTTTTAAATTTTTGCCTGCCGAAAGTTCCGCCATAAATTGGGCCCCGGGGCACGCTCGCGGGGCCTGATAAGGTTGGGCACCAATGGAGCTTCGCCAACGGTTCTGCGCGCTAGAACTTTTGTCAGTCGTTCGAACCATTGTTCGTTTTCAAATTCGCCCACACAGAAATTGCGCACTAAAAATTGGCCCTAGCCACCCTCGCCGAGTCCGATAGCCGTTTGGGGCACCAAACGAGCTCCATTCCGAAAATTGTCTACGCGCACGTCTTTTCCTCATCGTTTTGAACCCCTCGTTCTGTTTTCAAATTTTCGTTCACCGGAAAGTTCGCCACAAAATTTTGGCTCCGAGACACCCACGTCGGGCCTGATAGCCGTTTGGGGCACCAAACTAGCTCTGTTCCCAAAATCGTCTACGCGCCCGACTTTTTCTCATTGTTCCGAACCCCTGAGTCCGTTTTCAAATTTTCAACTGCTAGAAAGTTCGCGCATTAAAATTTGGCCCCCGGGCTCGATAGCTGTGTGGGGCACCAAACGAGCTCCGTTCCCAAAACCGTCTACGTGCCCGACTTTTTCTCATCATTCTGAACCTCTTGGTCTGTTTTCAAATTTTCGCCCGCCGGAAAGTTCATTAACTAAAATTGGGCCTCGGAGCACCATTGCTAGACCTGATAGCCGTTTGGGGCACCAAACGAGCTCCGTTCCCAAAATCGTCTACGTGCACGGATTTTTCTAATCGTTCTAAACCACTTTGTTCGTTTTCAAATTTTCGTCTGCCGGGTTCACCACTAAAACTGGACCCCAGGGTATCCGCGCCGAGCCCGGTAGCCGGTTTGGGCACCAAACGAGATTCTTTCCCAAAATCATTTGTGCACACGACTTTTTCTAATCGTTCTTAACCACTTGGTCCGTTTTCAAATTTTCGCACGCCAGAAAGTTCACCACTAAAATTGGGTCACAGGGCATCCCCGCAAGGCCCAATAGTGGTTTGGGACACAAAACGAGTCCCATTCCCAAAACCGTCTACGTGCACGGCTTTTTCTCATTATTCTGAAGCCCTAGGTCCGTTTTCAAATTTTTGCCCGTGAGAAAGTTCATGCACTAAAATTGGGCACTGGGCACCCCCGTCGGGCACGATAGCTGTTTTGGGCAACAAACGAGCATCGTACCCAAAACCATCTGCACGTACGACTTTTTCTTATTGTTCTGAATCCGTGGGTCTGTTTTAAAATTTTTATCCGTCGGAAAGTTCGCGCACTAAAATTGGGCCTCGGGGCACCCCCGATAGTTATTTGTAAACAGA
>NC_052354.1:9031752-9076214 GCF_009727055.1 Benincasa hispida
GCGAAAATGGACCCATGGGTTAAGAACGATGAAAAAAAGTCATGCGCGGAGATGTTTTGCGAGTGGAGCTCATTTGGTGCCCCAAATGGCTACCGGGCCCGGCGGGACTACCCCGGTGACCAATTTTTGTACGCGAACATTCCAGCAGGCGGAAACGCGAAAATGGACCCAGGGGTTAAGAACAATGAAAAAAAGACGTGCGCGTAGTCGGTTTTGCGAATAGAGCTCATTTCATGCCTCAAATGGCTATCGAGCCCCTTGGGGCTGCCCCGGGGCCCAATTTTTGTGCACGAACTTTCCGGCCGGCGAAAATGCGAAAATGAACCCAGGAGTTAAAAACGATGAAAAAGAGTCGTATGCGCAGACGGTTTTGTGAACGGAGCTCATTTGGTGCCGCAAATGGCTATCGTACTCGAAGGGGCTGTCTCGGGCCCCAACTTTTGTTCGAGAACTTTCCGCCGGGTGAACACGCGAAAACGGACCAAGGGGTTAAGAACGACCAAAAAAAGCCGTGCGCGTAGATGGTTTGCGAATAGAGCTCATTTGGTGCCCCAAATGGCTATCGGGTCCAGCGGGGTTGGCCTGGGGCAAAAGTTTTGTGCGAGAACTTTCAGCAAGCGAAAATGCAAACAATGGGTTAAGATGGATGAAAAAAAGCCATGCGCACAGACAGCTTTGCCAACGGAGCTCATTTGGAGCCCCAAATGGCTTTCGGGTCTGGCGGGACTGCCACAGGGCCCAATTTTTGTGCACGAACATTCCGGCAAGCGAAAATGCGAAAACGGACCCTGGGGTTAAGAACGATGAAAAAAAGCCGTGCGTGCAAGCGGTTTTGTGAATGGAGCTCGTTTTATGCCACAAAATGGCTATCGGGTCTCGGTGAGGCTGCCCTGGGGCCCAACTTTTGTGCGCGATCTTTTCGGTGGGTGAAAAAGCAAAAAGGAAGCTCATTTGGTGCCCCGAATGGCTATCGATCCCCGCTGGAATGCACCAGGGTCCAATTTTTGTGCGCAAACTTTCCAGCGCGAGAAATGCGAAAACGGACCCAGGGGTTAAGAACGATTAAAAAAACCCGTGCGCGTAGACGGTTTTGCGAACAGAGCTCATTTCGTGTCCCAACTGGTTATCGGGCCCCGCGATGCTGCCCCGAGGCCCATTTTTGTGAATGAACTTTCCGGCGCGCTAAAACGCGAAAATGTACCTAGGGGTTAAGAACGATGAGAAAAGTCTATGCACGGAGACGGTTTATCAAACGGAGCTCATTTGGTGCCCCAAATGGCTATTGGGACTGGTAGGGCTGCCTCGGGGCCCAAATTTTGTGTGCGAACTTTCCGGCAGGCGAAAATGCGAAAACAGACTCAAGGGGTTAAGAATAATGAAGAAAGCCGTGCGCGCAACTAGTTTTGCGAACGATGCTCATTTGTTGCACCAAATGGCTATCGGGCCCCGCGAGGCTTCTCTGAGGCCCAATTTTTATGCGCAAACTTTCTGGTTGGCAAAAATGGACCCAGGGGTTAAGAACGATGTAAAAAGCCGTGCACATAGACAGTTTTGTGAATGGAGCTCATTTGGCGCACTAAATGGCTAATAGGACTGGTGGGGCTGCCCCGGGGCCAATTTTTGTACGCGAACTTTCCAGCAGGTGAAAACGCAAAAGTGGACCCAGGGGTTAAGAACGATGAATAAAAGCCATGCGTGCAGACGGTTTTGTGAACGGAACTCATTTGGTGCCCAAATGGCTATCGGGCCCGTCAGGGCTACCTCGGGGCCCAATTTTTGTGCGAGAACTTTCTGGTGGGCGAAAACGCGAAAACGAACCTAAGGATTAACAGCAATGAAAAAAGTCATGCGCTATGCGCAGCTGGTTTTGCGAACGGAGCACATTTGTTGCCCTTAATGGCTATCGGGTCCCGCAAGGCTTTTCACACCCTCTCCCTAGCCTTGGCNGGTTTTGCGAACGGAGCACATTTGTTGCCCTTAATGGCTATCGGGTCCCGCAAGGCTTTTCACACCCTCTCCCTAGCCTTGGCGCTGAAGACTTGGAATGGAACGTGAGGGTACACCAGTAGTATTCCAACACAACATTTAAATTTAAAATTTTCGACATGTTTACAACACTCTATCTAACTTTCATACACATAGTTCAATTTCCTATATTCTTTATTACATGATACGAGCCGTGCCCTGAGAATTTACTAAGTCCTGGTGTGTTGGTGGTTAGTAGACTCCTCCCTGAACGCACCACTTTGCTACCTGGGTGTGGGATATAAGAAAACATTTGGAAGAGTGTGAGCTACTAAGCCCAGTGAGTGGTGCTTTATAAAATAATAATGACTTTGCAAAACATATTTTTGGGAAGTCAATTCCATAATCACAATTCCAATATAATTTATGCATGATCATGTGTACATTCATTCAATCATCATCCTCCAATTTCAAGCTATACATTTTTTAAATCAATAACAAGTATATTGATTATAGAAAATGTTTATCATTTTTCAAACTGCGAGTTTTTAGGACATAAAACCTAACAATACTCCCATTTGGACTAAAACTCTAGTGGATCAATATATACAAATATATAAAATGTTGAGTTTACATGGAGAGAATAAAATATACGATAGATCTTCGACTTTTCCCACTTGCCCAGTCGCGTGCGCGATCATTGTTTCCTCTGTTCGTCTGCCTTACACTAAATCTGAATAGAGCCCACCCTTCGGATTCTGGAGGCCGTTCGTGGTGTTGTGGAGGCCGTTCGTGTCACTGAGGACGAGCATGGTGTTCGATCATTGTTGCAAAGAAGATCTTGACCAAGGAGATTGTTGAGAATAAGCGTGAAGTGTTCATGCTATTTTCTGCGGTGTTGCGGTCGTGTAGATCGAGCGCTCGTGGTTGCTGGTTTTCGATCAAAGTTGCGCATCGGAGCTTTGAGACGCTTCTGCCGATGTTCTATCGAGTTTGATCTCTGTTCTTCTGTATTGTTCATGCTGTAATTTTTGCATTGTCATTGTATAAACGTTTGTTTTGAAGTCGACTGTACATGTATTGTTGATTCGTGATTGTAATTAGAATAGTCTTGTTTTGCTGCTCACAGAAATATTGTTTCCGATTTCTTTCAATTAGTATCAGAGCCAGGTTATCTGATATTCCAAATTACATATCTGAATTGAACGTTTTTTACAGCCGCGGTGGGTTTATGCATTTGTGGTTAACCATTTTCTGCATTTGTGGATGGATTTAATGAATGTTTCAGGTTTGAATGTCTTTTTGTTAAAGCTTTCGGTATTACAAAGTATTAATTATAAGGGCCCCTGCGTTTTTGGGCAAAATTAACTTTGCAATCGAGTCTGTAATTCGAAAAGTTCGAGTTTGTTGAGTCGTTCGTGATGAAGCTTCGGTGCATGGCGATGCAGTTCTCAATGAAGAAGAAGATCAAGTATTGATCGGATCGTGTAGCCTCAGGTAAACGATCGTAGGGATTTACTAAGCGATCATTTAGATTTTTCGTTCTAGATGATCGTGTAGTATTTTCTAATCGATCGTTTAGCTAATGCTAAGCGATAGGGTAAATCGTTTACCATATCGTGTAGCATTGGTTGCACGATCGCGTAGGCACTTGAGGTAGTCGATCGTAGTGAGAGCATGCGATGCTCGTCGTTTAGTAGAAGGATCGTGCTAGACGATTATGTAGTTAGCAAGCTTCATCGCTTAGTTTCTACCTATGCGATCGCGCGTATGCGATACGGAAGCCGCTTGTGAAGAAGCTAAGAAGGCGGTTTGGTTGAGGAAATTCATTTCAGATTTGGAAGTTGTTTAAAATATGGATTTGCCTATCACTCTTTATAGTGATAATAGTGGGGTTGTTGCAAATTTGAATGAGCCTCAAAGTCATCTTCGGGGTAAGCATATCGAACGAAAATATCATTTGATCAGGGAGATTGTGCATTGCGGTGATGTGATAGTCATGAAGATCGCATTAGAGCACCTACCTTTTTGGTAAACGATTTGGGAGCAAGGAACTCAATCCACAAGATGCCTACCTTTTGGGGACTTATCTAATTTGGGAGCTAGGAACTCAATCCACAAGATGGAATTCACTCCTTTCCCGAAGCAGGGATAAGTAGAAAGATTGCTCCTTTAAGGGCTGATTTCAGGGCTTGAACATAGTGGCCACAGCTTCTCTTTGGAAGAGAGGACTCAGTCATAATAGGACTATACCTTATGTTTATTAGAGGGATCAGTGGTATTTAAGGAGTTAGATGTAACTATAAAGGCATAACGGTTATTGGCCCAGCTGTACCTACGAGCGATCTATGAAGGGTTGTCGCACTTCTGATTGGTTTAGATGGACACATAATATATCTGTAGTAAGGAGAGTTCAGTTATTGGTGTTTAGTGGAGTTCCTAGCAGTTAATGGATGGTGGATCCCGTGACTAAAGAGTTTAGTCAGTTATTCACGTACCGTTGGAGCTTCGAGCTACAGGACCATAAGGTCCCTTTGGTAGCTCAATGCGTTCAGTTGAGGATTAGTTCTTGGTGTTGATTTGAAATGTTTAAATTGACAAGAGGTAATTTGATTATATATGATATGATCGGTATGATGTATGAGATACATCTAGTGGAGGATTAATGTAAATGAGATTTACATTAAGTACCATGGAATAGAAAAAGAGGTATGGTTTATATGTTTCATGAGATGAAATATTAAAACTATAGGTTATAAATATAGTATGATAAGTTGGTTATCATTTATTTTTATAATAATATTAATTATTAGATAATTAAATCTTTTTCTCTAATAACCAATTGAGTGGGAGGTTATTGGTTGTTTCATGGTAACCGTGAGATAAAAGGAAAACTTTTTCCCTAATTTTAGTAAGGTTAAATGTTGAAAAAAATTATGTTTTGAGATTTTCTCTCTCAAAAAATAATCTCACAGAAGTTGTCAAGTAAATGAGATTTACTAAGCGACAACTTGGAGTGAGCTAAACGATCGTGTAGTGTTTACAGGCGACAGACATACAGCTAAGTGATAAGCTAAGCGATCGCTTAGCTTTTGCTAAACGATTGGGCATTGACCTATACGATAGGTTCAACCTTCTCCCACTTGCTCAATCATTTACACGATTGTTGTTTCCTCTATCTTCTACCTTAAACCAAGTCCTCACAGAGCCCACCCTCTGGATTCTCATACTGACAATTCAAGGTATCCTTCTTGTTGGTGTCATACTCAACTTGACACCATCGAGGTTCTGTGGAGGCTGTTCGTGCTGTTGGGTGTTCGTGACTGAGGCGATCACTGAGTTTGAGTGCGTAGTGTTTGTGCTGTGTAGCGATCGTGTTGGACAAGCATTCGAGGCTGCTGTGTTCGAGCGTTCGTGATCAAGGACCTTGGCGATGAGTCTACAAATGTGTGTAGAGTTTCTTCTTGATCATTTGTATTATCATGCTGTAATTTCTGTAATGAATGCATAACCGTATGTTTCTGTTTATGACTGTAATTGTTAAGTTGATATATGATTGTAATTTGGAATGATCTTTCCGCTGCTCATGGAAATCCTCGTGCGTGATTTTTTTCAGATCCTAATGTGGATTTCCTAGAATTCTTATCAGTTTGAAAATCAGAGTCTGTGTATCTTGTAAGGATCAGATCCTTTGAACCATACACAAGCATATAGTCCCTCGTTCTATGTAAATACTTGAGGATATTCTTAACGGTGGTCCAGTGATCATATTTTGGATTAGACTGATATCTACTATCTATCCCCACCACATAGTAGATGTCAGGTCGAGTACATAACATCACATACATTAGGCTGCCAATAGTCAATGCATATGGGATCCATCTCATTTCGTCAACCTCTTGAGGTATCTTAGGACATTGTTCCTTAGACAATATTACTCCATGCCTGAAAGGTAGCAAACTTCTCTTGAAGTTCTGTATCAAATACTTGACAAACATTTTGTCAATGTACGATGCTTGAGATAGAGCTAGCATTTTGTTCTTTCGATCTCTAAAGATTTGAATTCCTAGACAAACTGAACCTCTCCTAAATCTTTCATTTGGAATTGGGTCTCTAGTCAGTTCTTAACTTCTGTCAGCAGACCTACATCATTCCCAATGAGTAGGACATCTATATATATAACACTAGGAAAGCTACTAAACTGTTGATGATCCTTTTATATACACAAGGCTCATCAACATTTTGATCAAAGCCATAAGATTTCATTCTAGTATCAAACCTTTTGTTCCAAGATCGAAAAGCTTGCTTCAATCCATAAATGGACCGATTAAGCCTGCAAACCTTTTGCTCTTGACCTTGGGTTATGAATCCGTCGGGCTACACCATATACATAATCTCCTCAAGAATTCCATTCAGAAAGGTAGTCTTGATGTCCATTTGCAAAATCTCATAGTCAAAATTTAAGGAAATGGACAAGAAGATCCGGATAGACTTGAGCATGGCAACAGGTGAGAAAGTCTCCTAATAGTTTACTTCCTCAACTTGGGTATAACCCTTTGTCACTAGTTTAGCCTTAAAGGTTTGCACCTTCCAATTAGCACCCTATTTCCTCTTGTAGATGCATTTGCAACCTATAGGTTTAACCCCATCAAGTAGATCTACAAGATCCCAAACTGAATTAAAGTACATCGACTCCATTTCGAGATCCATAGCTTTGATCCATTCATCTTTGTCAACATCCTCGATTGCCTTCTTGTAAGACAATGGATCCTTAACATCTCCGTCAGTTGCCATGTTTAGAATTTTGGTTAAACCCATATAACGAACATGTGGGTTCGCAACCCTCCCACTGCGTTGAGGTTCCCTCAACAGTTGATGTGGATTTGACATATGAGATGATCCAACTTCAACAACTTTTATTGAAATGTTAGGTTCTTCAACACTCTTGCTGAAGGTTTAGTAGATTCCTTGGAAAGTTCATTCAACACAACCTTACTGTGGGGCTTCTGACTTATGTGGTATTCTTTCAGAAAAGTAACATTTATCGATATAAACACTTTATTTTCCTTAAGGTCAAAGAAGTAACCACCTCTTATTCCTTTCGAGCAGCCTACAAATAGACATAATTTTGAACGAGGTTCCAGTTTCTTAGAATTTTCCTCAAGCACATTTGTTGGTCAACCCCAAATTCTGAAATGACATAAACTTGCTTTACGGCCATTCCATAACTCTGAGGTATTCTTGTAACACTTTTGGATGAAACACAATTCAAAATATACATTGAAGTCTGTACTGCAAAAATCTAAAATGAATCAGGTAAAGAAATGTAACTCATCATAAATCGAACCATGTTCAATAGGGCTCAATTTCCCTTTTCTGATGCACCCTTTTGCTGAGGTGTACCAGATGTTTAGAGTTATGATACAATTCCATGCTTTATCAAATAGTTATCGAATGTTAGATCCAAAAACTCTCCACCTCGATCAGATTGAAATGTTTTAATTGTTATATTCAATGCATTTTCAACATCAACCTTAAATTCTTTGAACTCTTCAAAAGATTCAGACTTATGTTGCATCAAATAAATATGCACATATCTTGAATAATCATCAGGAAAGGTGATGAAATTTTCAAACCCTCCTCTTGCTTTTACATTCATCGGACGACAGAGGTCTGAATGTACTAGCTCTAGAGGTTCTTTGGCCCTGTGACCTTTTCCAGTAAAAGGTATTTTAGTCATTTTTCCTTCAAGGCATGACTCACACATAGGTAAAGAATTTTTTTTCTAACTCGCATAGAAATCCATTTCACCAACCTCTCAATCCTATTGATATTGATGTGTCCTAATCTCAAGTACCAAAGTTGGGCATTTTCTTTAAGAGAAATTCTAAGCCTTTTATTTTGAGTTACCACAGTTTTAAACATTTTAGTGTTATAGATGGCTTTAGTTGCTAACGATCTTAGCACATAAAAATTATTTTCCAGTTCACAGAACAAATATTGAAACCATTCTTTGAAATAAACACTTTATTTACAGAGATATTTATCCAATAATTTTGTTCTAATAAATACTTTACAAAGAGTGCCTCTTCAAATCAGGAACTAGATATATATTTTCTAGCAAAATATAGTAGAGTTAACTAAAGACCTCCCAGTGCCACAGCTGAGATGACATGCACAGTATCAACCCGCATCGTCATCTCCCGAGCTTCCAATTGTCGCCATGAACTAATTCCCTGAAATGAAGAAAAAATGTGGATAGTGGCGCTCGAATCAATTATCCAGGCAGAATCATCATTCTCCACTAAACAAGTTTCCAAGACAAGCAAATCATATTTACCTTGCTTGACAATCTTCTTTTCCACCAAGTATTTGGGATAGTTTTTCTTCAAATGTCCTCTTGGTTGCAATGGAAACAGATTCCCTTCGCAACCTTGGCTTTCTTACCCTTTTGGGTAAAAGCTGGTGGGTTAGCCTTCGCCTTTCCACTTTTCTTCTTCTTCAACTTTTTTTTTATGCCGGAAAAAGAAGACATTGACTTTCTTCCAGAAGTTGAACCTCTATGGATCCTTTTAGAAGATGGAGCAACATTTGCTTCACCCTCTGTCCCTTGGTTTTCATCAAGGACTAGAAGGTCTGTAGCTCGTTCAGCAAGGTGGTCAGGTTGTAGTTAATCCTATTCATAATAACATTGCTACAGAATTGTAGGAAACTTTCAGGTAAATATTCCAAAAAGAAGCTAACCTGACTAGCTTCATCAATGATGGACCCATTCATCTCTGCCACATTGAAGCGGACCATCATGTTGAGAACATGTTCTTGTTGGGGATGATGCCCTAAACTCTTGTTTTTGAACAAATGCTTGTGATGTATCTTTGAAGGGTTATCGTACTTACGATTATCTATAAAGGGTTATCATAATGTTGATTGGTTATATTCGATGGACACAAAAATATATCTGTGGTGAGAAGAGTGAAGTTGTCGGTCTTTAGTGGAATGCCTGGCAGTTAACGGGTGGTGGATCTCGTGGCTAAAGAGTTTAGTCAGCTATTCACGTACCGTTGGAGCTTTGAGGCATAGGTCCATAAGGTCCCCTTGGTAGCTCAATAGATTCAAGTTGAGAATCAGTTTTTGGATCTGTTTGAAATGTTCAAATTGACAAGAGGGAGTTTGATTATATATGTTATGATTGAACTGGTTGATTATATATGACATAGTTGACATTATATATAAGATACATTATTTTGAGGAAAATGGTATAAATATGATTTATATCTAATGGAGGAGAAAAAGAGTATGGTTAATGTATTGCATATGATGTGATATTAAACCATAGGTTAATGAATATAATATGATTATATTTATTATTTAATTTTTGACAATTATAAGATAATTATTGCCCGGCTTTTCTCTGTAACCGTATGATAGTGGGAGGTTGCATTCATTTTTCGTAATTAAAGGATAAAATGAAAATAGTTTTCATTTTGCAAAGGATCAGACATTCGCTCACATTTGGTGTATACTGCCTATCGCATAGTAAACTGAGAGACAATATGATAGCTCAACATTTCTAACAATCGTATACATGCACACGTTCTTCTAAACGATCGCATAGGATTTGCTAAACGATCGTCGAGCTTTCTTCTAAACGATCGTGTGCCCAAGCGTTTACTAAACGATCGTTTATACGATAGCGACCCTTTTACTAAATGATTGTGTACCTCCTCCTAAACGATCGAGCATCGTCTATATGATAGACACTCGATATTCTCTCACCTGCTTGGTCGTGGTATATGATCTTCTCTTCTTGCTTCCCTCTACCAAATCAAACAGAGCCCACATCTTCTGGATTCTCACACCGAGAATACCGAGGGCTCTAAGTGGTGGTGTCTTCCTTGCTGCCGAGTTCATGTGGAGTTCGTTTGTGGGTAGACAACCGGGTTTTGGTGGACGATTTGCTTGGAAATCTCAAAAGGAGCGAGAGGAACAGTCCTTGGCGAGAATGAGATTTGAGGCGAATAAGAGTTATTCAACTGGTACGTATTTCGTTTTCTTTTTCGTTTAAGTTCGAAGCATGCTTGTAATTTGTTGTATAATGCATATCTATTATGTTTGATTTTGAATGCGTTAATTCTGTCACAATGAGTTTGGAACGATCTCGCTTTTGCTCAGAGGTACTCTTTAATAAGAGTTCTTTCAATTGTTATCAGAGCCAGGTTCTGATATTCCAAATTCATTGATACAAAGAATAACATTTACTTTCTCGGTGGGTAAAGCATGTCTACTCTTTTTTTAATCGTTAAATAGTTATGTAGATGTGGATTAATGGAGTTTCTGGGATGATTCCTTTGGTTGTTTAAATTCTTTTACCTTTTGAAGTTAATTGTAAATGCCCCTGTGTTTTTGGGCGTATTAACTTGCTATCGAGTCTGTAATTTCAAAGTGTTTAAGTCTGTGAGTCATACGTGAAGAAGCTTCATGGCAAGGAGTTGCTGTTCTTCGAGGATGAAGATGACCAAGTGTTGGTCGGGTCATGTAAACGATGGGGTAAACGATCGTAGAGTATCAGATACTCAGGAGCAAGTTGACGCGTGCGCACTAGACGATCGTGTAGCTCAGCAAGCTTCATCGTTTAGTTCCTGACTACATGATCGCGGAGTAAATCGTTTACTTATCGCTTGTTAAGTGATTATTTAGACGATCGTGCTTCACAGCTACGTTGTCATCTAAACGATCGTTTAGAACTCGCATGTTTTTGTCTTGTACACTAAACAATTGGGTACCTCATGCTTTATCGCATAGTTATTGGTACTCGATCGTTGCTAAATGATCGTATACCTGGCTGCGTTTACTAAACGATGAGAAGCTTCGCCTGAACGGTTCAAGACCCAATTCGCCTGTGAACCAGTTTGCTCGATGGACAATGTAATAGTAAAGTTTTTATTTCCGATTTGGAGGTGGTTCATCCCGGTCCATTAGACTTTGTGAATGTACATAGGATGTATGTTTATTTATATGTCGTATGGTATGCCTTATAGAAGAAATCCCACCTTAGGTTATGCATTGGTCATGCATCATCTCTTTATTATAAGTGTTATGATTTAGAGAAGCATGATTTAAATTACGTAAGAGCATGCTCATGCATCATATAATATAAGAGTTATATTTATGCATGCATAAAGTATAGACATGCATCATCTTTATATTATAAGTGTTATAGTATAAGGGTGTATGGAAGCATGTTTTCTTGATTCCTTACTTGTATATAAAAGTTATGTATAATAATGAACGGACATTACATGATACTTCATTTAAACCTCTCTCGTTTCTCCCTTTATTGTCCACACCATGAGATCTATCCTCGGCCTCGTGGCACCCTGGGAGTGTCCCTCTTAAGGATGGTGTTTGGGTAGGCCAATATCAAGGTGCATGGAGAGAATGTTCATAGTAAGTGGGAGCGGGACGTGCGACAGCATATCCCACGGTTTCTCTTATTAGGTTGGATAAAGTTTTTATGCATATCCTTGGGGCACCCTGGGAGTGTCCCCTTATAGGATGGTAGTTTTGCACGTTTCTTTATCTCATCTCTTATATAGGATAAGGTCACTTAGTCTCTTGTCCTAATTTTCTTTTTCCCTACGGTGGGCGCATTAGGGCAGGACTCTGGGGCCGAAAACGAGGGGTTACACTTATGCGAAATTGTTAAGGGTTAACAGTTCTAGACCGAATGAATGGTGACTATTAGGTGCAGTTCCAAGAATTGGTTCTGCCTAATGGTTGAGAGTGTCTCATCCCAGTGAAGGGGCATCTGATCACCCCACCGATGATGTTTGTCTTGCCTCGCTGGGGCATCATTGCGAAATTGAAGCCTTTTCACTTAGGGTACTTGGAAACTATTTCGCTAAAACTAAAATTGGTGTTAAAATGTTGTTAAAGCATAAACTTATATAGGTTTGTTCTATTTTCAGCAATGTTTTAAAATGGCTATAACCATAGTTTCTTTACTTAGCATTGACAAACTAACTGGAGAGAATTATGCTAGTTAGAAACACACGATTACAACAATACTTATCATCGAGAATCACATGTTCGTCCTTACGGAGGAGTGTCCTCCTATTCCACCTTCTAATGTTGCTCGAAATGTTCAAGAGGCTTATGAGTGTTGGACATGGGTGAATGACAAGGCTCGAGCCTATATCTTAGCTAGTCTTAACGATATTTTATCCAAGAAGTATGAGCCCATGGTCTCAGCGTGTGAGATCATGGAGTCTCTGTGGAGGATGTTCGAATAACCGTATGGACAGTTCAAGCACGAGGCTCTGAAATGCATCTTCAACTCCAAAATGGAGAAAGGTACCTCTGTTCGAGAACATGTGCTTAATATGAATGTCCATTTTAATGTGGCGAAGATGAATGGGTCTTGGATCGATGAGAGCAGCCAGGTTAGCATTATCCTACATTCGTTGCCGAATAGCTTCCTGCACTTTGTCAGTAATGCGATTCTGAACAAAGTGGACTATACCCTTACAACTCTCCTTAACTAGTTCTAGACATTCCAATCCTTACTTAAAAGTAAGAAGAAGAGGGGAGGTGAGGAAAATGTTGCCTTGTCTTCAAAGCAATTCCATCGAGGTGCGACCTCAGGAAAGAAGTCTGCACTTTCTAGTCCTTTCACTGGAAAGTGGAAGAAGAAGAAGGGTGGTAGGGGGAAGGGGAAGGCGCCTACTAACCCACAGCCTGTTGCCCAGCAGAATAGGCGTCCGACACCGGTTGACAAGGGAAAGTGTTTCCACTGCAACCAAGACAGACACTAGAAGAGGAATTGTTCTCGTTGGTTGAAGGAGAAGAAGGCGGCCAAGGCTAAGGCGAAGGCTAAGTCAAAACAAGGTAAATGTGATTTACTAGTTTTGGAAATTTGTTTAGTGGAGAATGATGATTCTGCTTGGATTATTGATTCAGTGCCACTAATCATGTTTGTTCTTCTTTTCAGGGGATTAGATTCTGGCGGTAGCAGGAGGCTGGTGAGATGACGATGCGAGTAGGCACCGGGCACGTCGTCTCAGCTGTGGCAGTGGGAGGAATCCAATTGACTTTACGGAAGAAATTTCTTGTTTTACATGATGTATTTGCAGTTCCTGAGTTGAAAAGGAACATAATTTCTGTAAAGTGCTTGTTGCAGTGTAAATATACTCTAGAATTTAATGTGAATAAAGTGTTTATTCATAAAGATGGAGTTAAGATCTATACAGCAAAACTAGAAAATAACTTGTATGTGCTAAGACCGTTAGCAATGAATTCCCTTCATAACATAGAGATATTTACAATTTTCGTAACTCAAAATAAATGTCAATGAGTTTCTCCAAAAGAAAATGCCACACTTTGGCACCTTTGGTTAGGGCACATGAATCTCAATAGGATTGAGAGGTTGGTGAAGAATGGCCTTGTAAGCGAGTTAGAGGAAAATTCTTTACCGATGTGCGAATCTTGCCTTGAGGGTAAGATGACTAAAAGACCTTTTACTGGAAAACGTTATCGAGCCAAAGAGCCTCTAGTGTTAGTACATTCTGACCTCTGTGGTCCGATGAATGTGCAAGCCAGGGGAGGCTATGAGTATTTCATCACCTTTACTGATGATTACTCTAGGTATGGGTATGTTTATTTGATGCAACAGAAGTCTGAGTCTTTTGAAAAGTTCAAAGACTTCAAGGCTGAAGTTGAAAATGCATTGGATAGATGGATTAAGACACTTCGATCGGATCAAGTTGGAGATTTTTTGGACGTAAGGTTCCAGGACTATTTGATTGAACATAGAATCATTTCCCAACTCTCAGCATCGTGTACACCACAGTAGAATGGTGTAGCGGAGAGGAGAAGCAGAACCTTGTTGGACATGGTTCAGTCGATGATGAGTTACACTTCCTTACTAGACTCGTTTTGGGGTTTGGAAATGGAGACTGCAGTGTATATACTCAACTGTGTTCCTTCCAAGAGTGTTGCGAGAACACCTCTGGAGTTGTGGAATGAGCGTAAATATAGTTTACGTCATTTCCGCATATGGGGTTGCCCAACACATGTGCTTGAGGCTAATTCAAAGAAATTGGAACCACGGTTGAGGTTGTGCCTCTTTTTAGGCTACCACAAAGGTACACGAGGGGGTTACTTTTATGATCCATCGGAAACAGAGTGTTTATTTCTACGAGCGCTACTTTCCTGGAGAAGGATCATGTTAGAGAGCACAGTCCACGTAGTAAGATTGTGTTACGGGTGCTTTTCAATGAAACTATTGAAACTTCAACAAGAATTGTTGAAGGGCCTGCTTCATCAGCAAGAGTTGTTGATAATTGTTCATCTGGTAGGTCGATTCCACCTCAAGAATTAAGGGAACCTCGACACAGTGGGAGGGTTGTGAACCCACCCGTTCACTATCTGGGTTTCACAGAAATCTTGGCTATGGTAGTTGATGGCGATGTTGAGGATCCATTGTCTTATCAGAAGGCAATGGAGGATGTTGACCTGAATGAATGGGTCAAAGCCATGGATCTCGAGATGAAGTCGATGTACTTCAACTTAGTGTGGGATCTTGTAGATTAGCCTGATGGGGACATACCTATAGGGTTTAAATGGATTTACAAGCGGAAACGAGATGCCGATAGGAAGGTGCAAACCTTCAAGGCTCGACTTGTGGAAAAGGGTTATACCTAGGTGGAGGGAGTCGACTATGAGAAGACTTTCTCGTCAGTTGCCATGTTGAAGTCTATCCACATCCTCCTGTCCATTGCTGCTTATTATGATTATGAGATTTGGAAAATGGACATCAAGATTGCCTTTCTGAATGGCAATCTTGAGGAGACCAGTTATATGGTATTGTTGGATTTTATGTCCTAAAACTCGTAGTTTATAAATTAATAAATATATTCTGTTTTGTTTTTCGATAAATTTGTTATTGAAATTGTAATCTTAAATCCAATAAACTAAGGTCCTGAGGCTATTTAATGTAATTTTAACTTTATGTAGTGACATAAATATGGATCAAGTTAGAATATATAGCCAAAATGGTTTATAGTATATGAATAAGGTGGGCGCCTTATTCTGGGGACACTATGGATGCGGCCCACTTTGTAGATAGTACAAACGATGTGATCCTGAATCCTTCATATAGAGATATGTGAGTGGGGGTATCCTATGTAAAGAGTTTCCATAAGACTGAACCATGAAATAGTCACTTTTTACATTCTAAATGTTGTTTTATATATAAAACTGACTATTTCGTTAATTGATGACCTAGGTAACTTAATCTTAATCTTGAGCTAACTATGAATTCCTGTTCACTCGAAATTATTCTTAGATCTGCATAGGTGAGGGTAGCTCAATATCGCTGGCCCAATAAGCCTCCCATTTCAGGGGTAAGATCGGGTGGATAGCTGGGAACATAAGGTGCAAGACGAAATTCATTCCTACCCGTTATAGGATAGTAGATAGGAGATAGGTTGTTCCCTTTAGTACTGAATCCATGTCTTGAACAAGGGGCCCCACCCTCTCCTTGGCCCGAGAGGGATTCGGTTTTATAAGTTGGACGCTTAAACCAATTGGTTCATTAAGAATCAGTGAGAACTTAAGGAACAAGATGTAATCCTTGGGGGGTAAAACGGTTTTTTATGACCCAGCCGTTATTACGAACAGCTGGATGAAGGATTAGCTTACTCATCATGGTTATATCAAATGGACACACAAATATATCTTATAAGTGAAGGGGATTGCAACTACGGACTTTAGTGGAATGACCGCGTTAATTAACGAATGTTTGATAGCTCGGTCTTAAAGAGTTTAGACTAGCTAATCTTGGATCGGTTGGAGCCCAATGAATCATATAGGGTCCATTAGGTTCCCCCTACTAGCTTATATGGAATAAAACTTAGAACAAGTATGATAAAATTAAATTCGGAATTGTTCGAATTATGTGCGAGAGAGAAACCGACAGTATACTGTGATATAGTGATCGAGAGTTTTTCAGCTTAGAGATACAGCTTTAAATATTTAAATGTGTTTTAAATATCAAAAGAATATGAAAATGTTCATAATTCGGAAGCTCGGAAATGATGGAAATGATCAAAGATGTAAGGAAAAGTCAAAGAGTTGACTTTTGACTTTGAAAATCAAACTTAATACCGACTTATATTCAAATTTGATTTGGATTTCGAGAAAGTGAATATGGATTCATGCTCGGGAGGTCAAAATTAGTCAACACGGGAAAAGTCATAAAAAGTCAAAATGTTGACTTTTTGGTCAAAGTTTGACTTTGACCAAATGACTATTTTGCCCTTTGACTATAGTTAGTGGGAAAATCCAAACTTTTGTTGGATAAAACCACTAACAAAATAGTGGGCGAGGTGTTGGCTTATGGTGGAGACATTAAGCCCACTAAGATAGTGGAATATAGGTGTTGGTTTTTTATGCATTTAGTTCATGCAATTGTTGCATGGATTTTTCTATAAATTGGGCTTTCATTTTGAATGAAAAGAGTTTTTGCCATTTTGGAAATTGGTTTTCATATTTGGGCTGGAAAAATCACAACTTTAAAAAAAAGAGAAAAACCCAAACCTACCCAAATTCCATCTTATTTTCCATCTCTTTTCTCTCTCTCGATTTTCTTCATCCACCGGGTCTCACAACTTGGTTCTGAGTCCAGAAGATAGTAGTCAACTCTAGTGGTGGTCCGTCCGTGTTCGGGTCGAGATTCGATGAGGAAAAGCATAGTTCGGGAGCATCAAAGGTAGCATCTCATCATTTTTAATCACAGTTTTTCCTTCAATTGCATGCTATTATCCTTTAATTTAGAAGCAATTAAAGTGTAATTAGGTCCCAATTCCACTACGTATGTCTCGTATTCCATCAGGTATAGCCTGAGGGATTCATTGCCCAAGGTCAAGAGCAAACGATTTGCAAACTGAATCGGTCCATTTATGGGCTGAAACAGGCTTCTCGATCTTGGAATATTCAGTTTGATACTACGATCAAATCGTACGACTTTGACCAAAACGTAGATGAGCCTTGTGTCTACAAGAAGATTGTCAACGGTTCAGTTTTTTTCCTAATGTTGTATGTAGACGATATCCTACTCATTAGGAGTGATGTAGGACTACCGATTGCAGTTATTTTATGATGTGGAATTGTGGATGAAATGCGATGGTGAAAAATGTGTTGAGCACTCAAGTTTTCTCAATGGAATCCAAGTGTGAACCCCACTGAATTCCTGGTAAGTCCAGGGTCCAACTCAAGGGCTTGTGAAAATAGGTTGCAATGGTAATTTTTAGAAAAACTTTGCGGTAACTGATAACCCAATTAATTGTTGGTTTGTTTTTTATTGCGGTAATGAAAAATAAACAAATGCGGCGGATTTGAGAAAAGTCTGATTGTGTGATTGATGCACTGAGTATGCGGATGAACAGGTTGAGAAGGTCTTTAGCTAGTGTTACTTGGGAATGCGTCAGACTATGTGATCATGCTACAACCATGCACAGCAAGTCATTTTCCAATGCAAATACGATGCCCCTAAGGCTAGGACGCATGTGTTGAATGCAAAAGTGTCCATAGAGCTTATTCCTAAGTCTCTATTCTTGTTCTATGCGATAATGTAAGATGCATAAAGGCAAGATGATCGCACACAATCATATCCTATCTCTAGGATGCATGCGATGCGTTAATAGCAAACAATGCTCATTCCTAAGTTCCTATCTCTTGATTATTCGTTCTAATATGACTCTCCCGAGCCTAGATTCTAACCTTAATTTATCAAGCCTAGTTCCTGTCCTTAGACTACCCTCTTGAGTATCTCTAATGGACGAATTAAGCAAACATAATACAAGATAATCACATAGAATGAAGATTCCCAGTTGTGCTAGCTAAATGCTTCTTAACCCATTCAACAGATTTAACTACTCATGCGTAAATAACAGAGAGTGAATAGATATAGAGAAGTAATTTCCATTTTTATAAAGGAGTTTGAGTACAAAATTACAATTGAAAATAAAGGTAGAGAGCCTGGTAGCAATTCCTTGCTGATCGAGGCTTTTACACTATCAATCTCTATTTGGTTCAAAAGATATTCCTGCTTCCGCAGGAGTCGGCCCCCTTTCTAATCTTGAAGCTTTCGGCACTCTCCCAAGCTTACCGAAATGATTTGACGGCACAACCTTCTTCTCTCGCGTCTGCCTTAAAGTTTAAAGAAATCTAAGAATAAGGCTAAACTATGAATAAAACTTGTGAACTCGTGAGTAGCTGAACCCCTTTTCTGAAGGATGCCTTCAGTACTGTCTCTTATACACATCTAGATGTGTATAAGAGACAGATCACAATCTTCGCCTTGTGTCAACGCATATTCTACATAAAAATAAAAAAATCAATTGTTCCTATGCGATGAACGCATGCGACCACAATATTATGAAATTGATGCTTAATGGACGGAATTTAACATGTTTTATCAACGCAAGCCAACATTGTTTAAGAACTTAGCACTATGATAACATGCATTTCTTCCCGTTATCACACCCCCAAAATTTAAACAATGCTTATCCTCAAGCATAAGCTAAAGATTTCCTTTAGTAAGTCGACCGCAATGTTCTTTTCCTAGATTTCTCAATGATACTTCATTCAACTCCTATACACCAAAATTTCCTTAAGTCTTATTCAAGTCTCTTCTTAAAATATTTCTAAGACCTAGGGATTGCAAACTTAACCTTTAAAAGAACTTTACTAAATTCCGGGACATCGCATGATTTATTTCAAAAAGAAAACTTTTCCACCGGGGTGTCAAATGATTTTATCCTTGCATATTTCTTAACATTATTATTTTTTTTTCTGACCTTGTGCTGATCCAAATGCCTTGCCTTCATTTTGGCTTGTCCCCACGTGTGTCATGCAGACATCCAACCATGAGCAATGCGCTCTTTCTCAGACTAAAATCATACCAACATGGCAGCGGAGTTGCGGTCATTTATTTATGCGTTGATCCTAGCGACTTACCTTCGTTTTGACTTTCCCTTACATATGTCATGCGGACATCCAACTACGGGTAAGTGCCCTTCACAACTTAACTCTTATCAACATGGGTTTCCCATTGCGTTGATAGTGGAGTTGTTATTTTCCTTTTTTTTCTTTTCTTTTTTTTTTTTTCAAAATAGCAAGTTTGAAAATAAATACCTCACCCCCAAATTTAAAATGCGGCAATATCCTCATTGCCAAAAGATTGAAATAAGTCATGCGATGTTCTTAGAAAGCTTCGTAAAGAGAGTTTGAAAGAAAGCTAGCAAACCCCTAACTTCTAGAAATATTTCATGAGGTGACTATCTTAAAGTTAAGTTGACTCTAGTATATATGAAAGAAATAGAAGCATATTTTTCATCATTGAAATCATAATTGGCAAAGAAACAGCATGCAATAACTTACTAAATTTATCTATGTCAAATGATTGCGGTAATCAAAGAGGATTCAATGATAAAAATTTTAAAACTAAAATGAGATGCGATAGTGCAAAATTTGAAATAAAGTGAAGGAAGAATATAACCCCTAAATTTGCGCTGTCGCCCGCATTATGTATTGATGCATCCTTCTTTGCGGCGATCTATCTTCTTTGGATTGTGTTGATGGAGTAAGAGAAGTTGCTTCTTCGTGTAACACCTCCGCAATCCTGTGCCTCGATCCTTGCAAAAAAAATAGTGAGAGGGTCAAATAATTTTAAACAAAATAACATTCCTTTACCGCAATTTTTTTTTAAAGAATGAATTAGTAATAAGTAAAATGCAGATAGATAGATGATGATTAAAGTGTCGAAGAAATAAGAGTTCAAGAACCAAACAAAGGATACTCCAGAAGGCTTGTACCCCAGATGATGTTGCTTGCCAGTGTAGGGGCCACTCCATTTTTCTCTATTCGGGTTTTTCAGATCCACAGAGGTTTTTTCTGGCTGAAAATCACCTCTGCAATATGCCTTATCTCGCTGTCCATTAACCTTAAATGTATGACTTCCATCCTCAGTGATCAGATCCATCGCACCATGTTGGAATATTTCTTTAATGATGAAGGTTCCAAACCAGTGCGATTTTAATTTTCCAGGGAAAAATCGTAGTCGTGAGTTGAATAGTAAGACCCTCTACCCGAATTGGAGGCTCTTACCGCGTATGTGTTTGTCGTGCCAACACTTTGTGCACTTCTTATAAATCTTTGTGTTCTCATATGCGTTAACCCTCAATTCTTTTATCTCGACCAGTTGAAGTTTTCTCGCTTCTCCTGCTTTCTTCAGATCAAATTTTAATTTCTTCACCACCCACAATGCCTTGTATTCTAGCTCTAGAGGTAAATGACATGCCTTACCAAAGACCAACGCATATGGTGACATACCTATGGGTGTTTTAAATGTAGTCCGGTACGTCCACAATGCATCGTCGAGCTTCGCTGCCCAATCATTTCGCGAAGGCCTTACCACCTTCTCAAGTATCAGCTTAATCTCCCGATTGGACACCTCAGCCTGACCATTCGTTTGCGGATGGTATGCGGAGGCCACTTTGTGGAGAATGTTATATTTGCGCAGCAGCTCCTTGACAGTATGATTGACAAAGTGAGACCCCTCATCACTTATTATGGCACGTGGGGTGCCAAAACAAGTGAAAATGTTTTTCTTCAGAAATTGAGAGACTACTGCCGCATCGCTAGCGGCGCACGCCACTGCATCTACCCACTTGGATACTTAGTTGACGGTTAATAAAATATAATGTTTACCATTCGAGGGAGGGAATGGTCCCATGAAATCAATACCTCACACGTCAAACAATTTAAGCTCCAAGATGGTGTTCATCGGCATTGCATGTTTCCATGAAATGTTACCTGTGTGTTGGCACCGATCACACTTCCTGGTGTAGTTAGCTGCATCCTTAAACAATGTTGGCCAAAAGAATCCACTCTGTAAAACCTTGGTTGTAATGCACTGTCCTCAAAAGTGCCTACCATATGGTGAGTCGTAACATTGCGATAATATGCGTTGTTGAGTAGCATTTGGTACGCATAGTCATAGAATCTGGTCTGCCCCCCTTTTGTGCTCATCCCAGTAATAATATCTACATTCATGTTCAAGCTTTCTTTGTTGGTGGCAGGTATAATCTTCAGGAAATTGTTCACAAAACAGATAGTTAACTATGTCCGCATACCAAGGCAATTCTTCAATATGGAACAGTTACTCATCCAGGAACACTGCATTCACCTCTGATTCATTGCGGTCAATTTCAGGGTTTTCCAATCTAGACAAGTGATCCGCAACTTGGTTCTCCGTCCCCTTTCGATCAATTATTTCTATGTCAAATTCTTGAAGGAGGAGAACCCATCTGATCAACCTCGGTTTTGCGTCCTTCTTTGTCATTAAGTACTTTATCGTCGAATGATCCATATGGATGAGTACCTTTGTTCCCAACAGATATGCTCGAAATTTTTCCAACGCAAAAATTACTGCAAGTAGCTCTTTCTCTGTGGTGGTATAATTGGTCTGAGCAGGATTTAACATCTTACTTGCATATGTGATGGTATATAAGATTGTTTTTCTCTTCTGTGCCAAAGCTGCTCCCATCTCATACCCGTTTGCATCGCACATTATTTCAAAAGGAAGTGTCCAGTCAGGTGAAATTAACACGGGTGTGGTAATTAGTACATTCTTCAAAATTTTGAATGCATTGAGGCAATGTTGGTCAAAATCAAATTTTCTATCAGCCTCCAACGACGCACTCAATGGTCGTGCTATTTTCGAAAAGTCTTTGAAAAAGCGTCTGTAGAATCCAGCGTGCCCCAAGAAACTTCGTACAGCCTTCACGCTTGTTAGAGGTGGAAGTTTTTCAATTGCTTCGATTTTTGCTTTATCCACCTCGTACCCGTTTTGAGAAACCTTGTGCCCCAACACAATGCCCTCCTTAACCATAAAATAGAATTTTTCCCAGTTAAGAACCAGATTCGTCTCTTCGCATCTCTTCAATATCTTCTTCAGGTTGGCTAGACAGACTTCATTGGTGTTCCCATAAACAGAGAAGTCATCCATGAAGATTTAAATAGAGTCCTCAAGATAGTCTGAAAAGATGGCGTCATGCACCTTTGAAACGTGCTTGGTGCATTGCAGAGGTCGAACGCCATGCGGTGGAAAGCAAAGGTCCCATATGGACAGGTGAATGTGGTCTCGTCTTGGTCTTCTGGAGCTATCAACATAGCCATCTAGAAAGCAGTAAAAGTCATTTCCGGCTAGACGGTCTAGCATTTGATAAATGAACGGTAAAGGGAAATGATCTTTCTTTGTGGCCGCATTCAGCTTGCGGTAGTCCATGCAAATGTGTCACCCAGTGACGGTCCTTTGCGGTATTAGTTCATTGTTTTCGTTCGGGACTACCGTCATGCCACCCTTTTTCGGCACACACTACACGGGGCTGACCCACGTGCTATTTGTTATAGGATAAATAATGCCCGTATCTAACCATTTAATGATTTCCTTTTTGAAAACCTCTTTCATCGCAGGGTTGAGGCTGCGCTGATGTTCGATTGTTGCCTTATGGTTCCTCGAGACGAATGTAGTGCATACAGTACGTTGAGCTAATTCCTCGAATGTCGGCGAGCGTCCAGCCAATTGCTCGCACATGTTTCCTCAGAATGCTCATCAATGCATTCTCTTGGACTTCGTTGAGTTCAGAGGAAATAATTACTGGCAGTTTCTCGTTCTACCCCAAAAACATGTACTTTAAATGATTCGGTATGGTCTTTAATTCCAATGTTGGTGGTTCTACTAGGGATGATTGCGTTGTTTTTCTTTCTTCTTTTTCTGTTAGCTCTTCTTCTCGATTTGCGATCATCTCTTCTTCCTTGCTTGTTTTTTTTATGATCACATTACAGGCAGCAATGGATGCGCTTGCATCCTCTTCTTCATTCTCTTCGTCAAACTTCTCTTCTTCAATCAAATTCCGGTTGTCGTCTGAGTCATGCAGGTCTTCTTCGTCATGAAACTTCATGGCACGAATTATGTAGAACTTGAGCTTCTGTCCATTGATGCTCAAAGTGATCTCCCCTTTATGCACATCAATCTGGGCATGACCTGTTGATAAAAATGGTCGTCCTAGGATGATGGACACATCTTTTTCAGCCTCATAATCCAAGATGATGAAGTCGGCTGGTAGAATAAATTTGTCAATGGTGATCAGCACATCCTTCACCTTTCCCTCTAGATGTTATATCTTGTAGAAATACAAGTTATTTATACTGCTTTATTTAGATATTGCGGCCAAAAGGAAGGAAAGTTGCGTCAATTGTAGAGAAATTAGCTAAGAAATGCAAGAATTATAAATTGTCGTCAATACGCCCACTGACACCATTGCGATGGTAGAAAATAATATTTCAATCTATTTTGCAGGAAATCAAGTCACTGATAACTTGTAGAAATACAAGTTATTTATGCCACCTTATCTAGATATTGCGGCAAAAAGTTAGTAATTATGTGCCAATTATATGAAAATTAACCTAGTATGACAATAATTATAAATGTTTGCAATTACACCCACTAACGCTAAAAAGATGGAGGACAAGCCAAACTTTGCTCTGTTTTGCAGGAGACCAAGTCACCGCTTGCGCTCAAGGCTCATGAGAAACTAATCAACGCATCTCTGTCACATTGCACCCATCGATCAACCATGAAGAGACGATTACCGAAGTAACGACACAATGCGACAATCGGTCCAGAGCTACACTTCGACCGCATGTGGCAATAAAAACAAACACCGCATGTGAACCCATGATCGAAAGATGCAACTGAGCAACGTGAGAACGGAGGATTGAGACACGTGTACAACTAACGGTTGTGCAGAATTGATGGTCTGATTGCATAATAGAAGGAATAATATCCTTCTATCTGCGGAATTACCATAAACATCACGTGGGGACCACAAGGCCAGAGTCAAAGGATTTGCTCCTATAAATACCCTAGTGATTTTAGAGAAAAGTATGCTATTTGATATTAGGCGAAGTGCTGTATGATTTTAGAAGAGAAAAGGCTAAGCTGAGTGTTGAAGAGAAGAAATTCGGGAAGAGAATGAGATAAGGCCGAGAGGTGAATCTTCGATCCGACCTGTCATATACCCGATCGAAGCTCTGTGTAGAGACCCCTACTACCTGTGGAGCAAGCCTGAGAGGGAAACTCTTCCTGCCATTGAAACCATCCGATCCAGCAAGCAGATCTCCATCAAATCTGTGCCAGGACATTGGCACCGGATTGTATCTATTCTATCTCTCTTTCATTGTATTCCATATTTTCTTTATCTCTTCATTCACACATGATGTATCAAACACTTAGTAGAAATATTAAATGTTTTGATAGATTTCGTTTACCATTTTCTGTCTATTTCCGTTCACCCATTAGTCACTTTCTTCATGATGTTTTCTTAATCCCTTGATGAGCAATATGAATCACCAAGAACTTAATACGTATTAAAGTTATAAAATACGTTTAGCTAAAGCATCCTAGACGACATCTTCACCTGTGAGAGCAGAAGTGAAGATGTCCTTCTGATCTATCGAGAGAAGGCCAGAAGAGTGCATTAACTAAAGCGTGTAGTACTTCCAGACATGGAAGCAACCTTGCGTTCATTACGTTAGATTCTGTTTCACCACAGACATGTGAGAAACGCGGCCGATCACTGAGAGGTGTACGCTAAGAGAAGAGCGGAACAGTATTTGTACCTTCAATTCAATTAAGAACTTGCGTTGTTTGTAATACTTATCTTTCTCTTTCTAATCTATTCACAAGACTTGTCGTCGCATCCCACGTCTTTGCACAACCTTCACAGCCAGCCTTAATCCTAGTATCTTGCACATAAAGCCTGTATCTTGTAACATCTAGCTTAGGTTTATTGTATTTTTATGTCTTATCGCATCTTTACCGCTTTCCTTTATTTTACTGTAATTTACATATTGTACACACCTTTTATAAATAATTAAAAAAACATGGTCGCATATACCATTAACATACCGCAATAACCGGCACCACTTCCCCGTGTTCGACCTCGGATCACATCGAGAAACTTGCGGTGGAATTACACTTGGTTCCATCGTAAGGAAACTTGTGACAACGCAAGGCATACTACCTGAGAAATCCTTAATTAACACATAAATAGTAGTAGTATCGCATCATTGTGAGCATTTAATATCATACACATATCCCATCGCGTTACAGTCACCGCATGCGTTCATGGCTCAAGATAATCTGAACAACGCATCTATGTCGCATTGCGCCAATCATTCAGAAATGAATAGACGATCAACACAATGACGATGCAGACGACAATCAATCAAGAGCTTTGCGATCAACGCAACTTCAACCGCATGCGGTAATAAACGACAACGAACGATCAAATATGCAAAAGAGCAACGCAATTACGGAGGATCCAGACACGTGTACAGTTGATCGTTGTGCATTTCTGACGGGATTGATTGCGTAACAGAAGGAATATTCACTCCACCATTTCCGGAATTTCCATAACAATAAAGTGGGGTCCACAAGTCAGAGAGTCAAAGCTGACCCTATAAATAGCCTCTGAAATTCTATTGGAAAATATACTTGATACGGGCATATTTTGATATTTGTATATTGAGAGAGAGACTGGTCTAAAGAGCCTGATCGGAGAAAAGGTTGGAAGAATGCGTTAACTAAAACGAGAAGTACTTCCAGAGATGGAAGCAACCTTGCGTTCATTACGTTCATCCCGGTTTCACCACAGAGATGTGGGAACACGGCCGATCATCGAGAGGTGTACGCCAAAGGAAAGCAGAACGATAGTTAAATATTTAATGCAATTAATGAACTTACAATTTTTATATTAATTACCCTTTCTATGTCTGTTTCATACATAAAGACTTGCCACCGCATAACACGACCCTTTGTATAATCTTCATAGTCAGCCTCAAACTCAGTATCATGTATCAGTATCCTGTATCTTGTATCATATTAGCTTAGGTTTACTTTTATGCACTTTACTTTATTATCGCAACTTTACTTTACTGCAATATGTTACTTTATCGCAATTTTAGATACCTGTACACACACACTTTTTATTAATTGGAAAAACCCCGGTCGCATATATCACGAACGTAACACACTAACTACGCAATCTACGTGTTCGACCTCGAATCACTCCGAGAAACTTGCGGTGAAATTATACTTGGTTTCAACGGAAGGAAACTTGTGACTACGTATAGCATACTACAAGCATTCCATTAATAACGCATACATCTAGAAGTAGTAACATATATCATAAACTTGTGTTATAATCATCCATGCGTTGTGTGACATAAGAAAAGATCAAATTCTACGTTATAAGTTTATGGCGCCGTTGTCGGGGACTGGTAATGGTTAGTGTTGAATACGTTTCTGATATGTTGAAGGATAGATCTCTTTGTACTGGCTGTTTATCGCAGAGAGCAGTCTGACGGCTTATGAGTTCTGGAGTGATCCAAAAACTCTAAGTGGACCCAAAGATCAAGTGTATTATTCGCGCAGGAGCATATCAGGGCCGAATTAAGTGGTGAAGAAGCATGGCTAATAATAACGAGGCAACCGCAGAGAATCAAAGGGAAAATTAGCGAGCACAAGACCCCATATTTCTTGCTGCTAATCGCAACATTCCTATGAGAAACTATGCGACACTGGATTTTTATAACTTCTCGCCAGGAATTGCAAGACCCATGGTTGAGGAGATTGTAAGCTTTGAGATAAGACAATTATGCTGCAGATTATTTAGAATGTGGGGCAATTCGGAGGATTACAAGGAGAAGACCCACATGCTCATTTGACAAGTTTTGTAGACATGTGCAGTGCATTCTCCATGCCTGGTGTGACTCAAGAAGGATTTAGGTTAGATCTTTTCCCGTATACACTGCGGGATGAAGCAAAGAGGTGGGCTCAGTAGTTAGAGTCGAATGAGATTAACGCATGGGAACAATTGGTTGACAGGTTCATGAACAGATTCTTCTCTCTAGCTGTCAACGCAAGAAGACGAAGGGATGTGTTGAATTTTGAGCAAAAGAGTTATGAAACTTTGAGCACCGCCTGGGTGCGTTTCAAACAGTTAGTGAAGAGTTGTCCGCATATCGGGATTCCTGATAGCATTCTATGGAGACTTTTTACAATGGCTTAGATCAATCAACGCAAGCAATTGTCGAAGCCTCCGCAGCAGAAGGATTAATGGACAGATCATATACGGAAGCCAAGAGGATATTAGATCACATTTCGCGACATTCTGATGAGTGGATTGATACCGGGTTTGAGAAAAGTCGTCTGGAGCAAGAAAGAGTAGAAAGTGTCGATGTGTCAGCTGATACAATGAGCACACTGGTGGATCAGATGACCACGATGACCTCGCTCCTTCAGACGATGGCTAATCAATAGAGAAATCTCTCTCAGGGTTCAGCGCAAGTTAATGCTTGACACAAGTGGCCGTAATGAATTGCGTTCAATGTGGGGAGGGACATCCAGTGGACATCTGCCCATGGAATCAACAGTCTGTATACTATATCTACAATGAACCATTTGGCAACATCTACAACCCTGGTTGGTGGGATCACCCAACTTTAAGTTGGGACGGAAATCACAACCAGAGGATCCATGTTTCCATCAGAACAGTTATCAATGTGATCGAGGCAACCCTTCGGTCTTCATTAATCCAAACTGTAGCCCCGGTAACTCTCAAAGTATACCACCTTATGACCAACCGTTCTTATATGAGACCTTTTGCAGTACCTCGTCTCTAGAGACTTCATTGAAGCATTATATCGAAAAGAGCGAGGCAATTAGACAATCACAAGGTGTCTCCTTTAGAGGTTTGGAAGAACAGATTGAACAGCTTGTGATTAAGTTGAAAAATAAAGTGCCTGGTACACTGCTTAGCAGTTCAGGAGCATCGAGGCCACGAGGTAAAGAGCAATGTCACACAGTGACATTGAGGAGTGGTAAAACAACAGCCCTTATGCCACCAGTACCAGCTTCAACAATAAGACCAGTAGATCTAACTGTTGATGACTAATCAAACAATAGTGGAAAAATTACTAGTCTAGAAGTAAGTATACCTACAAAAGATGAAGCTCCTTAAGACTTGAATTCTAAATCAATGCAACCTCCAGCTAATGAAACACAGCAAGAACAGGACCTCAAAGAACAGTCAACTAAACAAGAAGTAAGGCGGGATCCTCCACCTTTCCCATCCAGGCTGAAGAAGAAAGATGATAGCAAGCAATTTCAGAGGTTCCTATACGTTCTCCGACAACTACACATCAATATTCCCTTAATAGAAGCTCTGGAACAGATGCCGAGCTATGCAAAATTCCTCAAGGATATTTTGGCTAATAAAAGAAATATTGGGGAAAATGAAATAGTTGCATTAACATATGAATGTAGTGCACTGTTTCAAAAAGATATCCTCACCAAAATGAAGGATCCTGGGAGTTTTACATTGCCTTGCTCAATAGGAGGGAAGAAGGTCGGGAACGCGCTGTGCAATTTAGGGGCGAGCATAAATCTAATGCCCTTATTGATCTTTAAGAAGTTGGATATCGGCAACGCAAGACCAACCACGATTACACTACAGTTGGCCGATAGATCAATAATGCATCCTAAGGGCAAAATAGACGATGTACTCGTGCAAGTGGATAAGTTTATCTTCACGGCGGACTTTATCATATTGGATCACGAAGCTAACAGAGAAGTGCCTATCATCTTGGTTTGCCCATTTCTTGCAACAGGGCGAGCGCTGATCGACGTACAAAAAGGAGAACTCACCATCAGGGTTGATGATCAGCAAGTGAAGTTCAACATTCTCAATGCGTTGAAATACCCAAGTGATATGGAGAATTGCCAATGTGTGGAGTAATTGCGTGAAGAACCTTGGCATGAGCCCCTCGAAGAGTTGGAGGAAGAAGATTTCGAAATCGGCGCAATATGGGAGGAGGATTGCACTGCAATTCACGTTGAATCAAATTTTGAACCACTCAAGTTATCTGAACGGACTTCACAATGTACTAAGCCATTCTTGGAAGAACCACCCGTGTTAGAGTTGAAGTCATTGCTTGTGCACCACAAGTATGCTTACTTAGGAGGTAACAACACGTTACCTGTAATTATTTCTGTGTCGCTGAGTAAGAAGAAGGAAGATGCACTCATCCAAATCCTAAGAAACAATGCAAAGACTTTAGGATGGACCTTGGTAGACATTCAAGGAATCAGTCCCTCGTATTTCATGCACAAGATTCGTCTGGAAGAAGGAAAAACGGGATCGATAGAAAGGCAATGTCACTTGAACCCTACCATAAGGGAGGTTGTAAAGAAGGAAATAGTGAAGTGGTTGGATGCAGGTGTCATCTACCCGATATCTGATAGCAGCTGGGTGAGCCCAGTGCAGTGTGTTTCGAAGAAAGGGGGGATGACAGTCGTCACCAATGACAATAATGAATTAATTCCCATTAGGACAACCACGAGGTGGAGAATCTATATGGATTATCGAAAGTTAAATTTGGCCACTAAAAATGACCACTTCCCACTTCTGTTCATTGATCAGATGTTAGACAGACTTGCTGGGAATGAATTCTTCTGCTTTCTTGACGGTTATTCAGGGTACAACAAAATTGTAATTGCGCTGGAGGATCAAGATAAGACAACCTTCACATGCCCATTTGGTACGTTTGCATTCCGACGCATGCCATTTGGACTTTGCAATGCGCCAGGCACTTTCCAATCTGTATGATGGCAATCTTTTCAGATTACTTGGAGGAGTCAGTCGAGGTATTCATGGATGATTTTTCAGTTTTCGGCAATAATTATGACTCATGTTTAGCTTACCTTGAGAAAGTCTTGAAGAGATATGTGGCTACGAATCTTGTTCTGAACTGGGAAAAATGCCACTTTATGGTTGAGGAAGGGATTCTACTGGGTCATAAAATCTCAAAGGTAGGATTGGAAGTTGATCATGTGAAAATCGATGCAATTTCCAAGCTACCCCCACAAGTGAACGTGAAAACACTTAGGAGCTTTCTGGGACACGCTGGGTTCTATCGAAGATTTATTCGCAACTTCTCCCAGATCGCAAGGCCCCTAAGTGCGCTTCTTGAAGCTGACCATGAATATAATTTTAATGATGCGTGCACTGAAGCATTCAACACATTGAAAATGCGCTCATCACTGCACCCATTTTGATTGCGCCAGATTGGATGCAACCATTTTCTTTGATGTGTGATGCTAACGGTTATGCAGTGGGCGCAGTGTTGAATCAGCGCAAGGATAAGGTATTGCATCCTATCTACTATGCGAGCAAAATGTTGAATGATGCGCAGGAGAATTATACAACAATGGAGAAGGAAATGCTCGCAGTGGTATTTGCACTGGAGAAATTCCGCCCGTACTTAATTGGAACAAATGTTGTGGTGCATACTGATCACTCTACGATCAAATATCTAATGAAAAAGAAGGATGCAAAACAGAGGCTGATATGGTGGGTGTTGCTCCTGCAAGAGTTTGACCTAGAAATCAAAGATCGAAAGGGCACCGAGAACCAAGTCGCCGATCATCTATCAAGATTGGAAAATTGCGAGGTTCAAGGGAAAGATAAAGATATTGAAGAACAATTCCCTGATGAGCTGCTGATATTAGTAGGCATTAATGTTCCATGGTATGCGGACATTGTAAACTTCATCGTTTGCGGCCAAGTACTGGAGGACTATACTTACCAGCAGAAGAAGAAACTGAGACATGACGTCAAATTTTATTTCTGGAGCTTTGTTATGAGTCCCCTTACGGAGGACATTTTGGGGGGCAGCAAACTGCTGCAAAGGTCCTATAGTGTGGCTATTTCTGGCCAACACTATTTAAGGATGCCCATGCCCACATTGTGTAGTGCGATAGATGCCAGAGAACAGGGAATATGTCTAAAAGAAATGAAATGCCTTTGACGTCAATCTTAGAGGTTGAATTATTTGATGTATGGGGAATCGACAAGGAATATGGCATGTCCCTATATGCCCTGGTCTTTGGAAAAGCTTGTCATCTTCCGCTCGAGTTGGAACATAAGGCGATGTGGGCATGCAAGAAGCTGAAGTTTGATTTAGCAAGTGCGGGGAAAGTTCGGAAGCTGCAATTGAACCAACTGGTCGAATGGCGAAGGGATGCCTATTAAAATGCCAAGATCTATAAGGAGAAAACTAAGAAGTGGCATGACGACCGCATAAACGACCGGACATTCGTCGAAGGTCAACAGGTATTATTATTTAATGCACGTTTGCAATTGTTCCCAGGGAAGTTGAAGTCTCGCTAGTCTGAACCATTCCGAATCAAGATTATCTTTCCCCACGGCGCAGTGGAACTGACAACGGAAGACAGGAACAACGCGTTTAAAGTCAATGGTCAACAGATTAAGCCTTATTACGAAGGCGACGTGGATCGACGCATGGATACCATTGACTTGGGCAAGCAGAATTAACCACTTGCGGGGGATGCGATTGCGGCAATTCTGAGAACTTCTTTCAACCAGCATCCCTAAATCTATGTTTAATTGCTTTCTTTACAACTTTCACTTATTGCTTTCTAAATTGCGTTATTTATTGCTTATTAGAATTAGCCTTTAATGCTTTATGTATTTCCATGTCATGTTAATTCCTTTAATTTGTATGCACTAGTAGAGATGTTCTTAAATTTTTGTGAACGACTGGATGAAACGTAACGATGTTAAATTCGTATGCTTTTTGACTTGCATTATTGATGAATTAAAAAGAAAAAAAAAGGAAAAAAAAATGGTATTAATGCAATGATGGGTGCATTGTGGGATAACAAGAGACACTTTGCGTCCTTTACACTCAACTACATTGAGTTAAAGGGTGTGTTGCGCACGTATGTGTCCCTTGCCCATCCTTAGCGAAAATGCACTATGTTGAGGTAGTGTTGCGCTGGTAGAAATACTGTGCGCCCGATCCTCCAGAAATGCATTGAGTTAAGGGGTGTGTTGCAGGAATGTATGCGTTGTTGCCCGTCCTCAGCAAAAGTGTATTTTTGTTAATGGAAGCACGGTGTTAATTTTTAATCGTGCACCCATCTAAATCAAATTCAAAGATAATTTCAATTCATTATTTTTGTGTTAGCTAAATTCTTTGATTCTTTGTACAGGCAAAAATTTTTTGTATTGTGATATTTGTAATTACTTGTATACTTAGTTAATTTTCAATACAACTAAGTAACAATTCCATCCATATGCCTGTGCCTCTTCTTTATCATCCTTTGTCAACTTTGCGATATTCTTTATCTTCTATTTTGCGTTATTCATTGCGCTGCCATGATGTATAATATGCATTCACTTAGAAACATTTCCCACACCTTGTATTTTCTGACTAACACTTAGTTAATTCGTGGCTATAGCAATACTTTACCTTTTATCCTTCTGCTCAAACCTTCTTTTTGAAATTTTGTCTAAGTGTTTGTCTATTCTGTCCAAATAACACAATGAGGACGTTACGCATCTCTAAATTTGGGGGTGGGGAAGGTCTGAGCAGATGAGATCAAGAGTATGCGGTCATTATATATATATCTTCATATAAATTCCAATGTCAGCGCAAGGAAAACCTAAAAAACAATCCCAACCTGATAAGAGTTAAGTTATGAAAGGAGCCTGCTCGTAGTTGGATGTTCACATGACACCTGTGGGAGCAAGCCAAAACGAAGGTGGGTTTCCAAGAACAACGCAATATAAAAAGAGAAAAATGAGAGAGAAAAATAAAAGAAACAAGAGAAAACTGCTCTAAGATTCATGAGTTAAAGTTGAGATTGGCACACAATCGTCTGACGGGATTGATCGCTTAACAGAAGGAATAGTCACTCCACCATATCTGGAATTGCCATAACAATAAAGTGGGGTTCACAAGTCAGAGAGTCAAAGCCGAGCCTATAAATAGCCTCTGAAATTCTATTGGAAAGATACTTGATATGGGCATATTTTGATATTTGTATATTGAGAGAGAGACTGGTCTGAAGAGCCTGATCAGAGAAGATTCGGAAAGATTTAAGAGACAAGTTCGAGAGGTGAGTCTCAGAGTAAATCCTTTCTATCCCCACTGTTGAAGCTCTGGACTAAGGTCGCTTCTACCGGATGAGCAAGCCTGAGAGGGAAGCTCTTCTCTACATTCACTCCATCCGCCTGCAAGCAAATCAACCATCTAGATCTGTGTCAAGACGTTGGCACTTTTCTGTATTTGTTTCTATCTCTTTATAATCAATTTTATTCATCTTCTTAGTCTATCATTCGCACCATATATCAAATGCTAAATATTAGTATTGAATGTCATGATCATTTTCATCTCCATTTTTCTATCTATTTCCGTTCCTCCATTAATCGCTTTCTTAGTGATGTTTTCTTAATCCCTTGGTAATTAGCATGAATCTAACAAGTAAATTAAACTGTGCTAAAGAAATGAATATGTTTAGCTAAAGCATGCTAGACGGCATCTTCACCTGTGAGAGCAGAAGTGAAAATGTCATTCCTTCTGTCGAGAAAAGGTTGGAAGAATGCGTTAACTAAAGAGAGAAGTATTTCCAGAGATGGAAGCAACCTTTCGTTCATTACGTTCATCCCGGTTTCACTATAGAGACGTGGGAACACGGTCGATCACCGAGAGGTGTACGCCAAGGGAAAGCGGAACCATAGTTAAATATTTAACGCAATTAATGAACTTGTGATGTTTATATTAATTACCCTTTCTATCTCTGTTTCATACATAAAGACTTGCCACCGCATAACACAACCCTTTGTATAATCTTCACAGTCAGTCTCAAACTCAATATCATGTATCAGTATCCTGTATCTTGTATCATATTAGCTTAGGTTTACTTTTATGCACTTTACTTTATTATCGTAACTTTACTTTACCGCAATATTTTACTTTACCGCAATTTTAGATACCTGTACACACACACTTTTTAGTAATTGAAAAATCCCGGTCGCATATATCACGAACGTAACGCACTAACTACGCAATCCCTGTGTTCGACCTCAGATCACTCCAAGAAACTTATGGTGAAATTATACTTGGTTTCAATGCAAGGAAACTTGTGACAACGCATAGCATACTACAAGCATTCCATTAATAACGCATCTATCTAGAAGTAGTATCATATATCATAAACTTGCGTTATAATCATCCATGCATTGTGTGACATAAGAAAATATCAATTTCTACATTACAGGATGCACCAGAGATCTATCGGCAAGTTGAAGAGTCACGGTTGTGGGGACAAGTTCTCCCACATTCAGCTACTTAAAGATCGACAGAGACATCAAATTGATGTTGGCTCCAAGGTCACACAAGGCTTGCCCGATGTACAGTCCTCCTATGGAGCAAGGTATCGTAAAGCTCCCAGGATCGCTCATCTTTGGTGGAATTATTGATTTTGAACTCTGTGTTAATGCCACCGTGGCAAACTTACCAGCTCCCCTCTTCTTGGTTACCATATCCTTTAGAAACTTTGCGTAGGCAGGCATCTCCTCAATCGCTTCACTGAATGGAATATTAATATGTAATTGTTTTAACATGGACAGGAAGCGTTGGTACTGTACCTCTTAATTCTTTTTCTTTCTTAGTCTCTGCGGGAAGGGTGGTAACTGCACTCTCACGGTCCCCTTCTTTGTTGGCTTTGAGGTCGACGCAACTTCTGGCTCTATTGCTTCTTTTTCTCCTTCTTCTTCTTGTGTCACCGCAATTTCAGGTTCCGCCGCAATGGGAGCAGCCCGGCTAGGATCCTTTCTTTTTTCCTCCACAATTTTTCCACTTCGCAATGTCACAACCTGACATTACTCTTTACCTGATCCCTCCGAGTTGTGTGGGAGTTCTGTTGAACTCGGCAAAGCCCTTTGCAGTCTGTTCTTTAGCTCACTTGCAATCTGGCCCATCTATAATTCTAGATTGCGGATGGACGTAGCTTGACTTTGAAGCACAGTTTCATTTTTCTCTATATATTGCTTCAATAGGCTTTCCAGGGAGGAATATTGCGACGGTTGTGAGCTATTGGCTTGATTGCTTGTCTGACCGTTATTGCGCGGGAAGAATCTAGGTGGCCCTTCTTTCTGCGCCACAGGTTGGAAATTCTGCTGTTGATTCTTCCATGTAAAATATGGGTGATTTCTCCACCCGGGGTTGTAGGTGTTCGAAAAGAGATTATTTTTCATAAAGTAAATAGACTGTGGATTCTATGGGCATTCTTCCATTGCGTGCCCATCACTACAAGTCGCACAACTTGCAATGTTTTGACTAATTGTGTTGATTTGCCCATTTTACGGTGTTGAGCTGCTGATTGCAATTCCCTGAATTAAGTTCATCATTGAAGTCATCTGATTCTGTAGTGAAGTAATAGCACCATTACTTGCGTCGTTATCCTTGATTCTCAGTCTCTGATCACTCTCTCTCCAATCTTCGTGGTTCTTAGAGATGCGATCCAAGATGTTCTTAGCCTTGTCATACGTTTTGTTGAGCAGACCACCAGCGGCTGCCACATTGACAACGATCTGCGAAGCATGATTCAAACCATGAGAAAAGATTTCCATCTGAAGGCAGTCTGGCAAACCATTGTGTGAACAGTCCCGGTCCAACCTCTTAAACCTCGCCCAGGCATTGCTGAGGGATTCGTCCATGTCTTGTTCAAAATTTGTTATGAGTTTCCTTCGTCTAGCATTCTCAGTTGGTAGAAAGTATTTCTTCATGAACTTCTCTACGACCTATTCCCATGAAGTGATCTCTCCCGGCTCGAGGGAATACACCCATTTTCTTGCCTGATCACAAAGAGAAAATGGGAACAAAGTTAGTCGAATTTCTTCGGTAGAGATGTTCGGGAACACAAAAGTATTGCAGATTTCGATAAAGCTACGGAGGTGGGCGTGCGGGTCCTCGCCACGCCGTCCTCTGAATTATCCTACAGTCTGGATTATCTGCAACATCACCGGTTTCATTTCGAACCGGCTTCTGTCAAGGGCAGGCCTCATGATTCCTGGAGAGAAATCATAGAGGTTTGGAAATGCATAGTCCCTAATGGGTCTATTGCGATCGTTAGCCAGAAGGATTGGATTCGCTATGACGTTGTTTTTGTTTAATGCTCCATTTCAAGGCCACTCCGCTATCTCTTCTTTATCTGATTGTTGTTGTTGGCAGTCTCTTAATCTTCTTCTGAATGTTCTCTCAATCTCCGAGTCATAATTCGCCAGAGATTGAGAGTCTGCAAAGAAATTAGAAAAATTATCGTTAGCACACTATTTTGCCAAAGTCCCCGGCAACGGTTCCAAAAACTTGATGCGTTATTTTATGATGTAGAAATGTGAATGAAATGCGATGGTGAAAAATGTGTTGAGCACTCAAGTTTTCTTAGTGAAATCCAAGTGAAGATCCACTAAGTTCCTGATAAATCCAGGGTCGAACTCAGGGACTAGTGAAAACAGGTTTCGATGGTAATTTTTAGAAAACTTTGCGGTAACCGATAACTCAATTAATTGTTGGTTTGTTGTTGATTACAATAATGAAAAATAAACTAATTGGAAAATATGAGAAAAGTCTAATTGTGTGATAGATGCACTAAGTATGTGAATGAACGGGTGGAGAAGGTATTTAGCAAGCGTTACTTGGGAATGCATCAGACTATGCGATCATGCTATAACCATGCACAGCAAGTCCTTTTCCAATGCAAATGCGATGCTCCTAAGCCTCGGACCTATGTGTTGAATGCAAAAGTGTCCATAGAGCTTATTCCTAAATCTCTACTCTTGTCCTATGTGATGATGTAAGATGCATAAAGGCAAGGTGACCACACACAACTATATCCTATCTCTAGGATGCATGTGATGCGTTAATAGCAAACAGTACTCATTCCTAAGCTCCTATCTCTTGATTATGCGTTCTAATCTGACTCTCTCGAGCCTAGATTCTAAACTGACTTTCCCAAGCCTATATCCTGTCCTTAGACTACCCTTCCGAGTATCTCTAATGGACAAATGAAGCATACATAATACAAGATAATCATGTAGAATGAAGATTTCCAGTTGTGCTAGCTAAATGCTTCTCAATCCATTCAACAGATTTAGCTACTCATGCGTAAATAACAGAGAGTGAACAGATATAGAGAAGCAAATTCCATTTTTACAAATGAGTTTGAGTACAAAATAACAATGAAAGATAAAGGTAGAGAGTCTGGTAGCAATTCCTTGCTAACCGAGGCTTTTACACTGTCAATCTCTATTCGGTTCAAAAGATATTCCTTCTTCCACAGGAATTGGCCCTCTCTCTGATCTTGAAGCTTCCGATGTTCTCCAAAGCTTACCAAAACGATCTGTCGGTACAACCTTCTTCTCTCGCGTCCGTCTTAAAGTAAAAGAAAATCTAAGAATAAGGCTAAACTATGAATAGAACCTGTGAACTCGTGAGATGGTGAACCCTCTTTTTTGAAGGATGCCTCTGGCATTTATAAAGCTTCTAGGTGAAGGCGGCTTCTTTCCTATGATTGCTCAGATGGGATGGCTTTAATTCCCTGACTGATGCGCTGAATATTTTTCACTGAAAAGCTGAATGTACTTGTTATCGTTAGCGGCTGTTAGCTTAATTCGGCATCGACCGTCATCAGCTTTCTGTCCCATTGAAATTAATTATGCCTTTCACCCAGATGCGCCCACCAAGTTGTGCCCACCAAGTTGCGACAATCCTTCTTGAGCAAATGTTTGCAAACACAATCGCTGCAAAGCCTTGCGGTAATGCTGCACTCGATTAATGATTTCTTATGATCGCAATTTCTGCCTTGCATCAACGCATATTCTGCATAAAAATATAAAAATCAACTGTTCTTATGGAATGAACGCATGCGACCACAATGTAATAAACTTAATGCGTTTTGGACGCAATCTAACACATTTTATCAATGCAAGCCAGCATTGTTTAAGAACTTAGCACTATGATAACATGCATTTCTGCTTGTTATCATTAAGAACTGTCTAACGACCCAATTCCAAAAGAAAGATTTGGGAAAGACTCAGTTTGTTGTGGTGAACTACGATAAGCCTAGGAGTCACAGGCGTGACAAACAATAGAGTGAAAGTATCATCTCAAACGTGTGATGGTGCAACGAGGGGACATGATAGTCACGAAGATCTCTTTGGAGCACAACGTTGCTGACCCGTTTACGAAGGCTCTCACGGCTACAGTGTTTGACGGTCAACTTCAGAGCATGGGTCTACAGGATCACCTGCGGCTGTACTAGGGCAAGTGGGAGATTTTTTTTACTGGGCCTTAGTGCCCTAGTTTTTTATTTTGTACTAGTTGTATGTACACCTCACTCGCTTTAGGACAAGCAAGAGATTGTTGGGGATGATACCCTAAACTCTTGTTGGGTCCTATAGTTTGTAAACATAGTTTTGAATAAAACGCTTGTGATGTATAGTATATGATATTTTCTTCACTTTTATCTATGAACATTGGATGTTTTATTTGCTTTACCACAAACCAATAAACTAAGATCCCTGGTTGTCGTTAGTAACCTAAGCATGTATGTGGACGGAAACCTTATCTTGGTAATGCTACGGATGCGGCCCACTTTATAGAATAGTTACAAGTGTTGTGACATGCTACAAATGGTTTGATCTTGATAATTCATGTTGAGACATGCTAGCGGGGGCGTCCTATACAAAGGAGTTTGTATAAGACCAGAACACGAAGTGTTATAGTCTAGTTATATAACGCTGTTCATGTCAGAGACTTCATTTCACTAAGATGACCATAGGTAACATAACCTCAATCCTGAGTGAGTTGGGAACTCCTTTCTTTGAGGATAGTCCTTTGATTTGCATGGGTGCGGGTGGCTAGATCGCTGACTCAAACCTACCACTTTGGGGATTCGTCTGATTTGAGAGCTGGGAACTCAGCTACATAAGATGGAATTCACTCCTTCCCCGAAGCAGGTAAGTAGATAGATTGCTCCCTTAAGGGCTGATTCCGGGGCTTGAACGATGTGGCGCCACACACCTTCTCATGGCCCGAGAGGTGTCCACACATAGTAGGACTATGTTTTATTGTTCATTAGAGGGATGAGTGGTACTTAAAAAGTTAGATGTAACTATAGGGGCAAAATGGTAAATTGGCTCAGTTGTAGTTACAAGCATCTGTGAAGGGTTATCGTACTGTTGATTGGTTATATCCGATGGACACATAAATATATCTATGGTGAGAAGAGTGTAGCTGTCAGTCTTTAGTGGAATGCCTTGCAGTTAACGGGTGGTGGACCTCGTGGCTAAAGAGTTTAGTCAACTATTCACGTACCATTGGAGCTTCGAGCTATAGGTCCATAAGGTCCCCTTGGTAGCTCAATGGATTCAAGTTGAGAATCAGTTTTTGGGTCAATTTGAAATGTTCAAATTGACAAGAGGGAGTTCGATTATATATAATATGATTGAACTGGTTGATTATATATGATATAGTTGACATTATGTATGAGATACATTATTTGGAGGAAAATGATATAAATATGATTTATATCTAGTGGAGGAGAAAAAGACTATAGTTAATGTATTGCATATGATGTGGTACAAAACCATAGATTAATGAATATAATATGATTATATTTATTATTTAATTTTTCACAATTATAGGATAATTGTTACCTGACTTTTTCTCCGTAACTGTATGATAGTGGGAGGTTACATTCAGTTTTCATAGCTGAAGGATAAAATGAAAATCATTTTCATTTTGCAAAGGATCAGACATTCACTCACGTTTGGTGTATACTACCTATCGCTTAGTAAACCAAGAGCCTACACTATAGCTCAACGTTTCTAAATGATCGTATACATGCGCATGTTCTTCTAAACGATCGCATAGGATTTGCTAAACGATCGCGCACCCAAGCGTTTACTAAACGATCATCTATACGATCATGACCCTTTTACTAAACGATCATGTATCTCTTCCTAAATGATCAAGCATCGTCTATACGATAGACACCCGATATTTTCCCACTTGCTTGGTCGTGGTATACGATCTTCTCTTCCTCCTTCCCTCTACCAAATTCAACAGAGCCTACACCTCCTAGATTCTCACATCGAGAATACTGAGGGTTCTAAGTGGTGGTGTCTTCCTTGCTGCCGAGTTCGTGTCGAGTTCGTTCGTGGGTAAAAGATCAGGTTTTGGTGGACAATTTGCTTAGACATCTCAACGAGAGCGAGAGGAGCAGTCCTTGGCGCCCGTTAGTTTATCAGCGACGAATAAATTTAGTGTTGCAGAAGTCATATTCAAATACGTTTGCTGAAACAATACAAATGATTTATAATTAGTCTAAATTGCATTAAACCATCAAGACAACCAATTAATTTTTAACAAAATAATCTAATGTACCCTAAGTGACATCTATTTTGTAACGATGTTTCAGTTAGGCAGACAAAAGTCACAGTAGGGTGATCAGATGCCCCATTCACTGAAATGAGACAATCTCAACTAATAGACAGAACAAATCCTTGTTACTGTTACTATTAGTTACCATGGTTTGGTCCAAAATTTGTTAAACTCGTTTAAAAATTCTTGTAAGTGTAACCCTTAATTTTAGGTCCTAGAGTTTCACCCCAATGAGCCAACCGTAGGGAAAAACCGATTGGGACATGAAACTAAAGTAACCCTTTCCATTGCTAGAGTTTGAATAAAGCGTCATGCAAAAATGTCATCCTTTAGGGGGACACTCAAGGTGCCATGAAGCCATGCACAAAACTTTACTTCAAACTAATGAGAGAAACCGAGGGATATGTTGTCACATGTCCCGCTCCCATTTACTATAAACTTTCTCTCTATTCACCTTGATATTGACCTATACAAATGGCATCCGTAGGGGGACACTCAAGGTGCCTCAAGTTCGAGTATAAATCTCACGGTGTAAACTTTAAGGGAGAAACGTGAAGAGGATAAAATGAAGTATCATATACTCCATTTTCCTCCCACTGAGCGTTTTATCTAGGGTTAATTAACTTAGGAAAATTTGGCTACTTATTTTAACTAAATGATTGTTTAATTTGCTCAAAAACAACACTTGCCTTTGGATAGTTAAACAATTTTGATTAAGATCTGTTAAGCTCTTTAACAAACCTTAATCAAACTTGCATGCATGTAACAAATCTATCTAATTCACCTTTCTAGGTAAGTTCCCAAGTAGGGGTGTTATGTTTCCATCGACTTAAATCCCCAGCCTAGACAGAACTCGCCTTAGACAAAAGGTCCCTTATAAATACATTTGTTATATAGTTAATCTTTTATTAAGAATGAAATTAATCCTATTAAACCGATTAAAAGATTAAACTTATATTTCTAATCTCATTAGAAATGTGATCTTAGGTCTATCTGAATCATGTTTTAAAACAATTTTAAAAGATGATTTTAACCTAAGGTTAATTGATAGAGTAATCACACATAATGTGGAAGCAATCAGAATCAATAAGCAATCTAATTACACTTAATTTGAGTTTAAAAGTATGCTGAAAAACAATTTAGCAGATAGAGTTTCAGAACTACATCCTTTGATGATACTCTTCAATCACAACTCCTCTCAACAAATTGAACCTCAAAACATTAATGACCATCACAATGTTCTTCACAACTATCCTCTAACTTGGATTGAGAGGTGGAATCTCTGATTGAGATCAATTTGGGTGAAAGGGAGGAGAGTGTTTGATAGAGAGGGAGTTTTTAAATTTATGAAAAAATCAGTTTTTTTTGCATGCCCCCTCAAGCTGAGAAAATGAACCTTTTATGTGTTCAATTCATGCAAGTACTCGACCTTAATGCAATTTGACATTTCAATTGCATTAAACCAAATGCTTAGGTGTCTAATTTAGTGGACTAATCCAACAAAATATGGATTAATCCACTATCCCAATTTTTATTTATTAGATTTTTAATTTTTCAAATTAATTTTTAATTTTCAGCAAAATCAAAATTAATTTTAATAAAACTCAAATCTGAATTTTAATTTTAAGAAAGAAAATATTTAATTTAATTTAATTAATTAATTATATAATAATTTCATATAAAATATTAATTTAATCAAACGCCTAATTGATACATGAATCCTATTCATGTATTTCAATATTTAAATCAATATCTAAATATTCTAATCTCTCCAATTACATTCAATTTAGTGGATTAAACATTTAATTATATCGAATACAATTAACCAAACCCCAAATTGAATTTGAAATCTTCAAATTCAAGACCCTTATTTTGAATTTGAATGTTTTAAATCAGCTCAATTCACTAATCCAAGATATAATTTTACGAGCTAGTAGAGGGACCTTGTAGACCTACAGATCATGAGCTCCAATGATTTGAGATTAATTGGCTAAACTCTTTAGACCGAATTAATCAATATTCTATAACTATCGAGACACACAACTATAGCTCAATAGTTGCACTCTCCTCACTGTAGATATATTTCTGTGAACTTTAACCATAATTAGTAAGTCGATCCTTCACAGGTTGTTCATATTTATAGCTAGATCAAAATTACCGTTTTACCCCTATAAATACATCTTACTCCTTAAGCTCCCACTGATGATCTATTGAACAATTGGTTTATAGTCCAACTAATAAACCATGACCCTCTAAATCACGAGAGGGCAGGGGCCCCATTGTTCAAGACCAGGAATCAGTACTAAAGAGAACAAACTATCTGCTAAACCTAAATGGGGTAGGAGGGAATTCCATCTTGTAGGACTATGTCCCCAGCTATCTATCCGGTCTTATCCTCAAAATGGGAGGCTTATTGTGCAGTGCTATTGAACTACTCTCACCAATGCAGATCAAAGAAAAATCCCAAATAAATAGGAGTTTATAGTTAGTTCAGGATTGAGATCGAGTTTGAAGGGACTCTTATTCAAAAGTACCTATGAGTGAAAGCAGATCTTTCCAATTCATTGTGATAGAATTACCACATATACATTCAAACAAGAAATCATACCAGATGAAATCATAATGCTAAAGGGATTAAGAAATCATACCAGATGAAGATTTCTTCTTCATAGCGAGTCTAAATCCCAACTGTTTACCTCGAACAGTCACCACTCAGACAGAAGGAAAGGGAGAAGACAACACCACTTAGAGCCCTCAGTATTCTTGGAGTGAGAATCCAAAGTGTGGGCTTTGTTTGGATTTGGTAGATGGAAGGACGAAGAGCGACCGTACACAACAATCAAGTAAGTGGGAGATGCGGTCGTCTATCGCATAGACAATATGCTTGATCATTTAGGTAAAGTATACGATCGTGTAGTAAAAGTAAGCGATCGTCTATACGATCGTGTAGGAAAAGTTAAACGATCGTCTAAACGATCGTGTAGGAAAAAGGGTGAGCGATCGTCCAAACAGTCGTGTAGGAAAAACTACGCGATCCTCTATATGATCGTTTATTAAATACCGAGAGTTAAACGATTGCTTAGGAAAAAGGTAAACGATTGTTTAAATAATAGCACGCGACGATGTAATCAGTATGCGATCGCTTAGCAATATCGTATATGTAAGTGATCATGCAATCACTATCATATAGGCACTAATTTTCTAAACGATGACACTATCTTTTTCACAATATCCGCACACACCGAGATCAACACACCGTCTTCTATTTATAATGCACTCATCCGTTATTTAGAACGAAGAGGCGACTTCCCATTTTCTTTATAACCGTCTAATTAATGTGATCTTATCACATTCATAACTTATAAATTAATATCAAATATTAATTATAATATTTTTCCTATACTAGATATAAATCATATTTATATCCAATTTCCTCCAAATTAATGTATCTCATACATAAAGTTAATTATATCATATTTAATTAACTCGTTCAATTATATCATATATAATCGAACTCCCTCAATTATATCAAATTGACCCAAAAACTTACTCTCAACTTGTATCTAAGCTACCAAGGGGACCTTATGGATCTATGGCTCGAAGCTTCAACGGTACGTGAATAGCTGACTAAACTCTTTAGTCATGATATCCACCATCTGTTAACTGCCAGGCATTCCACTAAAGACCGATAGTTAAACTCTTCTTGCCCTAGATATATTTCTATGTCCATTGGATATAACCAATCATCAGTACGATGACCCTTCACAGATGCTCGTAATTACAGCAGGTCAATTTACTATTTTTATCCTGTAATCACATCTTCCTCCTTAAGTACCACTAATCCTTCTAATCAACAATACAACATAATCCTACTATATGTGAACACCTCTCGGGCCATGAGAAGGTGTGTGGCGCCACATTGTTCAAGCCTTGGAATCAGCCCTTAAAGGAGCTATCTATTTACTTACCCTTGCCTCGGGGAAGGAGTGAATTCCATCTTGTGAAGCTGAGTTCCAGCTCCCAAATCAGACAAATCCCCAAAATGGTAGGTTTGA
>NC_052354.1:9076233-9094553 GCF_009727055.1 Benincasa hispida
TTCCATCTTGTGAAGCTGAGTTCCAGCTCCCAAATCAGATGAATCCCCAAAATGGTAGGTTTGAGTTGGCGGTCTGGCCACTCGCACCCATGCAAATCAAAGGACCGCTTCAATGGCAGGAGTTCCCAACTCACTCAGGATTGAGGTCATGTAACCTACGGTCATCCTAGTGAAGTGACGTCTCAGTTATAAACGGTGTTATATAATGAGACGTTAATACTTTTTGGTCAGGTCTTATACAAACTCTTTGTATAGGACGCCCCCGCTTGCATGTCCCATACATGAATGATCAGGATCAGACCATCTGTGACAAGTCACAACACTTGTGACCATTCCACAAAGCGGGCCACATCTATAGCATTACCAGGATAAGGTTTCCCTCTTACATCCATATACTATAGACCATTTTGGTTATCACGCAAGACATGATCCACTTGTATATCACCACATACATGCTTAAGTTACATACAGATAACCAGGGATATTAAGTTTATTGGTTTGTGGTAAAATGAAAAACATCTAAAACTGCAAAGTCAAGTAGTGAAGTAAATATCATTTATATTATACATCACAAGTGTTCGTACAAAGTTGTTTACAAACTACTGGACACGAGACTTTACGGCATAAACCCCAACAGAGTTATCCTAGGTCATTGAATTTTGAAATATTCAGTTTTAACAGTAAACGGTCGTTATAAAGAAAAGTGACTATTTCGAGATCCGGTTTTATGCAAACATATTTTGCATAAGATGCCCCCGCTCGCATGTCTCCACATGAATGATTTTGGGATCACATCATTTGTATTAGAATACAAAGTGGGCTTCATTCAATAGTGTTACCAGGATGTGGTACCGAATCTCATCCATATACTTATAGACCATGTTGGCTATATTCTAAAACTTGATCCACTTTTATGTCTCCACGTAAAGTTAAAGTATTCATATTATAGCCATGGATTTGTTTATTGGATTTTTATAACAGAATGCAATATCAATAACTATTTATTGAATGAAATACTCAATAATATTTTTTATTGATAAATAGAATATGTTCCTAACATTTATGAACTGTGAGTTTTAGGACATTCCCAACAAGGTTTGCATGCAACTCTGAATTATTGATTTTAATTTCTAATTTCATTTTTGTTATAACATTTATAAGCAAATGAAATAGATTAAAACCATACATTGAAAGTAAAGCATACTTAGGTAATTTTATAACAATTATAAATTACCCTAAAGTGGTGACATGCTTCATGTAATTTCATTTCATTACTAACATACATAACAATTATATACTAAAGTAATGAAATTATTAATAACATACTTTAAACATACATTCATATTGTATATTATAACTCTTATAATATAAATGATGCATGTATATTTTATTAATGCATGCATGCATATATTATAACATTTATACTACATGATGCATGAGCATGCTATAATATTAAAACATGCATCTAAACATATATTATAACAATTATATATAAATGATGCATGAAATTAAATGCATAACCTATGGTGGGATTTTATACTATATGGCATACAATATGACATATAATATTAAAATAATCATACATCATATGCATAATTTAAAGGAAATTAATGGATCGGGATTGGACACCTAAATCAAATAAAACCAACTAATACAAAATGAGAGTCATCCAGTTTGAAACAAGTGAACCAAGTATTGAATTGCTCGACCCGAACCGCCTAACAAAGATCACTCACATCCATTGCATAGCAATGATCATCCAATGTCATGCTTAGCCATGATCGTATAGTGTTATCATATAGAAACAATCGAACAGTGCTATCACATATCAACGATAGAACAAAGCTATCACGTAACAACGATCGCATAGTTCTATCGCATAGCAACAATTGCATAGTGCTATCGCATAGACATGATCGCATAGTGCCATCACATAGCCACGATTGCATAGTGCCATCACATGACCACGCGCATAGTGCTATCACATAGCGACAATCGCATAGTGCTATCGCGTAGTAGGCAACTGCAATCAATGATCGAACGAACTTTCTTATTCTTTCATATTGGACTTCATTTTCTCCAGAAAACACATCGGAAACAGCACGAGCGACTCAAAACTTTAAATGCGGACTTGATCGCATTTAAACGCCCCAAAAACATGGGCCCTTACAAACCAATTTGTAAAAAGAAAGCGATAAAACTATACAGTCCAATCCCAAAGACATCCAATAATCTCAAAATAATTCATTTCAAAGAAAATTCATCACATAAATTACAAAATGCAAAAGCCCACCAGAATATTGTAAAATTAATTCGAAATTTTGAAAAAAACTTTGCTCCATAAACTTGGCTATGATGACAATTGAAAGAACTATTGAAGGTCCTTGAGCAGAAGCATGAGACCAGACCAAGTACCCAAAATATACAAAACATAAATTTTACAGAAAAAACAAACAGATTATGCATTTAAAAGATAAATGCAGCATGCTTTAAAAAACACATTACAAAAAAGAAAAAGGATTTAAGAATCCTTATTCTTGAAGAACTCTTCTTCACGAGATTCCTTATCTGAATCTTGTCATGAACAATCTCGAACCCTTTAACTGTCAATGAGGATACCACCACAAATGTTACCTCTATATTCTCTGGGTGAGAATCTAGGAGTTTTGTAGCATTTTACAATAGTTGTAACATCTACAAGGCGGGCCATACTCGTAGTATCACTAGGATAAAGTATCCAGCTTTATCCATCTACTATAGACCATTTAGATTATCACTTAAACATGATCCACATCATAACCTTGGATGTTAGTTTATTGGTTCGTGTTTAATGCTAATTTTGAAATAAAACATCACATATTTTATTACATAAATAAAATGTTTGTACAATACAATTACAAACTATAAGACCCTATGAGATTTAGGGCATCAACCCCAATACATCCCTTCCAGACTCGTTTTGGGATTATATAGTACAGACTGCAACTTATATTTTGAACAGTGTTCCATTCAAAAGTGTTACGAGAACACCTTTAGAATTATGGAAGGGTCGTAAAGGTAGTTTATGCTATTTCAGGATCTAGGGTTGCCTAACAGATGTGCTTGAGGGAAATCCTAAGAAACTGGAACCTCATTCAAAATTGTGCCTATTTTTAGGCTACCCTAAAGAAACGAGAGGTGGTTACTTCTACAATCTTAAAGAAAATAAAGATTTTGTGTCGACAAATGCTACATTTCTAGAGGAGGACCACATTAGGGAGCATAAGCCCTGCAGTAAATTTGTGTTTAGTGAACTTTCCAAGAAAACTGTTAAACCTTCAACAAGAGTTGTTGAAGAACCCAATGCCTCAAAAAGAATTGTTAAATTTGGTTCATCTAGTAAGTCACATCCACCTCAAGTGTTGAGGGAACCTCGACGTAGAGGGAAGGTTACGAACCCACCAGTTCGTTATACCGGTTTAACAGAAATCATAGCTATGGTAGTTGACAGAGATGTTGAGGATCTATTATCTTACAAGAAGGAAATGGAGGATGTTGACAAATATGAGTGGATCAAAGCTATGGATCTCGAATTGGAGTCTATGTACTTCCATTCTGTTTGGGATCTTAAAGATCAACCTGATGGGGTAAAACCTACAGGTTGCAAATGAATCTACAAGAGAAAACGGGTTGCTAATGGGAAGGTGAAAACCTTTAAGGCTAGACTCTTGGCAAAGGATTATACCCAAGTTGAGGGAGTCGACTATGAGGAAACTTTCTCACCTGTTGCCATGTTAAAGCATATCTAGATCCTCCTGTCCATTGCCTCATATTATTACTATGAGATCTGGCAAATGGATGTCAGGATTGCCTTTCTGAATGACAATCTTGAGAAGACCATTTATATGTAACAACTTGAGGGATTCATAACCCAAGGCCAAGAGTAAAAGGTCTGTAAGCTTAATCGCTCCATATATGGATTGAAGCAAGCTTCTCGATCTTGGAATATAAGATTTGATATTGTGATGAAATCTTATGGCTTTAATCAAAATGTTGATGAGCCTTGTGTATACAAGAGAATCATCAATAGTTCAGTAGCTTTTCTAGTGTTATATTTAGACAATATCCTACTCATTGAGAATGATATAGGTCTATTGACTGAAATTAAGAATTGGCTAGCAACCCAATTCCAAATGAAAGATTTGGGAGAGGTGTATTTTTTTCTGGGCATTCGGATCTTTAGAGATCGAAAGAACAAAACAGTAGCCCATCTCAGGTATCATATATTGACAAGATGCTTGTAAAATTTTGATGTAGAACACCAAGAGGTGTTTACTCCCTTTCAAGCGTGGAGTTATGTTGTCTAAGGAACAGTGCCCTAAGACACATCAAGAGGTTGAGGAAATGAGACAGATCTCCTATGCATCATCTGTTGTTATCTTGATGTATGCGATGTTATGTACTAGACCTGACATCTGCTGTGCGGTGGGAATAGTCAGTAGATATCAGTCTAATCAAGGATTTGATCACTTGACTGCCGTTAAGAACATCCACAAGTATCTACAGACAATGAAGGACTATATGCTCGTGTATGGTTCTAAGGATTTGATCCTTATAGGATACAAGGACTCTGATTTCCAGATTGATAAGGATTCTAGAAAATCCACATCAGGATCAATGTTTACTCTTAACAGAGGAGCGGTAGTCTAGAGGACCACCAAGCAAAGGAGCATAGTTGACTCCACCATGGAGGCTGAGTATGTATCGGTTCGTGAAGCTGCTAAGGAAGTTATGTGGCTCAGGAAATTTTTTACTAATCTGGAAGTTGTTCTAGACATATCAAATCCCATCACCCTTTATTGTGATAATAGTAGTGCTATGGGTAATTCTTTAGAGCCTTGGAGTCACAAGCACGATAAGCATATAGAGAAGAAGTATCATTTTATTCGAGAGATTGTGCATTGAGGGGACGTGATCGTCACATAGATAGCTTCGGAGCACAACATTACTGATCTATTTACAAAGGCCCGCATGACTAAGGTGTTTAAGGGTCACCTGTAGAGTATGGGTCTACGGATAGACCACATATAGTCTAGGCCAAGTGGGAGATTTTGTACTAGACGTGTATTAGGCCCTAATTTCTTGATTTATGTACTTGTATATTAGTATGACTTGTATATTATGAAGAATCTCTTAACTAAGAGCATCCATGAGCACATTTGGATCTTTCCGATTTCATTGTGACTAAAATACAACACATACATTCTAACAGATAGTTATGCAAGTTACACTAATTAATGACATGCTTTGAAAATTAAATTACAAGGGATTGAGTTCACATACCAGTTGAAGACTCTCTTCAAACTCGAACTCAACGAAGTGGAAAAACCTCTACGAACTCTATCGCCCAGCAAATCAGTTGGCTACGACAGCACAATCGTCTACACGAATGGCAGCAACACGAACAAGCACGAGCAAGCAGAAGTAGGGATAACACCACCACTTGGAGCCCTTGGTATTCTTGGAGTGAGAATCCAAACTGTGGTCTTTGGTGAATTTGCTAGAGGTCAGAGGAAAGGCTAATCGTGTAGACGATAAGCAACTGGGAGAGAAAGCTATCGTATAGTGGAGTGCTTATTGTTTAGACAAAGCTACACAATCGTGTTGGTTTTACTAAAAGATCGTCTAGTAATAGGTAAACGATCGTTTAGAAAATGCGGCACGCTAGGCGATCATTTAGGAAAGCTATGCGATTGTTTAGACATAAGGTGTGTGATCATTTAGACGATGAGACTCTGTCGTATAGGCTCTCAGCTAGGCGACCAATACTTTTTCACATCGATTGCGATATTTTTTTTCGAACTCTTGCAAAATGAAACAAATTTTCATTTTATTCTTCAGTTACAATAACTGAATGAGACTCTCCCACTAACACACGACTGAGGAGAAGAATACGGCCAACTATCTCATAATTAAGCAATTTATTAATAAATGAATATAATCATAGTACATTCTTACCCTATAGTTTGATATCACATATCTACTATAGTAATTTATCCTTCATTTGATATAAATCATATTTATATCTAATTTCCTCCAAAATAATGTATCTCATACATTTAGCCAATTATATCATATATAATTAACCAGTTCAATTATATCATATATAATCAAACTCTCTCTCGTCAATTTAAACATTTCAAACTGACCCAAACACTGATACTCGAATTTATCCAAGCTACCTTGGGGACCTTATGGACCTGTGGGTCCAAGCTTCAATGGTACGTGAATAGCTTACTAAACTCTTTAGCCATGAAATCCACCATCCATTAACTGCCAGGCATTCCACTAAAGACCAACAACTGAACTCTTCTTACCACAAATATATTTTCTTGTCCATCTGATATAACCAATCATGAGTATGATGACCCTTCACGGATGCTCGTAAGTACAGTTGGGTCAATTTACTGTTTTGTCCCTATAGTTACATCTCACTCCTTAAGTACCACTGATTCCTCTAATGAACAATACAAGATAGTCCAACTATGTGTGAACACCTCTCAGGCCAAGAGAAGGTGTGTGACGTCACATCGTTCAAGCCCTTGAATCAGCCCTTAAGAGAGCTATCTATCTACTTGCCCTTGCTTTGGGAAATGAGTGAATTCCATCTTGTGTAGCTGAGTTCCCTGCTCTCAAATCAGACGAATCCTCAAAATGGTAGGTTTGAATTGGTGACCTGGCCACTCGCACCTATATAAATCAAAGGACCGCCCTCAATGGCAGGAGTTCCCAACTCACTTAGGATTGAGGCTGTCTCTTATACACATCTAGATGTGTATAAGAGACAGGACGAATCCCTAAAGTGGTAGGTTTGAGTCGGTGACCTAGCCACTCGCACCCATGCAAATCAAAGAACGCTCTCAAAGGCAGGAGTTCCCAACTCACTCGGGATTGAGGTCATGTTACCTATAATCATCCTAGTGAAGTGAAGTCTCTGTCATGAACGACATTATATAACGAGACGTTAACACTTCGTGGTCAGGTATTATACAAACTCTTTGTATAGGACGGCCCTGCTCGCATGTCCTCGACACGAATGATCAGGATCATACCATCTGTGACAAGTCACAACACTTGTGACCATTCCACAAAGCAAGTCGCGTCCGTAGTGTTACCAGGATAAGGTTTCCCTCCTATATCCATATACTACAGTCCATTTTAGTTATCACTTAAGACATGATCCACTTGTATGTCACCATATACATGCTTAAGTTACATATAGATAACCAAAGATTTTAGGTTTATTGGTTTGTGGTAAAGCAGATAAAACATATAACTGAGCAAAAACAAGATGTGAAGTAAATATCATATATTATACAACACAAGCATTCGTACAAACTGTTTACAAACTACAGAACACGAGACTTTAAGGTATCAACCCCAACATATTATACACCCCACTAGCTTTAGGCCAAGTGGGAGATCGTTGAGGTTGATGCCCTAAATCTCGTAAGGTTCTGTAGTTTGTAATTGTATTGTACAAACATTTTAGTTATTTAATAAAATATGAGATGTTTTATTTGACATTTAGTAGCATTAAACCCACAAACTAATAAACTAACATCCAAGGTTATCTTTTGTAGCTTAAACATGTATGTAGAGACATATAGTTGGATCACGTTTAAGTGATAATCTAAATGGATTGTAGTAGATGGATAGGGCTGGATTCCTTGTCCTCAAGACACTATGAATATGACCTACTTTGTAGATGTTAAAATTGTTGTAAAGTGCTACAAATGATCTGATCTCAATCATTCATGTGGATACATGTGAGGAGGGGTATTCTATACAAAGGAGTTTGTATAATACTGGACCACGAAATGACTAGTCTCATTATATAACACCGTTCACAATTGAGACTTACAATTCATCCGGATGACCATAGGTGACATGACCTAAATCCTGAGTGAGTTGTGAACTCCTGTCTATGAAGGTGGTCATTTGAATTGTATGGGTGAGAGTGGCCAGATCGCCAACTTAATAAGCCAACCATTTTGGGGATTTGTCTGATTGGGGAGCTGGGAACACAGCTACACAAGATGAAATTCATTACTTCCCTAATGTCGGGGTAAGTAGATAAATTACTCCCTTAAGGGTTGCTTTTGGGGTTTGAAAATTGTGGTACCATACCCTCTCCTGGCCTGAGAGAGGTTTGGTCATAATTGGACTATGACATATTGTTCATTAAAGGGATCAGTGGTACTTAAGAAGTTAGATGTAACTATAGGGGAAAAACAGTAATTTTGGCCTAGTTGTACTTATGAGAAATTTGTGAAGGGTCATTGCACTGTTGACTGTTTATATCCAATAGACACATAAATATATCTGTAGTCTGAAGAGTGCAGCTATGGGTCTTTAGTGGAGTGCTCGACAGTTAATGGATATTGAATAATTAAAAGAAGTTTATTTAATTATTCAAGTACCATTTGAGCTTCAAGCTACAAGTCCATAAGGTCCCCTCTGCAGCTCAACAGGGATTAAATGAGAATCAACTTTGGATTAATTTGAATTGTTCAAATTAATTGAGGGAATTAATTATATGTGATATAATTAATCTAATTTAATTATATATGATATAATTACTATAATGTACATGATACATTATAATATAAAGTTTATTTGAGAGGAAATAAATATTTGAATATGATTCAAATATTAAGTATTTGAATGGATGCATATAATTAAATTTATATAAATATGATTTTTATTAAATACCATTAATGAGAGAATTAGAACTAAGGTTCCTTTGAATTTGCCACAGCCCCGATGTTATCACAATAAAGGGTGATCGACAAAGACATATTAGGAGCAACTTCTAAATCTGTAAGGAATTTCCTCAGCCAAATAGCCTCCTTAGCTGCCTCACAAGCGGCTATGTATTCAGCTTCCATAGTAGAGTCCGCGATGCATCCTTGCTTGATGCTTTGCCACACTACAGCCCCTCCATTCAGAGTGAACACTGACCCTGATGTCGATTTACGAGAATCTCTATCGGTCAGAAAGTCAGAGTCTGTGTATCCTGTAAGGATCAAATTCTTATCTCCACACACAAGCATGTAGTCCCTTATTCTCCGAAGATACTTGACGATTGTTTTACTGTCGTCCAGTGATCTAATCCTGGATTGGACTGATAACGATGACAATCCCTACTGCATAGCAAATGTTAAGTCTGGTACATAACATTGCATACATTAAGCTTCCAATAGCTGAAGCATAGGGAATCCGCCTCAACCTCTTGAGGTGTCCTATATCCTGTGCCTGACCAACATTTGATCAATGTACGATTCCAACACTGATCCTTAAACAAAATGATTCCATGCCTGAAGGGTAACAAACCCCTCTTGGAATCCTACATCCTGTACCTAACCAATATTTGATCAATGTACGATGCCTGAGACAAGACTAACCTCTTGTTCTTATGATCCCGAATGATCTGAATCCCTAGAACATACTGTGCCTCACCCAAATCTTTCATTTGGTACTGGGTGGGTAGCCACTTATTTATGTCAATCAGAAAGCCTACATCATTCCCAATGAGTAGGATATCATCCACATACAGTACTAGGAAAGCTACTGAGCTGTTAATGATCTTCTTATAAACACAAGGCTCATCATCATTTTGATCAAAGCCAAACGATTTGACCGCACTGTCAAATCTAATGTTCCATGATCTAGACGCTTGTTTCAGCCCATAAATGTACATATTAAGCTTGCAAACTCTTTGCTCTTGATCTGGAACTATGAACCCCTCTAGTTGAGCCATGTAGATGGTCTTCTCAAAATTACCATTGAGAAAGGCAGTCTTGACATCCATTTGCCATATCTCATAATCATAAAATGTGGCTATGGACATGAGTATCCGGATAGACTTCAACATGACAACAGGTGAGAAAGTTTCCTCATAGTCCACTCCTTCGACTTGCGTATAACCCTTTGCCACGAGTCTAGCCTTAAAGGTTTGCATCTTTCCATCTACACCTTGTTTTCGCTTGTAGATCCACTTACACCTTTTAGGTTTTACCCGATCAGGCTGATCCATAAGTGCCCAAACATTATTGAAGTACATAGACTCCATTTCCTAGTTCATGGCCTTAATCCACTCATCTTTGTCAACATCCTTTATTGCTTGCTTGTAAGACAATGGATTATCGACCCAATCGAAATGATGTTCTGGGCTTCAGTCAAACTCGTTTAGTGTTCCGGTGGGTTCACAACCCTCCTACTACGTCGAGGCAGTGTCAACTCTTGAGATGGTTGACTAGATGTACCGACCTCAACAACTCTTGTTGAACCCTCAGTAGTCTCACTAGAAGTCTCACGTAAAATAAGCTTACTTTGTGGCTTATAATCCCTGATGTGGTCTTGTTCCAAGAAGATAGCATTTGTAAAAACAAACACTTTGTTCTCACTCGAATCATAAAAGTATCCACCCCTCATTTCCCTGGGGTAACCTACAAAGAGGCAAACTTTCGAACGTGATTCCAACTTCTTCGAGTTAGCCAGAAGCACGTAGGCCAAACACCCCCAAATCCTTAAGTGGCATAAACTACCTTTACGGCCTCTCCACAACTCAAAAGGTGTTTCAGAAACACTTTTCGAGGGAACGTTGTTCAAAATGTAACATGCAGTCTCCACTAAAAAAACCCCCAAAATGAGTCTGGAAGATTAGCATAACTCATCATAGACCGAACCATATCCAACAAGGTTCTGTTTCTCCTTTCTGATACATTATTTTGCTGAGGTGTACCTGGGGCCGAAAGTTGGGACGTAATTCTATGTTCTATCACATAGTTCTGGAATTGGAGGTTCATGTACTCTCCACCACGATCAAATCGTAGTGTTTTTTAACTTTTTACCTAACAGGTTTTCAACTTTAGTCTTATACTCTTTGAACTTGTCAAGGGCTTCAGACTTATGTTGCATTAGGTTGAAATACTCGTACTTTTGGATTGTATCAGCAAGCAGCGAAAGTAACAAGGATCAATAAGCATTCTAATTCATTAATTTTGGCAGACACTAAAGCATGCTCTTGCAGAAACAAGTGGGTTTCAAGTCATACCTTTGCAGAACTCTTGAAATCTCAATTTCCAATTGCAAATTTCTCCAAATCTCATTGTAGACCACCTCAAAACCTTCCCCACTATCCTCTTGGAGCTCTAGATTGAGTTGTGGGACTAAAAATAAGCTTGAATTAAGGGAACTTGGAGAAGTACTCACAGCAGCAACCTACTTGAAGATCACCTTCTTCAAACGAAATTTTTAGCAAAAATTCTACAGATTGCATGCCTCAAATTCACTCTAATCTTCTCAATATATTGCAGACAATCATGCAAAGAAGATAGATGCATGAGATGTAGCTCACGCTTGGAGTAATTGAAGTCTAAAGTAGTGGGTTTTATGTGAGAAACTATAAAGGTGATAATGGAAAAAACTAAATTTCCATTTTTGTGTTTTGTTTATCTTTTTCAATTTTTCAATTGATTTCACAAATCAATTTGTTTTCTAAGATTGAAAATATTATTAATTTTATAAAATTAATTTCATAAATTAATTTTTTTAATAAAATTAATAAATAATTATTTAAACAATTTAAATAATTCTAATTAATTTAATATCAAACATTAAATTAAGTTTACACAAATCTACTGATAACTGGTAGAAATACAAGTCGTTAAAGCTCAAATTATTAAAATAATGGGAGAAATCGATGGTAAAATAGGCAATATTATGTTTGAACGTGCCAAACTAAAAGAAATTGTGATCGCTAATACTCATCACATAAAAGCAATTAATTTTCCTATTTCCATGCAGGTACAATGCAATGGTGCATATGAAATTGCGATCCAAGGATACAATGTGATGGCGCGCTTGAGTTTGTGATCGCAAGAAGTACCTCAAAAGCGATCGCATAAAGACCTTACATAAAGGTGACAACATAATAAATCATGATGGGACGTAAAGCTGATAACGGTCAATTTTGAAATACAGTTGACAGCCGTTAAAGACCATACCATTGCAAGTACATTGAACTTTCGCTGACTTTCAGACGGTGCAACAGAGTATGGAAATTAATGTTGCCCATCTTTGCAATCATTAGTAAGAAGAGCTGCTTTACCTTGAAATCTATAAATACCCAATGCTACCAAAGAGAGAGAAAGAGAGAGAGAGAGAGAGTGAGGAGGTGAGACGAAGCCGAGGGAAGGGAATCCTTGAAAAGAAAACAATTTTCAGAGAGGTCGAGAGACTACCAGAAAACAGTACAACAGAGAGACATCCCATTCTTGTGAGAGAAAGCCTACAAATCGGAACAGAGTTGAAGTGATAAAGAGTAGTGTAATAGGCCACGAAAAGCAAGACATTGCGATATTTCCCACTCCATTTGTTGTTTTTTACTCAACACTTTATTTGCAAAAATGGAAACTTCATTTCGATTTATGTTCAGTCTCTCCACACTATGCATGAGTAACTAAATTTGTGAATGGGTTGAGAAGTATTTAGCTAGCATGACTTAAGCTATACAATTTATGCGATCATCTTGTCTTATGAATGCGTCATTCATCATTTGGAATACCTGAGAGAGTAGTCTAAAGATAGAATCTAGGCTTGAGAGAGTCTGATTAGATCGCATAAGCAAGAGTAGAGACTTAGAAATATATTCTATCTGCTCATTCCATACACATCGCATGCGTCCTAGAAATAGGAGATGTGGCATTATGCATTGAGAAATGTAGTACTTAATATTGTGTATAGCATGATCACATGACTTGTATAAAATCTTGAGAAATGTTAGCTAAATCTCTTCTCAACCCCTTCATCGCATACTTGTTACAACACTACCCTTTCATCGCTCCGCATTTAACTTGATCGTATTGGAAAGTCTAAATTAAAACACCATCTACTTCTTTATCACCACCGCAATAGAATCAGAGAGTCCATCACATATCTATTTAGTAATCCCTATGTTCGATCCTAGACTTACCAGGACCCTAAGAAGGCTTATACTTAGGTTTTGTTAGGAAAACTTGTATGATCATCACACATCCACATATCATTGCATGATAAACCAACACATCAAGTTTTTGGCGCCGTTTCTGAGGATTACGGATAGAATGCACTAACATCAAACCTCTTTGATCTTTGCAGCTTTCGACCTTTGTTGCATTGACATTCCATCTTTAAAGGAAGAAACAAGTGTCACATGAGCGAAGGACATTCTCCTGAGCTCAAATACGACCCAGAGATCGAAAGAACCTTTCGCAAAAGACAGAGAAACAGACGTAAATGACAACGAAGAGTTCACAGAATGGCTAAACAACCTGAGGAACGAGTAACAAATGAAAACAATGTAATGACAAATCCTATCCTACTAGAAAATGATCGCAATAGACCCATTTGGGACTATGCATCACGAAACCTGTATGATTTCTCCCCATGAATCATAAGACCAGCATTAGATGGATCAAGTTTCGAGATAAAGCTAGTAATGTTACAAATGATACAAATAGCAGGACAATTCGAAGGACGGCGAGGTAAAGATCCGCATGCCCATTTACGAAGCTTCATTGAAATTTGTAACACTTTTGTGTTCCCTAATATTTCCCTAGAAAAGGTTTGACTCACGTTATTTCCATTTTCACTATGCGATAAAGCAAGAAAATGGGCTTACTCTCTCGAACCAGGAGAGATAACTTCATGGGAGCAAGTTGTGGAGAAGTTTATGAAGAAGTATTTCCCATCCACTGAGAATGCCAGAAGGAGGAAATTGATCACCAATTTTGAACAAGAAGAATATGCTTCTTTTCTTACCGCATGCACTAGCGTCAGATTAATTTCAGGACAATCAATTCACGAAATGTTTCTAAAATTTAGTGGTGTTCCAGCTTTCCTTCAAAACTATTTTTACGAAATTTCCTGAGTCCATCGCATGAATTATTTTGTCTTTCAGCAATGAGGACATTGTTGCATGTTAAATTTGGGGGTAGTAATGTTATTTTCAACCTTGTTATTTTTAGAAACTTCATTTCAAAATAATAATAATAATAATAATTTATAACATTGAGATCGGATCCTGCTCGTGGTTGGATGTCCCCATGACACCCGTGGGGGCAAGCCAAAACGAAGGTGGGAATCGTGATCAACGCGGAAGCTAAGTGATCGCAACTCCACTACCAAATAAAGAAATGGGCATGAGTTTTGACTGAAAAGAGCGCCTTGCTCATAGTTGGATGTCCGCATGACACCTGTGGGGGCAAGCCAAAACGAAGGCTAGGCACTCGAATCAACGCAAGATCACAAAACGAATATCTAAATTATGCGATGTCCTGGAAATGAGTTATTGATTTTTTTTGAAGACTAAACTCGCGGTCCCTAAAGATTAGAAATATTTTAGGAAGAGATTAGGATAGAAATTAAGAAGGCATTGGTTCAGCAATTTGAATAAGGCACCTTGAGAAGCCTAGGCAGGGTAAAGGCGATTTAAATTTTAAAGAAATCTTTAGTTTATGCTTGAGGACAAGCATTGTTTTAAATTTGAGGGTGTGATAACTGGTAGAAATACAAGTTATTAAAGCTCAAATTATTAAAACAATGGAAGAAAGCGATGGTAGAATAAGCAATATTATGTTTGAATGCGCCAAACTAAAAGAAATTGCGATCGCTAATACTCATCGCATAAAAGTAGTTAATTTGCCTATTTCCGTGCAAGTACAATTGAGTTTGCGATTGCAAGAAGTACCACAAAAGCGATCGCATAAAGACCTTACATAAAGGCGACAGCATAATAAATCATGATGGGACGTAATGCTGATAACGGTCAATTTTGAAATACAATTGACAGCCGTTAAAGACCATACCGTTGTAAGTACATTAAACTTCCGGTGACTTTCAGATGGCACAACAGAGTATGGAAATTAATGTTGCCCATCCTTGTAATCATTAGTAAGAAGAGTTGCTTCACCTTGAAATCTATAAATACCCAATGCTACCAAAGAGAGAGAAAAAGAGAGATAGAGAGAGAGAGAGAAAGAAATAGAGATAGAAAGAGCAAGGAGGCGAGGGGAGGCCAAGGGAAGGGAATCCTTGAAAAGAAATCAATTTTCGGAGAGGTCGAGAGACTGTCGGAAAATAGTACGATAGAGATACATCCTACTCTTGCGAGAGCAAGCTTACAAATCGAAACAGAGTTGAAGTGATAAAGAGTAGTGTAAAAGGCCATGGAAAGCAAGACATTGCTTACCTGGCTTGATATTTCCCACTCCATTTGTTGTTTTTTACTCAACACTTTATTTACAAAAATGGAAACTTCATTTCGATTTATGTTCAGTCTCTCCACACTATGCATGAGTAACTAAATTTGTGAATGGGTTGAGAAGTATTTATCTAGCATGACTTAAGCTATACACTTTATGTGATCATCTTGTCTTATGAATGCGTCATTCATCATTTAGAATACCTGAGAGAGTAGTCTAAAGATAGAATCTAGGCTTGAAAGAGTCTGATTAGATCGCATAACCAAGAGTAGAGACTTAGAAATATGTTCTATCTACTCATTCCATACACATCGCATGCATCCTAGAAATAGGAGATGTGGCATTATGCATTGAGAAATGTAGTACTTAATATTTGTGTATAGCATGATCGCATGACTTGTACAAAATCTTGAGAAATGTTAGCTAAATCTCTTCTCAACCCCTTCATCGCATACTTGTTACAACACTACCCTTTCATCGCTCCGCGTTTAACTTGATCGTATTGGAAAGTCTAAATTAAAACACCATCTACTTCTTTATCACCACCGCAATAGAATCAGAGAGTCCATCACATATATATTTAGTAATCCCTATGTTCGATCCTAGACTTACCAGGACCCTAAGAAGGCTTATACTTGGGCTTTGTTAGGAAAACTTGTATGATCATCACATCCACATATCATCGCATGATAAACCAACACATCATCCACCTTCATATATTTAAATCATATTTAAATAGTAATTCTCCAATTCCATTTAATTCTTAAAATGAGTGTAATTATATCTCATATAATTACTAATTTCTTTATTTCTAATTTTGTACGTTTCAAATCAACTTATCACGCTACTCTAAAGATAATTCATTTATGAGCTAGTAGGGGGACCTCGTGGGCCTACAGATCATGGGCTCCAACAATTCGAGATTAATCGGCTAAACTCATTACATCAAATTAACCCCTATTCGTTAACTAATGGGTCACTCTACTAAAGCCCAAAGTTGAACTCCCCTCACTGTAGATATATTATGTCCACTTGATATAACCATGATTAGTAAGTTAAGCTTTCAAAAGTTTGTAATAATGGTTGAGTCAAATATCTGTTTTACCCCCGAGATTACCTCTTGTTCCTTAAGTCTCACTGATCCTCGAATGAACAATTGATTTGTGATCCAATCAATAAATCGAGTCCCTTTCGGGCCAATGAGAGGATGTGGCCCCTTGTTTAATACCCAGAATCAGCACTTTAGGGAACAACCTTTTTACTATCCCTAACAGTGGGTAGGAGTGAATTCCTTCTTGTATCCTATGCCCCCCACTATCTATCCGATCTTAACCCTAAAATGGGAGGTTATTGAGCCAGCGCTGTTGAGAAAATCCTCACCTATGAAAATCTAAGGATAATCCCGAATAAATAGGAGTTCATAGTTAGCTCATGATAGAGGTCAAGTTACCTAGGTCATCGCTTTGAAATAGTCAGTCTTAAACCGAAAACAACGTTATAGAGTAAGAATGACTGATTTCGTGGTCCGATCTAGTACAAACCCTTTTACACAGGACGCCCCCACTCCTCATGTCATAACAGGTACGAATTAGGATCACTTCATTTGTAGCACTTTACAACTCTTTGTAACAACTACAGAGTAGGCCGCACCCAATAATGTTACCAAAATAAGGCACCCAACCTTATTCATATACTATAGATCATTTTGACTATTTACTCGAACCTGATCCACTTTTATGTCTCCACATAAAGTTCAAGTACTTATGTAATAGTCAATGGACTTTTAGGTTTATTGGATTTCTAATAAGCACATTTATTCAATAACAACTTATTGTATTTTCAAAATAAGTTCTATTGTTTACAAACCACGAGTTTTAGGATATAAAACCCAACACGTACCTTGAATAATCATCTATGAAAGAGATGAAATATCCATACCCACCTCGAGCTCTAACACTCATCAGACCATAGAGGTATGAATGTATAAGCTCCAAGATTTCCTTGGCTCTATAACCTTTTCCAGTAAAAGGTCATTTGGTCATCTTGCCTTCGAGGCATGATTCACACATTGGCAAGGAATTTTCTTCTCAACTATTTAGAAGTCCACATTTCACCAATTGCTTAATCCTATTGAGATTGATATGACTTAATCTTAGAAGTCAAAGATGGGCATTTTCCTTAGGAGAAACCTTTGGTCTTTTAGCTATTGTCACCGTACTGAACATTTTAGTATTAAATAAGGCTTTTATGGCTAACGGCCTTAGTACATACAAGTTATTTTCCATTTAACCAAAACCAATCTCCATACCATTCTTGAAAATAAACACTTTACTTTCAGAAAAGGAGACGGTATAGCCTTGTTCAATGAGACAAGAAACCGAGAATAAGTTCCTCTTGATATGAGGAACTACAAAACATTATCTAGTAACAGATAACATTTCTTTCCAAAAATAACTTCAGCCTGCCTACATCAACAGCTAAAACAACCTCACCAATACTGATTCGAAGAGTAATCTCTCCCTATGGCAATGTTTGCCAGGAATTGAATCCTTGGTAAGAGGAACTGACGTGTTTAGTAGAGCCTGAATCAAGGATCCAGGAAGAATCATCATTCTCTACCAAACACGTCTTCAAGACCAATAAATCATATTTACTGTCTTTAGACTTCCTCCTCTTTTGGAGAGTAGTGGGATCAATATCAGAATCTAAATAAGCTTCAAGTTTCATTTCAGAGAACATTTCTCGTCGATGAACTTTAACAGAGTCAGCAACACTTGCTTTCTCTTCCTGGCAGTTATCTTGGGAACTGACACTACTGGTATCTTTGTCATCCATCCCTCTGTGCTCGCAAAGTAAGAACTGAAGTTCAAATAATTCTTACAACGAGTCCATGATCTCACGTGCAATGACCATGTTCTCAACCCTTTTGGCCAAAGCATCAGGTATACAAGCCAATATGTGAAGTCGGGCTAATGAATTAGCCTTCATCCATACCTCATATGCATTACGAACACTTCACGGTGCATCAAGGTT
>NC_052354.1:9095029-9238454 GCF_009727055.1 Benincasa hispida
TCGAAGGGGGATGCTCACCAAGGCGCCACAAGGGGAGTGCAAGAAATGATCTCACGGTGCAAAACCAAATGAGAGGGGCAACCATAGGAACGAATGTTGACTCACACACGCCTTCACCCACTAGAGGATACGACAATGAAAATTATGAAAACAGTCTCTCCACACCATCTTTAAATATTAGACATCATGCAAACACAAAAGAGTGAAACATCCGAAGGGGAATGCTTCCAAGGCCTCCAACGAGGCCAAGCATGAAATCTGACGGGTGTGAACATTCAAGAGAAAGAAATGAGTGGAATCAAGTAACAATCATAATATATCTCTTCCTTCCACTGAGCTATTTTAATATAACCTTAGGGTTTATGGTTACTTAAAAAACAAAACACTTCAAATTTTTTAACTAAGTGAACTTCTTAGGTTGCCCAGAATAACATTTACGCTTGGAAGGTTGAAGCAACTTTTGATCATCTCCATTAAACTCTTTAACGAGTCTTTGATCAATCTGTCACATGCTTGTACGAAAATCTATCTAATCTCATGCTTTCTGGGTAGGTTCCCATGAGGGGTGTTCCGTTTTCCGTCAGCTTAAGTACACCAGCCTAGATAGAACCTAAATCTGGACAAAAAGGTCCCTTATAGATAGATTTTAAATACAATTTTAATCATTTTAATGCCAATCAATTTATCTCTATTAAACTGATTTAAAAAGATTAACCTTAGGTTGCTAATCCATTAGAACCTTGATGACTTAGGTCTATCTCAAATCCAAATTTTAAAACCCTTTTAAAACATGAGTTTCACCCTAAGTCCCGCATGCAACTCTTTCTTATTGATTTTAGGTTCTAACTTTTTCAATTATAAAGCTTATAACAGAAACAACCAAACCATCCACAAAGCGCGAAGGAAAACATACAAGGCATTCATAATGCTTGCAATTAGCCTAAGTGTCAATGCTCCATGTATTGTTCATTTCATGCTACTTTTATATAACACTTAAACAACCAAGCAATGAACCAAGCAAACATGCTTCCATCACCTTATACTATAACACGCTTATAATATAAAGATGATGCATAAATATGCTTACTGCATGCATAAATATAACTCTTATATTTCATGATGCATGTGCATGCTCTCTTGTAATTTCATCATGCCATATTATAACACTTATAATACATGATGCATGAATAATTGCACAACCTAAGGTGGGTTTCAAATCTTTATGTCATACACTATGCCATATAAACCACATACATCTCATGTATATTAAACAAAAGTTGATGAACCGGGATAATTAGCCTCAAAATCCTAAACAACAAAGCTAATTATTACAAATAGAAAAGAGTCTCCGGTTCAAACAGACGAACAGGGTCTTGAACAGTTCGGGCGAAGAAACGTGTCTCCTTTGATCGTGTACCTAATCCTTGGTGACCGCCTACATGAAAGAGTAAACACTTTACTCAATCTTTACCAACACTTCCTGAGCTAAATGATCGTGTATCTATACTATGCGATGAAGCATGAGGTACGCGGTCATGCAGCGCGCAACGTACAACGCAAACCTTAAACGATCATCTAAACGACAACAATGCGGTGAAGCACAATCGTCTAAACGATCGTCGAGCAAGCATGAAGGTATCGTATACTACGTGATTGTATAGTCAGTGACTACATGATGAGGCATGCTAACTACACGATCGTTTAGTGCGCACGCCTTTTATTAAACGATGAGCATCAAATGCTCCCACTCGATCGTTTACCTCCAGCGTCCACGCGATTGGGCAACCAACGCTACGCGGTAGAGTAAACCCTTTACCCCATCGTTTAGCATTAGCGAAATGATCATTCAGTAAATACTACACGATCGTGTGGAAAAATTGTTGACATAAATTTTATCTAAGCTACAAGTCCATGTTCCCGTTAGCAGTTCCCCGACAATGGCGCCATAAACTTGTAATGACATGTAAGTATGAATATGAATGAATACAATTTATCTTCTTATGTCATACAACGCATGGATGATTACGATGATATGCGATACTACTTCTAGATGTATGCATTATTAATGAATGATCTTATAGTATGTTGTGCGTTGTCACAAGTTTCCTTGCATTGGAACCAAGTATAATTCCAACGCAAGTTTCTCGGTGTGATCCGAGGTCGAACACAGGGATTGTTTTAGGTTAATTGCGTTATATTTGTGATATAAGTGACCAGGGGTTTTTCAAATTAATAAAAGTGTGGTTTGTACATGCGATAAAGTAAATTGTGCAGTAAAGTAAAGATAAGCGATAAAAAAAATGCGACAATAAAGTAAATTGCGATAAAAGTAAAGTGCGACAAAATAAACCTAAGCTATGTTGATACAAGATACATGTTACATGATACAAGATACTGAGGTTGAGACTGACTGTGAAGATTATATAAAGATCGTGTTATGCGGTGGCAAGGCTTATGTGCGGAACAGAAAGAGAAATGATAATTAATATAAACAGCATAAGTTTCTTAATTCTGTTAAAGATATAAGTACGGTTCTGCTTTCCCATAGCGTACAGCTCTCGATGATCGGCCACGTTTGCAACATCTCTATGGTGAAACAGGGACAGACGTAATGAACGCAAGGTTGCTTCCATCTCTGGGAGTACTTCTTGCTTTAGTTAACGCAATCTTCTAACCTTCTCTTGATAGATCAGAATGGCATCTTCACTTCTGCTCTCACAGGTGAAGATGTCGTCTAGCATGCTTTAGCTAAACATCTTTATCTCTTTAGCACATATTAAGTTACTTTTTTAATTCATATTAATCACCAAGGGATCAAGAAAACATTGTGGAGAAAGTGATTAATGGAGGAACGGAAATAGACAGAAATGTGGAAATGAAAGTGATCATGACATTTAATTATAAAATCAAGCGTCTGATACATGGTTGTGAATGATTTAGACTAAGAAGATGAAATACAATTGATGAATAAAAGTTAGAAATAGATACAGAAGAGTGTCAATGTCTTGACACCAATCTGGATGGAGAGATTGCTTGCCGGCGTAGATGGAGTGAATGGAAGGATGAGCTTCGCTCTCAGGCTTGCTTAACCAGTAGAGTTGATCTAGGTACAGAGCTTTATGGCAAGGATTTGGAATGATTCGCCCTGAGACTCACATCTCGGCCTTGTCTATTTTCTTCCCGAATCTTCTCCAATCAGCACTCAGATCAGCCTTTCTCTTAATAGCCTCGTATCAATTATCCCCCGTATCATGTATATCTTTTCAGTGAATTCTTTGAGGGTATTTATGATGAAAGCTTTGACTCTCTAACTTGTGGTCCCCACTCTATTGTTATGGAAATTTCGAGAATGGTGGAATAAATATTCCTTCTGTTATGCAATCAGTCTATCAAAAATGCACAACGGTTAGTTGTACACGTGTCAAAATCCTCCGTGATTGCGTTGCTCATTTGCATCTTTCGATCGTTTGCCTGCATGCGGTGTTGTTTTTATTACCGCATGCGGTTGAAGTTCAGCTCTGGATCGTTGTCGCATGCGCCGTCATTGCGTTGATTGTCTATTCATTCCTGAATGATGGGCGTAATGCGACGTAGATGTGTTAATCTTTCTCTCTTGAGCCATGAACGCATACGGTGACTGGATTTCTTGCAAAACAGACTTGAAATACTCTTTTCTACCATCGTAATGGTGTCAGTGGGTGTATTGACAACAATTTGTAATTCTTATATTTCTTAGCTAATTTCCATACAATTGACGCAACTTTACTCTCTTTTGGCTGCAATATCTAAATGAAGCAGTATAAATAACTTGTATTTCTACAAGTTATCAAAAATCTACACGATCATTTAGCCAAATCCCAATGATCGTTTACCTTAGGCTACACGATACGACCAACCCTTGGTCTTCTTCCTTGATGAGAACCACATCTCCATGCTTCGAAACTTCATCATGGACGACTCAACAAACTCAAACACTTTGAATTACAGACTCGATTGTTTGTTAATTATGCCCAAAAAACGTAGGGGCCCTTACAAATTAACACTTTGTAATAGAAAGCTTTAAACAGAGGCAATTAAACACGTAAACATTCATCAACATCCATCCACAAACACATTTAACACCTAAACGCAATGCATAAAACCCACCATGGCTGTAAAAGAAGTTCAAAGCTGAAGTGAAATTTGGAATATCAGAACAACCTGGCTCTGATACCAATTGAAGGAAATTAGACATGAGGATTTTCATGAGCAGCGAAAAGATCGTTCCAAATTCCATTCGAAATTGAACATAAACACTTACAGTCACAAAATGGAAACTAACAGGTCATGCAACAACTAGAAATTATAGCATGCTTTAAGATAAAATCAAGGGATAAAGTATATATACCTTTGAATACTCATTCTTCAAACTTCCTCGATCACTCCAAGGGTCCAAGAATAGGAACGCTCGAACACAATGACCATTACAATAGCACGATCCACGACAAACACCATACAAACAACAAAAACCCAACGAACGGCCTTCAGAACCTCGATATCAATCAAGTTGAGTGAGGACACCACCGCAATGGTTACTTAGTATTCTCGGTGTTAGAATCCAAGAGTTGTGGGCTCTGTATGAACTTGTTTAGAGGAAGAGATTGGAGGAACAACAATTGTGTAGACGATTGAGCAAGTGGGAGATGACACAGTCTATCGTATAGACGATGTGCTCAATCGTGTAGAACATGGAAACCTGTCGTATCGACAATGCCACATGATCGTTTAGCTATGACGAGCTGAGTGAACTATCGTATAGTGACACTCCACGATTGTTTAGTCTCTCTACTAGCTATCGTTTAGTGAAACCATTTCACTTGATAGCATTGCCATGAGTTTCTTTAGGAATATATTTTTCCTTTTATCTCGCGGTTACTATAAAACCACCAATAACCTCCCACTCAATTGGTTATTAGAGAAAAAGAGATAATTATCAAATAATTAATATTATTATAAATAAATACGATAACCAACTTACCATATTATATTTATAACCTATAGTTTTAATATTTCATCTCATGAAACATATAAACCATAGTTCTTTTGGATGCAACCTACTCTGTAGTTGTTACAAAGAGTTGTAAAGTATTACATATGAAGTGATCCTAATTCGTACATGTTGAGACATGAGGAGTGGGGTGTCCTGTGTAGATGAGTTTTGTGCAAGGTCGGACCACGAAACCTGTCACTCTTACTCTATAACGTTGTTTACTGTTTAAGTGTAACACCCCGCACATTGTTTTTAGTAATAATGTAATTTCAGTAACTTTATTATTTGGAATTTCAGTAATTGTTATTAGTTGGAGGGAATTTTTGGAATTTTGGACTTCAAGTATAAGTGCGGGAATTTAATAGTTGGCGTGAAATTATTCAATTTGAAAATTAATGGCAGGAATTAATTTTCTTTTGAAAAGGAAAGGAATTTAATAGTATAAAGTGGAATAAGGAAAGGAATTAAATATAATTATACTTATGTCCTTTGTTAGTTTTATTATTATTATTATTATTATTATTATTTTAAAAAAAAACCCACATTTCCCTTTCTTCCTCACGCATCCGCCGGCACCCCCTCCCCCCTCAATTTCTTCTTCCTCTAGCCGAGACCCTAGCCGACACCCAAAGATGTCACGTCAGTTTCTTCTTTATAACCTCCGTCCACCACTGCTCAAGCGTTGTTCGCTTTTACCGTCACTGGATCTATTGATTTGGGTAAGATTTTTGCCATTTGTGTTGTTTTCGGTTGATTCTTGAATACTCATTTACTTTTGGCATCAATTGGTTGATACCCATTGTGTTTCAACTTTGTATTCAAGTTTGTGAAGGTATTGAGGCGTTGTTCAATGAAGTCGGAGTTTGTTTTAGCGAGTTTTGGTAAGTTTTATGCTTTGATGACCCTCTTGTGGATTAATTTTGGTTGTTGAGAAATTTTGGTAAAGTCATTTGGAAGTGATTTTTTTTACGAAGCTACATATGAATAATTTATTTGAGACATTGGTAGTGAAGTATGTATTTAAATCAAGCTTTAATCATGTAAGCATAATTTCAAATTATGATTAGGGGGTTGATTCAAGAAATTCATTCAATATGAAGAAGAGTTTGGTTTGCTAATTATTTGGGCTTAAAATTGGAGGTTTGGAAGGTGAATTCGAATTGGACCACACCTTAGGTAAGGTTATCTGGAAATATTTTGTAATATTTGGGTGTTTGGAATTTGGCCTTAATGATTAATTTTAAAGCTTGGTTTATGTTTAGGCTTGATTAAGGATTCAAGAATTTCACAAAGATTCAATTGCTTTTTGGTTCGACCTAATATCAAGATAAGTAATCTTACTACTAGAGCTACCCACGGGCCAGGCATTAGATGTATGCTAGCATGTTAAATGAAGGTTATGGCAGAATGACAGCATGAAAGATTGATAGTATAACATGATTAAAGTATGTTCTGTTACGAGATCAGAAATATTTATTTATGCACATAGACACTTGAATGCTAGTATGAGATGGTATGTGCTTCCATGGTTGTATTTGATCTGATAATGTTGAGGTATACATGTATGTTGTAGAACCATGATGTTGAGGTATATGTGTATGTTGTAGCGCCATGATGTTGAGGTTTATATGTATGACATAGATTCGTACAGCGATGATTATGATGTTGAGACTGTGTAAATTACTGATTAGTTAGATGCCCATTAGATTTTATGTTTCCTTCGGGATTCACCAGCTTGTGTCTCCTTCGGGATTCACCAGTTTGTGTCTCCTTTGGGATTCACCAGTTTATGTCTCTTTCGGGATTCACCAGTTTGTGTCTTCTTCGGGATTCACCAGTTTGTGTTTCCTTCGGGATTCACCAGTTTGTGTCTCCTTCTGGATTCACCAGATTATGTTTCCTTCGGGATTCACCAGTTTGTGTTTCCTTCGGGATTCACCAGTTTGTGTCTCCTTTGGGATTCACCAGAGGTAGTGGGCATACTTAACTACAGTAGGATAGGACTCAGTCTTCTTCTTGTTTCATGTGCATATGTGTCCCATGAGGACTAGAGCAGTTTATATGTTTCACCAGAGGTGGGTATCTAAAGGACATAGATGCCCAGCCTAACCCCAGTAGTGGGGTTACTTACTAAGTATTTTATACTCATTCTTTCTCATGTTGTCATTTCAGGTAAGGGTAGAGATGCACCGGCGATGGACAAGCAGAATTCGTGATCGAGCCACTGGGACTAGTTTTTATGCTTCCGCTCATGAGATTTAAAGTTATTTTCATGTTTCTCTTAATTTTTAGTTTTGATATTTAAAACTTACTTATAAGAATCGTTTTTCGGATTTATTTATTATCCTTTATGATTTATGGGTACCTTACTATTGATTTAGTATTTGAATTTAATGAAAGTCTTTTGAACTTACCTTATTTAATTAGCATTTATTTTGCCATAACCGAGTGTCGTTTTGAGTTCCATGCATGCATGTATTTAGTAATGTCCTAACTTAAGTCCTAGGGGGTCGGTCGTTACATTAAGACTGACTATTTCAAAGTGATGACCTAAGTAACTTAACCTTAATCCTGAGCTAACTAGGAACTCATGTTTGTTCAGGATTATCCTTTGATCTGCAAATGGTGAGAGTAGACTGATTGCCTCTACTCAATAAGCTTACCATTCTGGGGATAAGACCGGATGAATAGTTAGGAACATAAGATGCAAGACGAAATTCACTCCTACCCGATTAGGGTTAATAGAGAGATTGTTCCCTTCAAGTGATGATTCTGGCTCTTGAACAAGAGGCCTCACCCTCTCATTGGCCTGAGAGGGATTCGATTTGTTGATTGGATCACAAATCAATTGTTCATTAGAGGATCAGTGGAACTTAAGAAACAATAGGTACTTTCAGGGGTAAAACAGAGATTCGACCTAGCCGTTATTACGAGCAACCTGTGCAGGGTTAACTTACTAATCATGGTTATATCAAGTTGACATAATATATCTACAGTGAGGGGAGTTCAGCTGTGGGCTTCAGTGGAATCACCCATTAGTTAACGAATGGGAGTTATATCGGTCTAATGAGTTTAACAGATTAATCTTAGATCGTTGGAGCCCATGATCTATAGGTCCGTGAGGTCCCCTTACTAGCTCGTAAATGGATAAGCTCTAGAATAGCGTGATAAGTTAATTTGAAGTGTTCAAATTAGAATTAAATGAATTTGGAGAAACAATATTTAAATATGATTTAAATATTTGAAGATGGAATTGTGTTAAAAATTAATTTAATATTTGATATTAAATTAATTAGAATTATTTAAATTGTTTAAATAATTATTAATTAATTTTATTAAAGAAAATTAATTTATGAAATTAATTTTTTAAAATTAATAATATTTTCAGTTTTATTAAATAAAATTTATTTTTGAAGTCAATTTTGATAAAATTGAAAAAAGAAAAGAAAAACACAAAGTTGGAAAAATTGATTTTCCATTTACTTCATGAACTAGCTCACCAACAACCCATTTTAACTCTTCATTAACTCTAAGCATGAGGTACATCCCATGTATCAAACTTCTTTGCATGAATATCTGCAATATATAGAAGATTTTGGAGTGTTTTGGAGGAGAGCAACCGAACAAAAATTTTGAGAAAAATTTAAGAGAAGAAGGGTGTTCTTCTACATGGTTGCTGCTATGAGCTTTTCCAAATTCCCTTAATTCCAGCTTATTTTGAGTCCCACTACTCAATCTTGAGCTCCAAGAGGATAGTAAGGAAGATATTACGGTGGTCTACAACAAGATCCTGTGGAGATTTGCAGCTGAATCGAAGCTTAGAGGAAGTATTTCAAAGGTATGTCATGAAACCCATTTTTTTCTATTGAAGCAAGTTTCCTTTTATTCCAAAATTAATGAATTAGAGTGCTTATGGATCCTAGTTTCTTTAGCTGCACATTGGTACCTTCCAACAAAATCTTCAGTCATGGGATCCACAATCTGTTAACTGTCGGGCACTCCACTAAAGATCGACAACTGCATTCTTCTCACTACAGATACATTTTGTGTCCATATCAACCAATCAATAGTGCGATAACCCTTCACAGATCGCTCGTAAGTACAGCTGGCCAATTTATCGTTATGCCCCAGTAGTTACATCTAACTCCTTAAGTACCATTGATCCTTCTAATGAAAATAATTCATAGTTCTGCTATGACTGAGTCATCGCTTCCACAGAGAAGCTATGGCCACTATGTTCAAGACCTAGAATCAACCCTTAAGGGAGCAATCTATCTACTTACCCCTACTTCGGGGAATGAGTGAATTTCATCTTGTGTAACTGAGTTCCCAGCTCCCAAATCACACAAATCCCCAAAAAGGTAGGCATGTTGAGTTGGTAATCTGGCCACTCTTACCCATACTAATCAAAGGACCGCCCTCAAAGGCAGGAGTTCCCAAAACACTCAGGATTAAGGTCATGCACCTATGGTCATTTAGGTGAGATGTAAGTCTCAAGTATCAACGACGTTATATAAAGAGAATATTCATCTCGTGGTCTGGTCTTATACAAACTCTTTGTATAGGACACCCCCGCTCGCATGTCTCCACATGAATGGTCAAGATTAAACATTTGTAGTAGTTCACAACACTTGCAAACCTCTACAAAGCGGAGTGTCACCAGGATCAGGTATCCCTCATTAATCCTTATACTACAGACCTTTTTAGGTTATCACTTAAGGCATGATCCACTTGTATATCTTATATACATGCTTAAGTTTTCATACAATAATTTCGAACGTGTTTCCAATTTCTTAGGATTTTGTACCAACACGTGTGCTGGACAACCCTAGATACAGAAATGACGTAAACTACTTCTGCGTCCTTTTCATAATTTATACGGTGTTTCTAAAACACTTTTTGAAGGAACAATGGTTAGAATAAATATTGCATCCTGTACTGCATACCCCCAAAAGGATTGAGGTAACTGAGCATAACTCATCATTGATCGGACCATGTTTAAGAAGGTTCGATTTCTCCTTTCTGCAACATCGTTTTTTTTTTTTCCAAGTGCTGTGAACTGAGACTGAATTCCATGATCTACTAGATAGTTTTGGAATTGTAAATCCATATATTCACCACCTCGATCAGATTGAAGTGTTTTAATTCTTTTACTTAACAAATTTTCTGTCTCGGTCTCAAATTCTTTGAACTTTTCAAAAGTTTCAGACATGTGACTGATTAAGTAAATGTAGCCATATCTTGAATAATCATCCATAAAACTGATAAAATATTGAGTCTCCTCGTGCTTTTACACTCATCGAACCACATAGGTCTGAATGTATAAGTTCGAGAGGCTCTTTGGCACGAAGACCTTTGTTAGAAAAATATCTTGTAGTCATTTTTCCCTTAAGACATGATTCACATGAAGGTAAAGAACTATCTTCTAACCGATTTAGATGACCGTTTTTTTACTAATCTCTCAATTCTGGTGAGATTAATGTGACCAAGTCTAGGGTGCCAAAAATAGGCATTAGGAGAATTTTTCCGTTTCTTATTTTGAGTCTGAGCCGTTTTAAACATCTCTATATTTAGAATGACCGTTGCTTTAGTTGGTTTTAATACGTACAGTCTTGCAGAACAAATATGAACACCTATTGAAAAAACAAACACTTTATTAAATTCAAAAGATATTCTGTACATATTTTTTAGCAGACAGGAAATGGAGATTAAGTTTCTTTTCATCTTAGGTACATAATACACATTCCTAAGTAAGATAAAAGATTCTCCAAAAAATAGCTTGACATCTCCCACTACATGAGCTAAAATGACTTCACCTATTCCCACCTTGAAAGTCATTTCCTATTCAGAAAGTTCTTTCCAAGAACTAGTTTCCTATAGAAAAGCGCAAACATGATTAGCGGCGCCTGAATCTAATATCCAGGTTAGGTGAGTATTCTCCACTAGACATGTTTCGACTACTAGTAAATCTGATTTACCTTGTTTCGCCTTTTGCACTTTCTTTTTAGCCAAATACTTTGGGCACTTACGCTTCCAGTGCCCATCCTCTCCACAACAGAAACATTTTCCCTTGGGAGTTTTATTTTTGTTTTTCTTAGTAGTGGTTTTGGTATTCCCTTTACCCTTTTTCTTCATTTGTACGAATTTGTCTTTTGAAGAAGAAGGAATGGACTTTTTGTTATCAGTGGGTCTTGTTCCAGACGTTGACCCCTTAAAAAACTTCTTAGATTTAGAAATAACATTTACTTATTTCTCCTTAAGTTTCATCATAGACTGATATGTTTGTAACTCGTTCAGCAATGTGGTCAATTTATAAGTAATTTTGTTCATAACAACATTGGTTCTGAATGGCAGATAACTCTCCGGGAAAGATTCCAATATCATACTTACTTGGCTTGTTTCATCTATCATCGCCCCATGAGCTTCAGCAACATTAAAATGGGTCATCATATCGAGAACATGTTCTCTGATGTTGGTTCCATCTTTCATACGAGTAATGTAGACATACTTCATGGCTTCATGTCGAACAAAGAATGACGGTTGCTCGAATGCGATGCCATTATCTCACAGGCGATGGGGATTACCTCATGTTTCTTATTATGTACATTAGATATACTTGCTAAGATGTAGGCCCGAGCTTTCTCATTAGCCCTTACCCACGATCATAGATGTCCCAAACATTTCGGTTCGCTGTTGTACTGGGAATTGGAGGAAATTCCTCCGTCAACACAAACTCAAGTCATCAACAACTAATATTGTATTGACGTTGTATTTCCAGTTTGAATATCCTTCACCGTTAAATTTATCGGAAGCTAGCAGTTGTATGATTGAATTCGACATTGCTGAAATAAATTAAACAAACTCTATTAAATTTTATGCATCTAAAATCCAATTTTAGCAAAATAATAAAGTACCCAATAAATCTTTATTTATTTGCAATGATACTATGAACTCCTGTTTATCTGGGATTGCCCTTAGATTTACATAGGTGAGGGTTGGCTCAATAACGTCGACTCAATATGACTGCCATTTCAGGGGTAAGACTGGATAGATAGCTAGGGACATAGGGTGCAAGAGGGAATTCACTCCTACCCGTTTTAGGGATAGTACAGAGGTTGTTCCCTTAATTGCTGATTCTGGGGCTTGAACAAGGGATCCCGCCCTCTCATTTAGCATGAGAGGGATTCGGTTTTGTGATTGGATCACAAAACAATTGTTCATTAGGGGATCAGTGGGACTTAAGTAACAAGAGGTAATTTCGGAGGTAAAACAGTGATTTGACCCAACCGTTATTATGAACAACCTGTGAAGGGTTAACTTATTAATCATGGTTATATCGAGTGGACATCCTATATCTACAGTGAAGGGAGTTCAACTATGGGCTTTAGTAGAGTGACCCATTAGTTAACGAATGGGGGTTAGATCGATCTAGTGAGTTTAGGCGATTAATCTCGGATCGTTGGAGCCCATGATATGTAGGTCCATGAGGTCCCCCTACTAGCTCGGAAATGGATTAGCTCTAGAGTAGTGTGATAAGTTAATTTGAAACATTCAAATTAGAATCAAACGAAATTGGAGAAAATATATTTAAATATGATTTAAATATATGAAGATGAATTTGTGTAAAAATTAATTTAATATTGGATATTAAATTAATTAGAATTATTTAAATAATTATTTATTAATTTTATTAGAAAATTAATTTATGAAATTAAATTGTAAAATTAATAAATTTTGATTTTAGAAATAAAATATGATTTTAAAATCAAAATAGATTTTGGAAATTGAAAAATTACACAAAACTTGAAAAATTGGTTTTTCAAGTTCATCTTCAACTTGCTCACAAGGAATCCACCACCTCTTCTTTGGTTTACTCCAAGCATGAGTTGCATCCCATACAGCACACCTCTTTGAATGATAGTCTGTAATATATTGAAGAGATTGGAGTGAAGAATGGAGGATAAACCGAATGCATTTTTGTTAAAAAATTCGGATGAAGAAGGTGTTCTTCAATGGGTTGGTTCAGTGAGCTTTCTCCATATTCCCTTTGATTCCAGCTTATTTTGAGTCCTACAACTCAATCTAGAGCACCAAGAGGATAGTAGGGAAGATCTTGTGATGGTCTATACAAGGATTCAGAGGATTTTGCAACTGGAAATGGAGATTTCGTTGGTTCGGCCAAGGTATGTTCTTGAAACCCATTAAACTCTGTTTTTAGCATGTTTCTTTTCAACCAAAATTAATGAATTAGAATGCTTATGGATCCTGTTCCCTTCCACTATGTGCTGGTGTTGATCCAACAAACGACTAGCTGGTGCCGCCTAAAAACGACAGCAGGCATAACATAGAAATCTCACAGTTCAAACTAATGGACGAGACTGTAGGACAATGTTGACACATTTCCTTCACCCACTTACTATGAACTACTTCCCTCATTCACCTTGTTATTGACCCATGCAAACATTTTCCGAATGGAGTAGTCGCGATAAAAGTGATACGAAGCCGAGCATGGATCTTACAGTGTGAACTCTTGAGGACTTGAGAGCTAATAACTATATATCAAATATATTTTTTAATCTCCCACTAAAATGTTCTAATTGTTTGGGTATCTATTTACTTAGGTTTAAAACCGGCTAACTTTTAAACAACCTAAATCTATATCATTTTTATCCAAGTATAACATTTATATTTGGATATAACCCTACGATGTCTAAATGCTTAAAGTAGTTTTAAACCTCACAAAGCTCACGCAAGCACATAAAATCAGTTAACAACGCTCAATATTTCGATCATAATCCCCAGGTAGGAGGTGTTACGCAAACCATCAACTTAAGTACCTGATGGGCAGAAATGCACATTATTGCAATTGAAAGATATAAAACAATGTAGGATTGCGATAGTAAAAATATGTAAAATCGTGTCCAAAAGCATTAAGTTGAGAACATTGGGATCGCATGCGCCCATCGCATTAAAGTAGGTAATTTACGTATTTTGTGGAGGAAAATGCATTGGCACAAGGCAGAATTGCGATCCAAAGAATTCAACGTCTGAGCGCATTAGAAGATTGCGACTGCAAAGCTATGCGATCGAATGCGTTCGGGAAGATCTGTTCAAGAAGGTGGCCGCATAGAGACAGCGCATCAAGGTGAAAGCTTAATAAATCATGATGGGACAGAAAGCTGATGATGGTCTTATCCGAATTTAATTGACAAATCGTTAACGACATACTGTAGCAAGTACACTTAACTTTTCGGTGACCATTAATCGGCGCATCAGACAGAGAATTAATGACATCCCATCAGTGCAATCATTAGAGAAAAAAAGCTTATTCACCTTCATCTCTACAAATACTGAAAGCCACCATCTACAAACAAGCTTAGCCATATAGAGAGTTTGCCATATAGAAGATAGTTAGCTGTTGTTCATAGTTTTCTTACACTTAGAAGGCGAAGGCGAGTGAAGAGAAGAGGACGCCGAGAGATCACTCCTGAGAAGCACGAAAGACTACTGGGGGGTGCTGCAAATAGAGAGAGGGTCGACTCTTGAAGAAGCAAGAACATTCTTTTGGGTAGAGTAGAGAAAAACACAGTGTAAAAGCCTTGGGAAGCAAGACATTGCTACTAGGCTCACTATCCCTACTTTCCATTGTCATTTTGTATTCTAGTTCTATTTATAAAATGGAATTTGCATCTCTACATCTGTTTACTCTCTTTACATTACGCATGAGTAACTAAACTTTCGAATGGTTTGATAAGCACTTAGCTAACAAGACCTGAGATCTTCACTTTATGCGATCATCTTGTATTATATATGTGTCATTCGTCCTTTAGAGATGCTCGGGAGGGTGGTCTAGGGATAGAATATAGGCTTGGGAAAGTCAGATTAGAATCTAGGCTTGGGAGAGTCAGATTAGAACCACATAAGCAAGAGATAGAAACTTAGGAATAAGTTATGTTTGCTATTAACACATTGTATGCATCCTAGAGATAGGATATGATAGTATGTAGTCACCTTGTGTATGGACAAGAATGTAGACTTAGGAAGAAGTCCTATCGACATCATCGTATACATCACATGCGTCCTAGAAATAGGAACTATGGCATTTGCATTGGAAGATGATTTGTTGTCTTGTGTGTGTAGCTTGATCGCATAGCTTGGACGCAATCTTAGTAAGTGTTAGCTAAATCCCTTCTCAACCCGTTCCCCGCATACTCATTGTAACTTTCGCTGATATCAACTCTTTCCTCAATTCCACCGTATAGAATTTATATTTTAAACAAACATACCAACCAACTTATTGTTTCGATTGTTACCGCAAAGGAATCAAAATTTACCGTCGCATACTATCTCCATAGTCCCTGCGTTCGACCCTGGACTTACCAGGCAACCTAGTAGGATTTTTACTTAGATTTTACTAGGAAAACTTGCATGTACAACGCATACACCCCCATCGCAAAATACACCATTATTTCACCATATTCACAACACATTAAGTTTTTGGCACTATTGCCGGGGACTACGGTAGTACATATTGTGTTAATGGTAACTTATTATTTTCTTTGCAGCTTTCCATCTCTGTGCACTACCTCTCCTTTGGTAAGGGAAGAAGTGGCCGTCGTATGAGCGAAGGAAAAGTTCCTGAGCCCGATTACGACCCAGAGATTGAGAGAACTTTCAGAAGAAGAAGAAGAGACAACCGCCTACATCAACAGCAAGAGAGAAATCCCAATATAGCAGAGCAACTGAAAGACAGAGCAGGAAATGCAAATAATATCATGGCGAACCCTATTCTCTTAACGAACGACCGCAATAGGCCCATCCGGGACTACGCGTCGCCCAACCTCTATGATTTCTCACCAGGAATCATAAGGCCAGCCTTGCACGGATCGAGGTTCGAGATAAAGCCACTACAGATAATTCAAACTGCCGGACAGTTTGGCAGTAGGCGTGGCAAGGATCCGCACACCCACCTCTGGAGTTTTATTGAAATCTGCAATACGTTTGTGTTCCTCAAACATCTCCACTGAGGAGGTTCAACTAGCGTTGTTCCCATTTTCGCTGTGTGACCAAGCACGAAAATGGTCTTATTCTCTCGAACCAGGGGAGATCACATCGTGGGAACAGGTAGTGGAAAAGTTCATGAAGAAGACTTCCCCCCAACAAAGAATGCAAAAAGGAGGAAGTTGATTACTAATTTTGAACAAGATATAGATGAATCATTCAGTGACGCCTGGGCGAGGTTTAAAAGACTGGTGCGAGATTATCCGCACAATGGCTTACCAAATTGTCTTCAAATGGAAATTTTCTACCAAGGTTTGAACCCTACATCACAGATGGCTACCAATGTGGCAGAAGTTGGAAGTCTGCTTGACAAAACTTACGACGAAGTTAAGAATATACTTGATCACATTTCAAAGAATCATGAAGACTGAAGAGAAAGCGATGAAAGACTGAGAATTAAAGATAGTGATGCAAGCAATGGGACCATCGCATCCCTACAAAACCAAATGAATGCGATGATGAATTTAATACAAGGAATCGCGATCAGCAGCCCAAGAACGTATAGGGGGCAAGTCAATGCAATCAATCAAATGAACGCAAGTTGTGCTACTTACGGAGAAGCCCATCCAATGGAAGAGTGTCCGAGGAACCCACAGTCTGTTTATTTCGTGAAAAATAATCCGTTTTCCAATACTTACAACCCTGGGTGGAGAAACCACCCTAACTTCGCTTGGAAAAATCAACAACAAAATTTTTAACCGATGGTGCAAAAAGAAGGGTCGCCAGGATTTTTCCCGCGAACAAACGGTCAACCACAAAACCAAGCTAGTAGTTTGCAGGCGCCGCAATCTTAATCCCTGGAGAGCTTATTGAAGAAATATACTGAGAAGAATGAAACAAAACTCTAGAATCAAGCGACGTCTATCTGCAATCTTGAAATTCAGATAGNAATCTTCATCTTTGGAGAGCTTACTGAAGCAATATATTGAGAAGAATGAAACAGTACTCCAGAATCAAGCGACGTCTATCTGCAATCTTGAAATTCAGATAGGACAGATTGCGGGTGAGCTCAAAAGTAGACCGCAAGGGGCATTGCCGAGTTCTACAGAGCTCCCACGCAACCCAGGGAGTACGGGAAAAGAGCAATGTCAAGTTGTGACATTTCGAAGCGGTAAGACAGTGGCGGAGGAGAAGAATGAGCCAAGCCAGACTATTTCAGTTGCGATGGAACCATAGACCCCGTTGACTCAAGAAGAACCAGAAGAAAAAAAGACGATAGAACCGGAGATTGTGTCCACCTCTAAGCCGATAGAGCAGGAAACCGTGAAAATACAGCTGCCACCATTCCCCCAGAGACTTAGAAAAAAGAAAAATGATGAAGTGCAGTATCAATGCTTCATGGACATGCTGAAACAGTTGCATATCAACATCCATTTCATTGAAGCGATTGAAAAAATGCCGAAGTATGCGAAGTTTCTGAAGGACATTGTGACGAAGAAAAGGAGCACAGGTAAGTTCGCAATGGTGGCATTGACACAAAGTTCTAAAACCATCATTCCACCAAAAATGCGCGACCACGGAAGTTTCACAATACCATGCTTGATCGGAGGGTTATATATTGATCAAGCGCTTTGCGATCTCAGGGCCAGTATCAACTTAATGCCCTTTCAATCTTTAAGCAGTTGAATGTGGGGCAGCTGGCGCCCACAGCGGTGACTCTTCAGCAAGCTGACAGGTTCCTTGTTCATCCTGAAGGGAAGGTGAAAGATGTCTTGGTCTTGATTGACAAATTTATCTTACCGGCATACTTCACCATCCTTGATTATAAAGTGGACAAGGATGTACCCATTGACGACATGAATTTTTCTATCTTTAACTTAAGGACAATGATGAATGTGAATGAATGAACAAGTCCATGTCCCCGTTACAAGTTCCCCGACAATAGTGCCACAAACTTGTTGACATAAAATTAATTCTAATCTTCTTATGATCTTATATCATACAACGCATGGATGAATGATGACTTTATTTTCTTTATGCGATACTACTTCTAGATATGTGTTATTAATGAATTTTCTTGTAGTATGTTGTGTGTTGTCACAAGTTTCCTTGTGTTGGAACCAAGTATAATTCCACCGCAAGTTTTTCGGTGTGATCCAAGGTCGAACACAGGGAGTGTTTTAGGTTAATTGCGTTACAATTGTGATATATGCGACCGGGGGTTTTTCAATTTAATAAAAGTGTGGTTTGTACATGTGATAAAGTAAATTGTGCAATAAAGTAAAGGTAAGCGATAAAAATACGATAATGAAGTATATTGCGATAAAAGTAAAGTGTGATAAAATAAACCTAAGCTATGATGATACAAGATACAGGTTACATGATACAAGATACCGAGGTTGAGACTGACTGTGAAGATTATACAAAGGTCGTGTTATGCGGTGCAAGGCTTATGTGCGAAGCAAAAAGAGAAAGGATAATTAATATAAATAACGCAAGTTCCTTAATTGGGTTAAAGATATAAGTATGGTTCCGTTTTCCCTTGGCGTACACCTCTCGGTGATCGGCCGCATTTCCCACATCTCTATGGTGAAACAGAGATGAACGTAGTGAACGCAAGGTTGCTTCCATCTCTGGAAGTACTTCTTGCTTTCGTTAATGCATTCTTCTAACTTTCTCTCGACAGATCAGAATGGCATCTTCACTTCTGCTCTCACAGGTGAAGATGTCGTCTAGCATGCTTTAACTAAACATCCTTATTTCTTTAGCACAGATTAAATTACTTGCTTAATTCATATTAATCACCAAGGGATTAAGAAAACATCATGGAGAAAGCGATTTATGAAGGAACGGAAATAGACAGAAATGTGAAAATGAAAATGATCACGACAATTAATTATAAAATCAAGCGTCTGATAAATGGTTGTGAATGATTTAGTCTAAGAAGATGAAGTACAATTGATGAATAAGAGTTAGAAATAGATACAGAAGAGTGCCAACGTCTTGACACAGATCTGAATGGAGAAATCGTTTGTCGGTGTATGGAGTGAATGGAAGGATGAGCTTCCCTCTCAGGCTAGCTCAACCGGTAGAGTTGATCTAGTTATAGAGCTTCACGGCAGGGATTTGGAATGATTTGCCCTGAGACTCACCTCTCAGCCTTGCCTCATTTCTTCCTGGATCTTCTCCTATCAGCACTCAGATCAGCCTATCTGTCAATAGCCTCGTCTCAATTATCCCCCGTATCAAGTATATCTTTCAGTGAATTCTCTGAGGGTATTTATAGATGAATGCTTTGACTGTCTGCCATGTGGTCCCCACTTTATTGCTATGGAAATTTCGAGAATGGTGGAATAAATATTCGTTTTGTTATGAAATCAATCCGTCAAAAATGCACAACGATTAGTTGTACACATGTTAAAATCCTCCATCATTGTGTTGCTCATTTGCATTTTTCGATCGTGTGCGCGCATGCGGTGTTGTTTTTTATTACCACATGCGGTTGAAGTTGCATTGATCGCAAAGCTCTTGATCGATTGTCGCATGCGCCGTCATTGTTTTGGTCGTCTATTCATTCCTGAATGATTGACGCAATGCGACGTAGATGCGTTGTTCTTTTTCTCTCAAGCCATGAGCGCATATGGTGACTTGATTTCCTACAAAACAGACTTAAAATATTCTTTTCTACCATCACAATGGTTTCAGTGGGTGTATTGACGACAATTTATAATTCTTGTATTTCTTAGCCAGTTTCCATACAATTGACGCAACTTTCCTTTCTTTTAGCCGCAATATCTAAATAAAGTAGTATAAATAGCTTGCATTTCTACAAGTTATCACACCCCAAATTTAGATATATGCTTGTCCTCAAGCATATCTTCTACTAAGGCAATAATGCTCAATTCCTATCATAAATTTTGCATCGATTGGTTGCTCCAAATGCTCCACTTAGGCACATTACTTGACAATGCAATTTTCTTCTATCCTTCCTAATTCCTAACAAAGCCCCACTTTATTCTTCTATACAATAAATTTCTACTAAAAAATGCTTTTCTAGTTTTAAAAAGAATGTTTACCTCTCTTGTCAAAACAAGTTGATGCGTCTGGATGTGGTGGTCAAACTTTGGGTCATTTCAGACTGTTGGTCATGGTTACACCCTTCGTTTTGGCTTGTTCCCACGGGTGCCATGGGAACATCCAACTTCGGTTGTGTGCCAATTTCAATTTTAACTCATGAATTTCAGAGGAGTTGTCTCTTGCATTCTTTTATTTTCTTTTTCTTATGCATTTTTCTCTTTTCATATGACGTTGTTCTTGGAAACCCACCTTCGTGTTGGCTTCCTTCCACGGGTGTCATGTAAACATTCAACTACGAGCAGGTTCCTTTTACAACTAACTCTTATCAAGTTGGGAATGTTTTTGGGTTTTTACTTGCGCTGACATTGGAGTTTATATGAAATATATATATATATATATATACTTAAAATGAGCGCATTTTTCTTAATGACCGCATACTCTTGATCTCATTTGCTCAAACCTTCCCCACCCCTAAATTTAAAGATGAGCAAGGTCCTCATTGCATTGTTTGGACAGAATAGACAAACAGTTAGACAAAATTTCGAAAAGAAGGTTTGAGCAGAATTTTGAAGGGTAAAAGGTAAAGCATTTCTAAGCTACGAATTAACTAAGTGTTAGTTAGAAGTTACAAAGTATGAGAAATGTTTCTAAGTGAATGCATATTATACATCATGGTAGCACAATGAATAACGCAAAAAGAAAGATTAAGAATATCGCAAAGTTGACAAAGGATGATAAAGAAGAGGCACAAGCATAAAGATAGAACTGCTACTTAGTTGTATTGAAAATTAACTAAGTATACAAATAATTACAAATAACGCAATATAAAAATTTTTGTCTGTACAAAGAATCAAAGAATTTAATTAAACATAGAGAAAAAAATAATAACAATGAATTGTCGTTATCTTTTGAATTTTATTCAGACGGGTGCACGATTAAAAATTATACCGTGCTTCCATTAATGCAAATACACTTTTGCTGAGGACAAGCAACAATGCATGTATTCCTGCAACACACCCTTTAACTCAACGCATTTCTAGAGGACAGGCGCAGGTATTTCTACCAGTGCAACACTACCTCAACATAGTGCATCTTCGCTAAGGACGGGCAAAAAACACATACGAGCAAAACACACCCCTCAACGCAATGCATTTGGGTGTAATGGACGCAAAGTGTATCTGTTATCATGGAATGCACCCATCATCGCGTTATATACCAATTTTTATTTTTCTTTTTAATTCATCAATAACACAAGTCGAAAAGACTTTGCGGTGCAACTTTTCATCCAGTCATTCACAAAAATTTTAAGAACATCGCTACTAATGCCTATGAATTAAAGGAATTAAACATGACATGGAAAGATACAAATGAATTAAATTGAAGGAAAATACAGAAAGCATTAAAGGCTAATTCTAAGAAGCAATAAATAACATACTTTTAGAAAGCAGTAAATAGAAGCTGTAAAGAAAGAAAATAAACATAGATAGGGATGCTAATTGAAGAAAGTTTCTCAGAGTTACCGCAATAACATCCCCTGCAGGCGGTCAAGCTTGCCTGCATAATGCCATCAAGGACATTATTCACCTTCTTGCCTCATCCCGCAGTGTGTATGGGAAGAGATATAATCTAGTTCCTTCGGGAGTCACACCAGGTATGGAGAATGCATTGCACATTTCTTTCTGATGTGTTCCTGTGCGAAAAATACACTTGATCTCTGGGTCAGTTTAGAATTTCTGGATCACTTCAGTACTCATAAACCGTCAGCCTGCTCTCTTTGATAAACAGCCAGTACAAAGAGATCTGTCCTGCAAAATATCACAAACATATTCAACACTAACCGTTAACCAATCCCCGGAAACGGCGCCATAAACTTGACGACATGAATTTTTGTATCTTTAACTTAAGGACAATGATGAATGTGAATGATGAACAAGTCCATGTCAACGTTACCAGTTCCCCGGCAATGGCGCCATAAACTTGTTGACATAAAATTAATTCTAATCTTCTTATGATCTTATGTCATACAACGCATGGATGAATGATGACTTTATTTTCTTTATGCGATACTACTTCTAGATATACGTTATAAATGAATGTTCTTGTAGTATGTTGTGTGTTGTCACAAGTTTCCTTGTGTTGGAACCAAGTATAATTCCACCGCAAGTTTCTCGATGTGATCCGAGGTCGAACACAGAGATTGTTTTAGGTTAATAGCGTTACAATTGTGATATATGCAACTGGGGGTTTTTCAATTTAATAAAAGTGTGGTTTGTACATGCGATAAAGTAAATTGTGCAGTAAAGTAAAGGTAAGCGATAAAAATGCAATAATGAAGTAAATTGCGATAAAAGTAACGTGTGATAAAATAAACCTAAGCTATGATGATATAAGATACAGGATACATGATACAAGATACCGAGGTTAAGACTGACTGTGAAGATTATACAAAGGTCGTGTTATGCGGTGGCAAGGCTTATGTGCAAAGCAAAAAGAGAAAGGATAATTAATATAAATAATACAAGTTCCTTAATTGGGTTAAAGATAAAAGCAATAAGATGGATGCTAGCATACATTAGAGGAATCAACCCCGCATATTGCATGCATAGGATACGTCTTGAGGACAATAAAAAAGGATCGATCGAACATCAACGCAAACTCAACCCTGCAATGAAGGAGGTCGTGAAGAAGGAGATAATCAAATGATTGAACGCAATGATTATCTATCCAATCACCGACAGAATGTGGGTCAGCCTCATGCAATGTGTGCCAAAGAAAGGAGGAATGACGGTAGTCCCAAATGCAAATAATGAATTAATATCGATGAAGACCGTCAGTGGCTGGCGAATCTGTATGGACTATAGAAAACTGAATGCGTTGACAAAGAAGGATCATTTCCCCTTGCCTTTCATTGACCAGATGCTAGACCGCTTAGCAAGAAATGATTACTTTTGCTTTTTGGATGGATATGTAGGCTACAACCAAATTATGATTGCTCCTGAAGATCAAGAGAAAACTACATTCACCTGCCCCTATGGAACATTTTCATTTCGACGCATGCCGTTTGGCTTATGTAATGCACCAAGCACATTCTAGAGGTGTATGATGGCCATCTTTTCTGAGTATCTTGAAGATTCAGTAGAAATTTTCATGGACGACTTCTCGGTGTATGGGCAAACATATGAAGTCTGTCTCAATAATCTAGAGAAGATACTGAGAAGATGTGAAGAGACGAACCTTGTGCTAAACTGGGAGAAGTGCCACTTCATGGTGAAGGAAGGTATTGTGCTTGAGCACAAAGTCTCCAAGGATGGGCTAAAGGTGGATAAGGCGAAGATTGAGGCGATTGAGAAGCTCCCACCCCCAGTAAATGTGAAGGCTGTCAGGAGCTTCTTAGGACATGCAGGCTTTTATCGACATTTTGTGAAGGACTTTTCAGAGATTGCACGACCATTAAGTGCATTGCTGAAGGCAGAAAGAACATTTGACTTCAACAATGCCTCAATGCATTAAAAATACTGAAGAACGCATTAATAACTGCACCTGTGTTGATCGCACCGGACTGGATACAACCCTTTGAACTAATGTGCGACGCAATTGGTTATGCGATGGGGGCAGTGCTGGCACAAAAGAAGAAAACAATGCTACACCCCATCGCATACGCGAGTAGAACCTTGAACCCTGCCCAAACAAATTACACTACCACAGAAAAAGAACTGCTTGTGGTGATCTTTGCGCTGGAGAAATTCAGAGCTTACTTGCTAAGATCCAAAGTGATCGTTCACACCGACCACTCAGCAATCAAGTATTTAATGACAAAGAAAGATGCGAAGTCGAGGTTGATTCGATGGCTTTTCCTCCTTCAAGAATTCAACATAGAAATCATTGATTGCAAGGAGACAGAGAACCAGGTTGCGGACCATTTATCAAGATTAGAAAATCCAAAAGTCAACCACAACCAGTCGGAGGTGAACGCAACTTTCCTAGATGAATAGCTGTTCAAAATTGAAGAGTTACCATGGTATGCAGACGTGGTCAATTTTCTGGTTTGCGAACAATTTATTGAAAACTACACAGCCCACCAAAAGAGATGGCTCAGACATGAATGTAAATCATATTATTCGGATGAGCCAAATCTTTATAAGAGGGGATAAAACCAGATTTTGCGCCTATGCGTGCCAGACGCTGCTCACCAGCGCATACTATCGCAATGCCATGACTCACCATATGGAGGACACTTTGGAGACCAATGCACAACAGCAAAGGTGTTATAAAGTGGATATTTTTGGCCAACTTTATTCAAGGACGCAAGAGACTATGCAATGAAATGCGACCGGTGCCAATGCACAGGAAACATTTCATGGAAGAATGCGATTCCCATGAATATCATCTTAGAATTGGAACTATTCGACGTTTAGGGCATATACTTCATGGGACCATTTCCACCATCAAATGGTTACAAATACATTCTATTGGCCGTCGACTACGTTTCCAAATGGGTAGAAGTGGTATCGTGCATCGCAAGCAATGCGGTGGTAGTCTCCAAGTTCTTGAAGAAAAATATTTTCACTCGTTTTGCCACTCCACGTGCCTTAATAAATGATGAAGGCTCTCACTTTGTTAATAACGTCATCAACAAATTACTGCTCAAGTATAATATCCTCCATAAAGTAGCCACCGCATACTATCTACAAACAAATGGTCAAGCTGAAGTGTTCCACAGGGAAATCAAGCTGATATTAGAGAAGGTGGTAAAACCTTCACACAAAGATTAGGCAAAGAAGCTGGACGATGCCTTGTGGGCATATAGAACCACTTATAAGACACCTATAGGCATGTCCTCGTATGCGCTGGTATTTGGAAAGGCATGCCACTTACCACTTGAGTTGGAGCATAAAGCAATGTGGGCAGTGAAAAAGCTCAATTTTGACTTGAAGGTCGCAGGGGAAGCAAGGAAACTTCAGTTGGTCAAGCTTGATGAATGGAGAACTCAAGCATATGAGAATGCCAAAATTTACAAGGAGCGCGCAAAACATTGGCATGACAAACAACTATGCGAGAAGAATCTCCAAGTTGGACAAAAGGTCTTGTTATACAATTTGTGGTTACGATTTTTTCCCGGTAAATTAAAGTCACACTGGTCCGGACCCTTTATAATCAAAGAAGTATTCCCGCATAGCGCGGTTGAAATGACTAATGAAGAAGGGACCCGCGCATTCAAGGTCAACGAACAAAGAGCCAAGACGTATCACAGAGGTGACTTTTAGCAGGAAAATACCTCCGTGGACCTGAGGAATCCTGAATGAAGAAAAATTGAGTGGTCCCTACGTTGTTATGCGACAAAAACTCATCAAGGACGCAATTCTTTTGGATTATCCTTTTCCTATCTTTGATTCATGAACTCACTCTACCTTTTTATATCCGTTATCATTTCTATATCCTTCTTACTCCCTATTTCTAAAAAAAAAAAAAAAAAGAAGGGAAATTTTTTTGTTAACTCTGTCTTTTATATTTTTTACCCTCTCGATGTTTTTTTGCAACGATTGTGGTGAATGATTGCGAGGGAGCTACACGATAATCAAAAGATGAGATTAGTTCGATCAACCACCACAATCAAAGAAATCGGCTCGCCGCAAAGAAGGATGCGATCATAAATAATGCGGGTGACAGAGCAAATTTGGGGGTTGTATCTTTCCTTGACTTTGTTTATTCCAAATTTTGCACTCTCGCATCTCATTTTTAACTTTGATAATTTTATCATCGCATCCTCTTTAGTTGGCACAATCATTAACTTTTGATAACTTGAGTAAGTCACCGCATTGTTTTTCTATGCCAATTATGATTTCAATGATGAAACGCATGCCTCTATTTCTCATCGCATGTACTAAAATCAACTTAATTTTAGGACAGTCAATTCATGAAATATTTCAAGAAGTTAGTGGTCCACCAGCTTTCTTTCAAACTGCTTGTTATGAAACCTCCTAAGAGCATCACATGAATTCTTTCAATCTTTCAGCAATGAGGACATTGCTGCGTTTAAATTTGGGAGTGTGGTATTTATTTTCAACCTTGCTACTTTTAGACATCTAAAGAAAAAATCATAAAGTTGTGATTAGATCCTACTCGTAGTTGGATGTCCGCATGACACCCGTGGGGGCAAGCCAAAATGAAGGTAGGAATCGTGATCAACGCACAAATAAAATGATTGCAACTCCGCTGCCAAATGAGCATGAGTTTAGACTGAGAAAGAGCGCCTTTCTCGTAGTTGGATGCTCGCATGACACCCATGGGGTTAAGCAAAAATGAAGGCTAGGAACTCGGATCAATGCAAGGTCATAAAAAGAATATCTAAACTACGCAAGGATAAAAATCATTTGAAAACACCCTAGTTGAAAAAAAAAGGTTTTTTGAAATAAATCATGCGATGCCCTGGATACAAGTGAAGTCTTTTTGAAGGTTAAACTTGCGGTCCCTAAATTTTAGAAATATTTTTAGAAGAGACCTGGATAGAAATTAAGAAAATTTTGGTTCATAAGATTTGAATAAGGCACCTCGAGAAATCTAGTTAAGGAAAAGGTGGCTGACTCTCTAGATAAAATCTTTAGTTTATGCTTGAGGACAAGCATTGTTTTAAATTTGGGGGTGTGATAATGGGCAGAAATGCACGTTATTACAATGCAAAGATATAAAACTATGTAGGATTGCAATGGTAAAAATAAGTAAAATCATGTCCAAAAGCACTAAGTTGAGAACATTGTGATCGCATGCACCCATCGCATTAAAGCAGCTAATTTACGTATTTTGTGCAGGAAAATGCATTGGCGTAAGGCAGAATTGCGATCCAAGAAATTCAGCATCTGAGCGCATTAGAAAATTGCGACCACAAAGCTATGCGTTCGTGAAGATCTGCTCAAGAAGGCAGCCGCATAGAGACGGCGCATCAAGGTGAAAGCTTAATAAATCACGATGGGACAGAAAGCTGATGACAGTCGAATCCGAATTTAGTTGACCAGCCGTTAATGACACACTGTAGTAAGTACACTCAACTTTTCGGTTACTATTAATCGACGCATCAGACAGAGAATTAATGACATCCCATCAGTGTAATCATTAGAGAAAAAAAGCTTATTCACCTTCATCTCTACAAATACCGAAGGCCACCATCGATAAACAAACTTAGCCATATAGAGAGTTCGCCATATAGAAGATAGTTAGCCGTTGTTCATAGTTTTCTTACACTTAGAAGGCGAAGGTGAGTGAAAAGAAGAGGACGCCGAGAGATCACTCCTGAGAAGCTCGGAAGACTGCTGGGAGGCGTTGCAAATGAAGAGAGGGCAGACTCTTGCGGAAGCAAGAACATTCTTTTGGGCAGAGTAGAGAAAAACACAGTGTAAAAACCTTGGGAAGCAAGACATTGCTACCAGGTTCACTATCCCTACTTTCCATTGTCATTTTGTATTCTGGTTCTATTTATAAAATGGAATTTGCATCTCTACATGTGTTCACTCTCTTTACATTACGCATGAGTAACTAAACTTCCGAATGGGTTGAGAAGCATTTAGCTAACATGACCTAAGATCTTCACTTTATGCGTTCATCTTGTATTATGTATGTGTCATCCGTCCTTTAGAGATGCTCGGGAGGGTGGTCTAAGGATAGAAACTAGGCTTGAGAAAGTCCGATTAAAATCTAGGCTCGGGAGAGTCAGATTAGAACCATATAAGCAAGAGATAGAAACTTAGGAATAAGTTTTGTTTTCTATTAATGCATCACATACACCCTAGAGATAGGATATGATAGTATGCGGTCACCTTGTGTATGTGTGCATCATTCATCACCGCATAGACAAGAATATAGACTTAGGAATAAGTTCTATCGACATCATCGTATACATCGCATGCATCCAAGATATAGGAACTATGGCATTTGCGTTGGAAGATGATTTGTTGTTGTGTGTGTGTAGCATGATCGCATAACTTGGACGCAATCTTAGGAAGTGTTAGCTAAATCCCTTTTCAACCCGTTCCTTGCATACTCATTGTAACTTTCGCTATTATCAACTTTTTCCTCAATTCCGCCGCATAGGATTTATATTTTAAACAAACATACCAACCAACTTTTTGTTTTGATTGTTACCGCAAAGGAATCAGAATTTACCGTCACATACTGTCTACATAGTCCCTGTGTTCGACCCTAGGCTTACCAGGCAACCTAGTAGGATTTATACTTGGATTTTACTAGGAAACCCTGCATGTACAACACATACACCACCATCGCAAAATACACCATTATTTCACCATATTCACAACGCATCAGTTCCCCCAGCCTTCGACAGGTTTATGAACCGATTTGAATTTGTAACCAAATTTTATAAGGTAACAATTTATTTTAACGGTTAAAATTGGTCGTTAACCTAAGGGAGCATGTTGTGTCTCGTTGTTATGGATTTTAAAGTCTAACTCAATTTTATCACAACTTACAAAAATTAGACATGCTAAATATCCACAAGATTCATCAAAGGTATTTTAATACAACATTTATATTAAAAGAAAACCCTATTTATGCATACTATATATTATAACAATTTATAACATACTTTGAATGCATGTAACATGCTTCCTATGATGGGGTTTTAAATCTATATGGCATACTATATGCATATATAAGATTTATTTAATTATAATATACATCGCATGCATAAACAATTAAACACATACTGATACGGTTTTTAATTTTGGTTTTGGCATTTTTAAGTAAAGAAAAGGCTAAAAAATTACAAAACAGCAAGAAACAGCTTCAAAACTGCTTCTGGGCCGCTCGAACCACTCCAAACCAAACCCAAACAACTTGAACCGAACCAGAAAAGTTTGAACTGGACCAACCATAAACCATTTGAGGCCGAAGCGAACAAGACCTCACTCTCGCTAGCCTGGTGTCGCTTGGTCCAGCTCTCGCCCAAACTCGATCTCTCGCTCCATGCTCGAAATCTCCTTTGAACTTAATTCAAAATCTCGCTCAATTTGATCTCTCGCTCAAAATTCCAATAAATTCTCGCTCAAACTTGATTCAAAATCTCGTTTGAACTTGAAATCTCGCTCGAAAATTCTATCAGAATCTCGTTTGAAACGAAATCTCGCTTGAACTTACATAAACATCTCACTCTTGCTGATAACAGAAATCTCGCTCTCACTGGAAATGGAAATCTCACTCGAATTTCAACAACGAGATTTCAACAGATGCTGAAAAACTGGAATCTGCAGCTCGACCTTCTTCACTTCTTTCTTCAATTACATCCTAATTTCAACTTCTAATGACTCTATATGAATTACAGACTCTTAAACATTAAGTCCCATTAAAGAAGAGCCAATTACTAGAGAAACAACATAAATGAAAGGATTAAAATTCCAAAACGCTAAAAAAACCATATCAGTATACTATTTTCATGCAGTTTATGGAAAGACACCCACCAAACTCAAATAACAATAGTTAAGCACTTAAATCATGGCTCTGATACCAATTGTAGGAATCATATATCACCCAGCGAAAGAATGCAAAATCAATAAGCACTTAAACTACATTTAATTTGAGTTTTAAGCATGTTGTACCACCGAGATCACCAAGAGGACTACCACCGAGATCTTCTCTATTATGCTCAAGTTGGAATGTGTGGTGGAAACACTTGAACAAGTTGAGTTGACGAGGAACGAGAGCAGGGTTATCAATATAGAACTTTTCTATCCTTTTTTTAAATCTCTCTCTAGTCTTCATGCATGGAGCTTCTATATATAGGTAAAAACCATGCAAATGTATCAGGTTGAAGACTCTCTAGTCTTTAGCTCCAGCTTGAAGATTAGCAATGGAATTTGGTGATTCTCCAATATACATGTTAGTGGGTTTTTCCTAAAATTGGAAAAACCATTAACATAAAATCATTTCATAAAATCATTTTATCTAAATTAATTTTATAAAATTAATTCAAAATAATTAATTTAAATAAAACTAATTTTAATTTATTTTTAAATAATATTAATTTAATATCTAAATATTAAATTAATAATATATTAATATCACCAATCACCAATAAATCAATTTTATATTTAAATCATAATTTAAATATTAATTGATTTTCCAATTTTGTTTACTTTCAATTAAAATAAACGTTTATAATTATATCATTTACAATCAATCGAAAACCCTAAATTCATACATCTATACTCAATTTATTATTCCAATTTAATAAGCTAGTAGAGGGACCTAATGGACCTACAGATCATGAGCTCCAACAATCTATAATTAATTCGTTAAAACTCTTTAATTGAATTAATTACTATTCGTTAACTAACAAGACACTCCACTATAGCTCGATAATTGCACTCTCCTTACTGTAGATATATTTCTGTCCATATAAATCATAATCAGTAAGTCGATCCTTCACAAGTCATTTCACAGTTGGGTCAAGATTAAGTTCCAACTGATCATCTAATGAACAATTTTATTCATAATACTTATGAATCAAGTCCTTTCTCTATCATGAGAAGGCGGGGCCCCGATTGTTCAAGACTAGAAATCAGTACTTAAGAGAACAACCTATCTGCTAACCCTAAAATGGGTAGGAGTGAATTCCGTCTTGCAAGACTATGTCCCCAGCTATTCATTCGGTCTTATCCCCAAAATGGGAGGCTTATTGAGCAGTGTTGTTGGACTACTCTCACTCATACTGATCAAAGGATAATCCCGAATAAATAGGAGTTCATAGCTAGCTCAGTATTAAGATCGAGTTATCCTAGGTTACTTAAGTATGAAATAGTCAGTTTTAACAATAAACGATCGTTATAAAGAAAAGTGACTATTTCGTGATCCAGTCTATATGCAAACTCATTGTATAGGATGCCCTCACTCACATGTCTCTACACGATTGATCTATGGATCATACCATTTGTATTACCTATACAAAATGAGCCACATCCAATAATGTTACAAGGATGAGATATCCAATTTCATCTATATACTAATAGACCATTTAGGCTATATACTATTAACTTGATCCTGTTTATGTCACCACATAAAGTTAAAGTATTCATACTATAGCCATAGATATGTTTATTGGATTTTCATTATAGAATGAAAAATCAACAACTTTATTGAATAAAATACTCAATAATATTTTATCGATAAATAGAATGTTTAACACGAACTGCGAGTTTTAGGACATTCCCAACAGAAGTAAGGTCTAATAGGAGTCATGTGATAGGTGCACCGGAGCCCAAAACCCAATCATGGTTTCCAAGAGGATGGATATGATTGGCTTTATCTTGTGTTAAGGCTAGAGCATTAGAATATACATAGGAGCCTTCTACTATAAAATATTCAGGTTGCTTCCCCTTAGCTTCCTTTTCTTTTCGTTTTTTTCCTTTTAACGACAAAATAGTCTTTGACTAGGTGGCCCTTCTTCTTGCAGTATTTGCATTTTAGCTACTGTTTAGGCTTATTTTTCATTATTTGATTGCTGTGTTTTCCACCTTTCCAGTGATTAGGTTTAGAATTTCCTTTCACGAACAATTCTTCTCCACTGGGTTGCTATCTTTTATTGACTTGTAGTTTAATTTCTCCTGTTCCAAGGGTTGTGATATTGCATAAGTGGTTATGGATTTCCTTCCATATTTGAGAGAATTCTTCACTTCTTTGTAGGATTTTAGAAGTACATAGGCTTCATTGTCATCCCCCAATTTCTCCCCTAAGATTTTGAATCCAGAGACAATCTTCTTAAACTCAACAAGATTTTTCGTCAACAATTTTGTTGAATCCATCTTGAAAGTAAAAAAAAAAATTCCCTTAGGTACATTTTGTTTGGAAGACCTTTAGTTGTATGCAACTCTTCCAATTCGGTGTCTTAGTCTAAAACTTGCCTTAATATGCTGTCACAAATTAAACTAACGTATTATAGGCTGTCAGCTCCATATCTTCTCTTTCTTGTGATGTGATTGTTGTTGGAAGTGATGATGGATCTAAAAGGGCCTTGTGTGCCTTTTGTTGACCAATAATGGCTTTGATTTTGGCTTTCTATATGCCAAAATCATCCTTTCCATCGAATTTATCAATTTCAAACCTTACTACTCCTATGAATGATCAGAAAATGAATCTTGATTCTCCAAGAATTGCTTTATGAAATGTTAATTGCTCGAATACCACTTTTGTTTAGCTTTAGGTGCAAATTCTAGGCCCAATTTTTTATTCAATATGATCCAAGAGCATGCTGATGGTTGTTGACAAATATGGAGTAGAAGAGGCCATGGACATCTTCTTGTTCATCTTTTTCTTCTCCTTCTTCATCAGATCGTGCATGTTTGATTTTACTTTTACCTTGCAAAATCGCCATAAGAACATCACATGGAGTTAGAGAGAGAGAGAGAAAGCTTGAGAGAGAGTGTGTATTTTCTTTAAATGAAAAGAAATTTGATTAGAGAAAATTGAAGAAAATACCTTACCCACGTGTTGAACCTTTGGTGAGACGGGACCTCTTCTGCTCTACATTTGTCAACAATCGTCAGCTCCCTCTTAGATCAGTTTGAATTAGAAATTGGGCCTAAAAAATTTGCATCTAAAGCCCAACACGTAACAATATTTTTAAGTTAGTTATAGTCCATGTAAATATAAAGAAAAATTGGAAAAAATAGCAAAATTCGGTGGTTCATTTGGATTTAGACCAAATTGTCGTCTGGATCTCAAAGAATACAAAGTAAATGTTGTACATGAAAGTAACAAATCTGAGCAAATTAAATGGGAACGATGCTTATCAATTGAAGCTATTGATCAACCCATTAATTTCCATGCTAATGTTTATATAGATTACAATACAAATTGGATTGTTGATTCTGGTTATTCTCATCACGCAACTGTAAATGTTTATCTTCTCTCATACGTATGTGCTCACTAAGGAGGAAGAGTAATAGTGACGACTAACAATTCGTTAGATCATGTTATTGAAGTAGGGCATGTTAATGTTGAGAACGGTGGTGTTTCTCTTGTAGATGTTTATCATGTTCCAAGTTTTTTTTTAAAAAAATTGGTTTCAGTATCTCATATTTCGGACTCTAGGAGGTATGTTCTTTCTAGATCAAATGATGTGTAACGACCCGATTATTAGCCGCATAATTTTGAATTTAATTTTGACAATAACTCCAAATTTATCTATAACCATCCATATCTTAATTCCAATTCAAATTTAACTACTTCCCCTCCAAATTGAATTTAATTTTGACAATAACAACAAATTAAACTCATATAACTCCAAATTCATCTATAACCATCCATCTCTTAATTCCAATTCAAAATTAACTACTTCCCCTCCAAATTGAAATTAATTTTAATATATACTTTCCTTTTCCTTTCCTTATTAAATATAACACATCAAACTCAAATCTTTCACCTCTTCTCTTATTAATTACATAAACCTTAAAATAAATTCACCAACTTTAAATCACTTCTTCCAAAAATCCTAAATCCCAAAATTAAATTCTAACTTTCCAAATTAACTTAAATCTAAATTTACAAATCTTTTTGGATACTTGATTTAATAACTTCCAATAAACTAATTATCTTCTCCTAATTCTTTACTTAAGTTTTAGATCCAAATTCCAAAATTAAAGAGGGTAAAATTTTAAAACCACAATTTCCTCTTTTCCTTTTCAAATTTCACAAAAACTCAAAATTTCTTATCCAAATAATTCAATTATCCCTTCCAATTAATTTAAAACTCTACTCAAAGAATCTAAATTAACCAATAAAACTTTTTCAACTATAACAATTTGATTCCAAAATTCAAAAATTAGGGAAACTAAAATTCAACAATTTGAGATAATTAACTTAAATTTTCCTAAAAACTCGGGATGTTAAATTCTTCCTTCCTTAAGAAACTTTCACCCTCGAAAGTTCAAGTCCTTAAAGACTCGTAATACTTAGTTCTTGTCTCATCTTCATATTTTGAAATTTCTTCTTCAGACTGATATTTCTGCCAAAGAACTTCTAACTAGCACTATCTCCAACAGAAAATCTTCACCACTCTAGCAAGAATTTTCCCTAGATTGCTCATCGTAACTCATGTTCCCATTCAAAGCGCTCATAGTGCAACACATGAGACTGATTTTTCATATACCTTCTTAACGTACAAAACTTCTGCCTAAGACAAACATTAGGCATATGAAAATTACCTTTTTGTTCATGTATCTGTGACTCGACTACTTCGACTCTCGTATCACTTGTATTTTGCTTGGAGCTAAAATACTTTCACCTTTAACGTCAAATTAATGGCATCATTTGTTTCTCGTTCTAATTTTGTGCCCAAAATCACGATCACCTAAACCTTGATAACACTAACAATGACGTACCTTTTAACTAATAAAGCCTCATTATTTCATGTCAATAGTTCTCGAACAACTATTGCTACTAATATCTCCACTTACAATATTTCCTTCAACTCCACTATAATATGAAGAAGCTTACAAGCACTCTTCCAACTTGTGATTGTCTAGCTTAATCAAATTCTCATGCTAAAACTGAGTTCCACGACCAATAGCTTAGGCAGGATATCCATTCAACCAACAAATACTAAGATCTAAAGTTCCAAGTAGTAACAGAATTGTTCATACCAATTTCAAAGGTTCGTAAACACATATACCCTATCTTAAACACCTATGTTTGTAATCTCAAAACATTAATTCTCTAATCTTCTCAAAACAACAAAATATTTCTCAAATACTTTCATTTTTCCTCACTCTTATATTTTCCAAGACCAATAAATCCAAGATGCTTTCTTCCCCACTTTCCTAGTGAAATATATCTATATCAAAGCATATGACTATTCGAATCCCTTTTCACAGTCTACAATCCAACAACCTAAGCAAGTTTTTTTTTTTTTACGAACAATGCCTACTGCAGCCCAAAGTTCCAAATGGTAATGAAAGATTCCTCCTTTACGCTAAAAGCAACGCCTTGTATCCACTCATATCATGTCTTAAAATCCAAACCATACTTAACTATTTGGGAGTCTTGAACACATTAATTTCCATTCACGTCATTAAGTTAATAAAACCTTCCTTAAATACTTCTATTTTTCTTCACATTTATCATTACTTAACCCAACAAATTGAAAGTGCACTTTTCACTTTCCGAGTGAAACATAATCCCTAAACCAAGACATATGACCCTTTATAACCTTTTCTAAAAATCTAAAAGTCCATTCCAAACTTGGAACTTTAGTAGGGTATCCCCACAAGATAACATTGCTTTTAAACTTCAAAACATTTATCTTTGCTCTTGATATGGTTAATTTAACTTGAACCTTTTCATTGCAACAGACACATAGTTCAAACCTAAGCACCTTAAGAATTTTTCAATCCAACAACTCGTTTTCTCCATTTAAAGGCGACTATAATTTCAACAAAAACCAATAGTTATCTCATATTAATTTATTTTAGGTCCTTAAACTAGCAATGACAATCATTCAGTACATAAAGCTTAGACATGAAGGCTTTTAAATATATTTTACATAAAACATTTAATGAAAGAACATACCCGGCGAGAAAGAAGGATCCGTAGTTAGCCATAGGGAACACAAGACCAAAACTTACATCATGAGTCAGTCTACAGAACCTAAAACTTAGGCTCTAATAGCAACGGTAATGACCCGACTATTAGCCTGCATAATTTTGAATTTAATTTTGACAATAACTCCAAATCCATTTATAACCATCCATATCTTAATTCCAATTCAAAATTAACTACTTCTCCTCCAAATTGAATTTAATTTTGACAATAACTCCAAATTAAATTCATATAACTCCAAATCCATCTATAACCATCCTTCTTTAATTCCAATTCAAAATTAACTACTTCCCCTCCAAATTGAATTGAATTTTGATATATGTTTTCCTTTTCCTTTCCTTAATAAATATATCACATTAAACTCAAAAATCTTTCATCTCTTCTCCAATTAATTAAATAAACCTTAAAATCAATTCATCAACTTTAAATCACTTCTTCCAAAAATCCTAAATCCCAAAATTAATTTCCAACTTTCCAAATTAACTTTCCAAATAAACCAATTATCTTCTCCTAATTATTTTCTTAAATTTTGGATCCAAATTTCAAAATTAAAGAGGGTAAAATTTTAAAACCACAATTTCCTCTTTTCCCATTAAGATTTCACAAAAACTCAAAATTTCTTATCCAAATAATTTAATTATCCCTTCCAATTAATTTAAAACTCTACTCAAAGAATCCACATTAACCAATAAAACTTCTTCAGCTGTAACAATTTGATTGCAAATTCCAAAGATTAAGGAAACTAAAACTCAACAATTTGAGATAATTAACTTAAATTTTCCTAAAAACTCGGGATGTTACATGATGTGAAAATTATTTCTGATGTTAAGAAATTTGAAGGTGATGTTTTGTTCACTGGAAAGAGGAAAGATTCTTTCTATATTTTGTATGCAAGTAATGTGTATGTTGAAAAGTCAGGTCAAAATGATGGTGCAACACTTTGGCATGCTCAGCTAGGCCATGTTGGTTGCCAGTTATTGGAAAGAATTTCTATGAAGAAGCTTCATGATGGTGTTCCTCTCTTTAAAGAAATACACCATGATGGTATTTGCCCTTGTTGTCAATTTGGTAAGTCACATCATCTTCCTTTTCGTAATGCAAATAACACATCTATTGCTACATTTCAATTAATTCATTCAGATTTTATTGGACCAACTAAAACATCTAGTGAGTTTGGTTGTCCTTATTTTATGATCGTTGTGGATGATTTTTCTCGTTTCACTTGGGTGTATTTTTTGGAAGCTAAAAGTGAGACTTTCTCCAAGTTTATCTAGTTCAAGAAGCAAGTGGAGAAGAAATTTATGTTGCCTATAAAGTGTCTTCGCATAGATAATGGGGTAGAATAATGTCTGATTAGTTTCAGAATTACTGTAAAGAACATGTGATTCAGCACTAAATGACATGTCCTGGCACTCTATAACAAATTGGAGTTGTGGAATATATATTAGTACATCTTACCTCCATGTGCTTGTCTTGGCTGCATGTAAAGAATCTTCCAAGGAAGCAATGGACAGCAGCTATTCAGTCACCTTGTCATGTCATAAATTGCTTACCTTCATGGGCGAGGTCAGATCTATCTCCTTTTGAGGTACTATATCATCAGAAACCCAATGAGAGTTATCTTTGAGTTTTCAGGTCAATTTCTTATGTCATGTTTCAAAGAGTAAAGGTACTAAATTAGACCCAAAGGCAAAACGTTTATTTTTGTTGGATATGATATTCACAGGAAAGGTGGAGATCTATGGATCCAAAGACAAGAGTGTTTAGGTTGATGCCCTAAATCTGATGGTTTTGTAGTTTGTAATCGTATTGTACAAACACTTTATTTATCTAATAAAATAAGAGGTATTTTATTTGACATTTAGTTGCACTAACTCACAAAAACCAATAAACTAAGATTCAGGGTTATCTACTGTAACTTAAACATGTATGTAGAGTCATATAGGTGGATCATGTTTAAGTGATAACCTAAATGGTCTGTAGTAGATGAATAAGGTTGGATACCTTATCCTAGTGATACTACGAATACAATCTGCTTTGTAGTTGTTACAATTGTTGTAAAGTCCTACAAAATGATTTGATCTTGTTCAATCATGTGGAGACATGCGAACGGGAGTATTCTATACAAAGAGTTTGTATAAGACCGGACCACAAAATGAATAGTCTCTTTATATAACACCGTTATTAGTAAAGAATTACATTTCATCAGGATGATCGTAGATGACTTGATCTTAATCCTAAGTGAGTTGTGGACTCCTGCCTATGAAGGTGGTCCTTTGATTTATATGGGTGAGTATGACTAGTTGTGTTGACTCAATATGCCTATCATTTTGGGGATTCATTTGATTGGGGAGCTGGGAACACAACGTCACAAGAAGGAATTCACTCCTTCCTATTTTTAGGGTAAGTAGAGAAATTGCTCCCTTAAGAAGTGATTCCTAGGCTTGAACAAAGTGGTGCCACACTCTCTTCTGACTTGAGAGAGGTTCGGTTATAGTTGGACTATAACTTATTGTTCATTACAGATATCAGTGGTACTTAAGAAGTTAGATGTAACTATAGGAGAAAAACGATAAATTTGGCCTAGCTGTACTTATGAGCAACTTGTGAACGGTCAATGTGCTGTCGATTAATTACATCCAATGGACACAGAAATATATCTATAGTGCAAAGAATGCAGTTGTCGATCTTTAGTGGAATGACAAAAAGTTAATGGAAGTTGATCAATTCAATTAAAGAGTTTAATTGATTAATCAAGTACAATTGGAGCTTCGATCTATAGGTCCATAAAGTCCCCTCGTTAGCTCGATTGGGATTAAAGATAATCGAATTGATTTGGATTAATTTAAGTTATTCAAATTAATAAAGGAAATTGGTTATATAATTAAAATTAATTATGTGAGATAAAAATACTATAATGTATATGATACATTATAATATAAGTTTTATTTGAGGAACAAATATTTGAATATGATTCAAATATTAATATGAATTTGATTCATATTCAATACTATAGGTTAAGTGAGAAAATATTAAACTATATGTTATATTATGTGTGACATAATAACATATGATTTTAATATATGATATATATATATATTATATACACACACATTAAATTAAATAAATTAAAGGTCTTTAATTTAATAATTAAATTATTAGGGAAGGAGTTATTTGATAACTTCCCTCCCATTATTTTCTCATTTTAATGTATGGAAGTGGAAGTGCAAAAGAGATGGAATATGGACCATTTTCTTCTTGCATTTAAAAGGACACAAATTAGAACACAAAAGTTAGTGGTGTTATTTTTGTTTTCTGCTCTCTTTCAAATTAATCAACATCCCATTCCAAAATTAATCTTGAACCCCACAAACTCTCAACTATTCTCAATCCCGAGAATAGCGAGGTTTCCGCGTGGTGATGTTCGATTGATTGGCAATTTGTTGTCGTGATTTCGTGATTGAAATTTTTGTTGTGTTTGAGATTCGAAGAGGAATCATGAAAAATTTAGTCTTCAAGGATATGTGATCCTCGGATCTCTTCTTTCTCTTTAATTTCTATATAAAAGCATGCTCATTAGACTATGTATGTCACACTCCCTCCCGAGTTTTATCTCCCGAAGTCGAAAGGAGATGTGAAGACAACCGACACTACCTTTGTGATATCGACTGTCCAACTTTACCAACTCATAAGATAACAAATGTGTATAATTTTAGTTAACTTTAGCAACGGTTACACACATTCATTCTAAATACCTTTTAAATCTTAATTAACCTAATGACTTTCAAAAGTAACCTGATCCGAGTTTCGCTTTGTGAGAGAGTGACAGTTCAAGACCCTGAGTGGCTTTTCCCATAACGTTCCGTTTCTGCTACCTAGGGGAAAATAAAATATTGGAAAACATAAGCTAAAAAGCCCACTGATTGGCGTATTTTTAAAAGAAAATACATTTGTTTCAAAAATTAATTTTTGGCAACCAATTCCACAATCAAGCAATCATAACACATAAGAATGTAGCTCTTCCAGCCTGATAGCTGGCTGTCCATGGCATGATTATGTATTTTCTGGGGGTTCCCGTGAACTCCTTGATATGCATGTTGTGGAAAAAATTCCAATACCCTTATCGGCCGACGAATGTGTACATGTTAACAATACCCCATTAGACGTACTTGAGACACGCACGCTAACAATTTCCTAGGGTACAATCCCAGTTTTCAATGCAATTCATGTGATGCAAAACCACAAGAATCAAATTAATAAATAAAATATAGAAAATACATTTCCATATCATACCAATTTCAAACCTCACATATATACACATATAATTCAAACGTACAAAAATAGGCAAAACCACTCACAATCCTCTTGTTAATTCCCTTTACAATCGTTCTAGAGTAACCCTTGGTCTTGTTTCCCTAAATTTTACTTATTTAAAAAAAATCCTAAATTTTCTTGAAATTCCTCAAATAAATCAACTTTAGCTTTAACTATATCCGTAAACTGAAATAACTAGCTTACCCACTTCAAAATACCCAAAAAAAACTAGGTTTAACATTAAAAGAACACAGCTTTGGAGGTTAGTTAGGCTATCCAGTGGGCGTGGGAAACAATCTGGGCGTTGGGCTGGGCGGCAATCCTCACATAAGCGTGGGTCTGACACAGGCGCTGGGTGTGGGAATGTGCGCATGAGGGGCTAGCAGCGTGCTCAATGCAGCGTGCGCTGGGTCATTAGGTCGTGGGCGCTGACAGGCATCCACATCGTTTAGATGTGCGCCTTACGATGGGTGTGCGCACGAGTCTGTGTTGTGCACTAGGCGTGGTCGTGTGCAATGGTGTCTGCCCTGTGCGTCCAGCTGGGCTTCTGCCTTCCAATGCAAATTCTTCATTCCTCACTTCTCCAACTTGAACGACAGCCTAGGGTCACTTAGTACACTCCTTTCTAAACACTTTCATCTAAATTTCACTGGATTTGCACGAGTGAGTTATGAGAACCATCAACCCTAAGTTACCCTATTTATAGAAGCCCAAAAGCTCTCAGTGCCTGCCACTTCGCTAGCCCTGCATGTCTAGATGCCTTCACCATGCATGTGCCAACACCTCTACCTTGCCACCACCTCCTTGCATATGGATGAAGTGTCCTCCTCCTCTTAAACCAACACATAGCCTTTTTGCATGCTTTGTGATGCACCCACCTCCTCCTTGCTTCAGTCCAACTTCACTAGATTCAACTACTTGCCTTGATTTGCTGTAAACTTAGCCTTGCTTCCCAAGTTTACTTCCTTCAACGCAAACTTCCACTTGGTCGCATAGACCTTCTTGGACACATAACCCTTCTTGGCTGCATCCACCATGTCAATGCATATCTCTCCCAACAACTAACCTCACTTGGCCTCTTTTGGATGCATGGTATTACTTAGGCGTTCTCACCATTTGGCCATTGCATAGGTGTTGGGAATGTCCTAAAACTCGCAGTTTGTGTTAAGCATTTTATCTTATCAATAACAATGACTTGTTGATTTTGCATCTTATTATGAAAATCCAATAAACATATCATTGGCTATAGTCTAAATGTTGTAACTTTATGTAGTGACAAAAATAAGATCAAGTTGCCAGTATATAGCCTAAATGGTCTAATAAGTATATGGATGAAATTGGATATCTCATCCTGGTAACACTATTGGATGTTGCCCACTCAATAGTTATTACAAGACGTTGTAAGGTGCTACAAACGATGTGAACCACAAATCGTTCATGTTGAGACATGAGAGTGGGGGCATCCTATGCAATGAGTTTGCATATAGACTGGACCACGAAAATAGTCACTTTTCTTTATAACGACCATTTATTGTTAAAACTGACTATATCATTTATATAACCTTGGTTAACTCGATCTTAATCCTGAGCTAGCTATGAACTCCTATTTGTTTGGGATTATTCTTTAATCTGTAAACAGTGAAAGTAGTCCAACAGCACTACTCAATAAGCTTACAATTTTGGGGATAAGACCGGATGAATAGCTAGGGACATAGCCTTGCAAGATGGAATTCACTCCTACCCTATTTAGGGTTAGCAGATAGGTTGTTCTCTTAAGTACTGACTCCAAGTCTTGAACAATCGGGGTCTCGCCTTCTCATGATAAAGAAAGGATTTGATTCACAGAGATTATGAATTAGAATTGTTCATTAGAGGATCGTTAGGAACTTAAGGGACAAGATGTCGTCACAGGGGAAAAACAATATTTTTGACCTAGCTATGATTACGAACAACCTATGAAGGATCGACTTACTGATTATGGTTATTAAGTGGACATAATATATCTACAGTGAAGGGAGTTCAGCTATAGGCTACAGTGGAGTGTCTCATTAGTTAACGAATGGGGGTTAGATTGGACTAATGAGTTTAGCCGATTAATCACGAATCGTTGGAGCCCATGATTTGTAGGTTCGCGAGGTCCCCCTACTAGCTCGTAAATGGATAAGCTTTAGGGTAGCTTGAGAAATTAATTTGAAACGTTCAAATTAAACGGAACAAGAGAATAAATATTTAAATATGATTTAAATATATAAAGATGTTTATTGTGCAAAATTAATTTAATATTTGATATTAGATTAATTAATTTTTTAAGTTAATTTATGAAAATCAAATTTTGAATGAAAATGATTTAAAATCATTTCTTGTTTTAAAAAGAAAATGGAAATCCGTTTGCATGTTGCACAAAAATGGAAAATGGGTTTTTCCATTACTATCATCTTTATGCTCACACAAAATGCATTATCTTCTCTACTTTGATTATTCAAGCATGAGCTGCAAGCCATGCATTCCATCTCTTTGCATGTTCATCAAATATATATAAAGAAGATTGGAGTTGTTGGAGGTGAAGAAAAAAAATACAAAATTTCGAGAGAAATTTTTCTGAAGAAGAAGTTGTCTTCTTCAGTCAGGCTGCTATGAGTTTCTCTGGTTTCTTCATATCTTCAAGATGTTCTTGAGTCCCACAACCTTCCTAAAGCTCCAAGAGCATAGTAAGCAAGGCTTTGAGGTGGTTCACATTGATAACAAGTGAAGACAGCAGCTGAACAGACGTTTTCTTGGAGAGTTCATCAAAGGTATGTTCAGAAAACCTACTTTTTGAGAAGAACATGCTTTAGTATTTGCTAAAATTAATGAATTAGAAAGCTTATGGATCCTTGATACTTTCGCTGCATGTTGTTTAACTCTTTCAATAGGCTCTTTACGTCCACGACTATCTTCAAGCTCAATGCATAGTCTCATGGATGGCACATACTCTATTCATCCAACGCATACCTTTGCTCCCAACACTTGGTGTTATGGCCTTCCTCCATGCACACCTTTCTTAGCCAACGCACAAGTCTCCTTGCCTAGAGCCTATTCTTGTCGTGCATCAATACTTCTAATCTTAACATGCTTGACCAATGCATAAACTCAATGCAAGGCTTTTGGCCATCGCATAACACCCCTGGCCGCATGTCTCTAAACCAAAGCATGCTTTGGCATACCTTGTGCCCAACGCTTGGCCCAAGGCCATCCTTACCCTTGGTCATGTGTCTCCTCTTGTCCAACTAACCTCGCATGAACTTGGTTGGCGCATCGCTCATGCCTAATGCATAGCAACCATTCAACCAACACCTAGCCCTTAACTCCACGCCTTGCCTTATCTTGCCAAGCACATCTCACCATTGCTTGGTGTTCTTATGTGATCAACACTTAGCCAACAAGGTTAACTCTTTTAGGTGCTCGCCTAACCTCCAAATGACAAGGCATTTGCCTATTGAGCCCTCACACCAACGCCTCACTTTAATTCCCTCACTTAGCCAAATTTTATCCTTCATAGCCAAGCTTAGAAACATTTCCTGTTTAGCCCTCAAAAGTCTCATATTCAACATTTAAGGTATTTTCCTTTTCCTCAAGCTTCCTTCATGGAATATTCATTTATTCTCCTCATTATCAAAGGTTGACCTAACTTGCTTATGTGAGATTCGAGAATTTACAATTTACCGCCTCTTTAAAAAAAAATTCATCCTCGAAATTTAACAAATACTTATGCACATAAACCAAGCAACAAATTTTATTTATAAACAAGGATTGTTACAACATTTGACTCAAAGTTACACTTCCAGAGTCTTGCCCTTAGCTCCAATAGCATCCGATATCTATTCTAGATATGACTATATTTACTTAATGCATCATAAGTTCGAAACCCTTGAAAAGTTTAAGGAATATAAGGCAGAATTTGAAAACCAATTAGGTAAATAGATTGAAACACTTCAGTCAGATTGAGTGGTGAGTATATGGACTTAAAATTCCAGGACTATTTGATAGAACACAGAATTCAGTTTCAACTCACAAAACCCAGTAGACGTCAACATAATGGTATAACGGTAAGGAGAAATAGAACCCTGTTAGAGGTTCGTTCGATGATGAGTTATGCTCATTTGCCTAATTCATTTTGAGGACATATAGTAGAGACTGCTATGTATTTTGAACATGGTTCCCTCAAAGAGTGTTTCGAAAACACCTTATGAGTTATAAAGAGAACATAAAGGTAGTTTACATCACTTCAGAATTTGGGAATGTCTAGAAAACGTGTTGGCTCATAACCCAAAAAAGTTGGAACATCATTTGAAAGTATGCCTATTTATAGGATACTCTAAAGAAACAAAAGGTGGTCTATTTTATGATCTTCAAGAGGATAAAGTATTTTCATCGAAGAGTTTAACATTCTTAGAGGAAGACCATATAAGAAATCATCAACCTTGTAATAGGCTAGTATTAAATGAAATGTTCACAAGAGCTATAGACAAATCAACAAGGGTTGTTGATCAAGCTGGTTCTTCAACTAAGGTTGTTGATGAAACTAGTTCATCAGGTTCTTCTGAAGAGTTGAGAGTGCCTCGACATAGTGGGAGGATTTTTCAACAGCCTAACCATTACATGGGTTTGACAGAAACTAAGATCATCGTACCTGATGATGGCTTGGAAGATCCATTGACCTTTAAATAGGCAATGGAAGATGTGGATCATGACCAATGGATAAAAGCCATGGACCTCGAAATGGAATCTATGTACTTCAATTTAGTCTGGAAACTTGTAGATCAACCAGATGGGGTGAAACCTATTGGTTACAAATGGATCTATAAAAGGAAACGACCAAGCTGGTAAGGCATAGACCTACAAAGCTAGAATCATGGCAAAAAGGTTTACCCAACGAGAAGGGGTGGACTATGAAGAAACATTTTCTCTGATTTCCATGATTAAGTCTGTTAGAATACTCTTATCCATTGTTGCCTTTTACGATTATGAAATATGGCAAATGGATGTCAAGACAACCTTTCTGAATGGCTATCTTGAAGAGAGTGTTTATATGTCTCAACTAGAGGGGTTCATTGAATGGGGTCAAGAGAAAAAGGTTTGCAAGCTTAAAAGAACCATTTATAGTTTGAAGAAAGCATCTCGAACTTGGAATATAAGATTTGACACAAAATTTTCAACAAGACTGTGTGTACAAAATATTTGAATGGTGTCCATTTATAGTTCACGAACTTTGTGTGTACAAAAAATTGTCAACAAAACTGTAGCTTTTCTAGTATTATATATTAATGATATCCTACTCATTGGGAATGAGGTAGGATTTCTTGCTGACGTTAAGAGATGGATAGTGTTTCAATTTCAAATGAAAGATTTGGGAGATGCACAGTATATTCTTGAAATCCATTGTTCGGAATCGCAAGAACATAACACTAGCCTTATCTCAAGCATCTTATATTGAAAAGATATCATCTAGATATAAGATGCAATATTCCAAGAGAGCTTTGTTACCTTTCAGGTATGGAATTAATTTGTCTAAGGAACAATGTCCTAAGACACCTCAAGAGGTTGAGGTTATGAAACGAATTCCTTATACATCAACCGTTGGCAGTTTAATGTATGCTATGTTGTGTATGCAGCCAGACATGTGCTATGCAGTTGGAATAGTGAACAGGTTTCAATCCAATCCTGGATATGATCATTGGACTACCGTTAAGAATGTCCTCAAGTATTTTCGAAGAACGAGGGACTATATGCTCATGTATTATGCTAATGATCTGATCATTACATGATACACTGATTCTAATTTTCAAACTGATATGGATTCTAGAAAATCTACTTTAGCATCAGTATTTACACTAAATGGAAGATTGATAACTTGTAGAAATACAAGTTATTTATGCCACCTTATCTAGATATTGCGGCCAAAAGTTAGTAAATATGTGCCGATTTTATGAAAATTAGCCTAGTATTACAATAATTATAAATGTTTGCAATTACGCCCACTAATACCATAAAAATGGAAGACAAGCCGAATTTTACTCTGTTTTGCAAGAGACCAAGTCATCGCTTATGCTCAAGGCTCATGAGAAACTGATCAACGCATCTCTGTCACATTGCGCTCGTCAATCAACAATGAAGATGCAGCTGAGCAACGCAAAAGTGGAGGATTGAGACATGTGTACAACTAATGGTTCTGCAGAATTGACGGTCTGACTGCATAACAGAAGGAATAATATCCCTCCATCTTCGGAATTACCATGACATCAAGTGGGGACCACAAGGCCGGAGTCAAAGATCTGTACCTATAAATACCCCATTGATTTCAGAGAAAAAGGTATGCTACGAGATAGGGGGTAAATGCTGCAAAACTGTTGAGAGAAAAGGCTGAGCTAAGTGCTTAAGTGAAGAAATCCGGGAAGAAGACGAGATAAGGCCGAAAGGTGAATCTCAGATCTAACCTGCCAAACACCCGATCGAAAGCTCTGTGCAAAGATCCCTGCTACCGGTGGAACAGGCCTGAGAGGGAAGCTCTTCCTACCATCAAATCCATCCTATCCGACAAGTAGATCTCCATCGAATCAGTGCCAAGATATTGGTACTTGTTTGTATCTGTTCTATCTCTTTCATCATTGTATTTCACTTTCTCATTCTCTTTTCATTCACACACCATGTATCAAACGCTTAATAGACATTAAATGTTTCGATAGCTTTCATTTACCATTTTCTGTCTATTTCCGTTCACCCATCAATCACTTTCTTTATGATGTCTTCTTAATTCCCTGATAAGAAATATGAATTAACTAAGTACTAAATATGTGTTAAAGATATAAAATGCGTTTAGTTAAGGCATGCTAGATGGTATCTTCACTTGTGAAAGCAGAAGTGAAGATACCATTCTGATCTATCGAGAGAAGGTCAGAAGAATGTGTTAACTAAAGCGAGTAGTACTTCCAGACATGGAAGCAACCTTACATTCATTACGTTAGTCTCTGTTTCACCACAGACATGTCAGAGCACGGCCGATCACTGAAAGGTGTATGCCAAGAGAAGAGCGGAATAGCATTTGTAGCTTCAACGCACTTGAGAACTTACGTTGTTTATATTATTTGTCTTTCTCTTTCTATTTTGTACATAAGACTTGCCGCCGCATTCCACGTCTTTGCACAACTTTCATAGCCAGCCTTGATGCCAGCATCTTGTACATGAAGCCTGTATCTTGTATCATCTAGCTTAGGTTTATTGTATTTCATTTTATTATCGCATCTTTACTGCTTTACTTTATTTTATCGTAATTTATATACCTGTACAAACACATTTTTAAAGATTGAAAACCTGGTCGCATATATCATGAACATACCACAATAACCTAGACCAGTCCCCGTGTTCGACCTCGGATCACATCGAGAAACTTGCGGTGGAATTACACTTGGTTCTATCGTAAGGAAACTTGTGACAACGCATGGTATACTACGTGAACACCCATCATTAACGCATATCTAGCGGTAGTATCGCATCATTTCGAGCCTGTCTCTTATACACATCTAGATGTGTATAAGAGACAGCACATATCTAGTGGTAGTATCGCATCATTTCGAGCATAGAACATCATCAATCATACCTATCAAATACTGCGTTACAAGTTTATGGCGCCGTTGCCGGGGAACTGGTAATAGGGACATGAGCTTGTACCATCCATCCATTGTTGTAATGCACAAAACTTTTGTTACAAAGAGCTATAATATGGAGTATAAAGCAAAGTTGTATTGTTGACTCTACCATGGAACTTCACCAAGATCGCCTCGGAGCATAATTGCTGATCCGTTTAGAATGACCCTTACCGCTAAGGTGTTTGAGGGTCGTTTGGAGAGTCTGGGTCTACGAGACAAGTCGCATCTAGTCTAGGGCAAGTGGAAGATTGTATTGCGCACACAATGTATGCCCTAGTTTCTTGTTTTTTATTGTACTATGTACTGGTTTGTACTTTTATTATGTATATACCACTAGCTTTAGGACAAGTGGGAGATTGTTGGGGTTGATACCCTAATAATTGTATTTTATCTCATGGTTTTGTTTTTTTTAATTGTATTTTACAAACGATTTATTTATCTAATAAAATAAGAGGTGTTTTATTTGACATTTAGTTGCATTAACCCACATAAACCAATAACTAAGATTTAGGGTTATCTTCTGTAACTTAAACATGTAGAGATATATAGGTGGATTATGTTTAAGTGATAACCTAAACGGTTTATAGTAGATGGATAAGGTAGGATACCTTATCCTGATGACACTATGAATACCACCTGCTTTGTAGTTATTACAATTGTTGTAAACTACTACAAATGATTTGATCTTGATCAATCATGTGGAGACATGCAAGCGAGGGTATTCTATATAAAGAGTTCGTATAAGACCGGACCACGAAATAGATAGTCTTTCTATATAACACTGTTGTAAATAAAGACTTACATTTCATCAGGATGACCATAATTGACTTAACCTTAATCCTGAATGAGTTCTGAACTTCCTGCCTATGAAGGCGGTCCTTTGATTTGTATGGGTGAGAATGGTCAGTTTCGCCGACTCAATATGCCTATCATTTTGGGGATTAGTTGGTTGGGGATCTAGGAACGTAACTTCACAAAAAAGAATTTGCTTCTTCTTATTCTTAAGGTAAGTAGAGAAATTACTCCCTTAAGAACTGATTCTAGGGCTTAAACAACGTAGCGCCACACCATCTCTTGGCTTGAGAGAGGTTTGTTTATAGTTGTACTATAAATTATTGTTCATTAGAGGGATCAGTGATACTTAAGGAGTTAGATTTAACTACAGGGGCAAAATGATAATTTTGGCTCAACTGTACTTATGTGCAATTTGTAAGGGTTAATGCACTGTCGATTGGTTATATCCAATGGAAATAGAAATACATCTATAGTACGAAGAGTGTAGCTATTGGTCTTTCGTGGAGTGATCGACAGTCAATGGACGTTGGTTAATTCAATTAAAAAGTTTTATCGATTAATCAAGTACCATTGGAGCTTCAATCTATAGGTTCATAAGGTCCCTTCGTTAGCTCGAATGAGATTAAAGAGAATCGAATTAATTTGGATTAATTTGAATAGTTCAAATTAATAAAGGAAATTAATTATATAATTAAAATTAATTATATGAGATACAAATATTATAATATATATGATACATTAGTTTAAATTTGATTCACATTTAACACTATAGGTTAAGTGAGAAAATATTAAACTATAGGTTATAATATGTGTGACATAATTTAAACTATAGATTATATGTTATATTAGATATAACATATGGTTTAAATATATGATTTATATATAATGAAACTCTCAACGATTCTCAACCCTGGGAATAACAAGGTTCTCGCATGGTGGTGTTCGATTGATTGTTGTGATTTCGTGATCGAAGTTTTTTTTGTGTTCGAGATTCAAAGAGGAATCATGAAGAGTTAAAGTCTTCAAGAGTATGTGAGGGAATCGTGAAGAGTTTAACCTTCAAAGGTATATGATCCCTGCATCCCTTCTTTCTCATTAATCTCTATACAAAAGCATGCTCATTAAATTTGTTGGAGTTTATGTCCTAAATATCATGCATCTTGTGGTTTGTAAAGACAAATTACATATCTAATAAAATAAGAGATATTTTATTGATGATTAGACTGCATTAATTCAATCCAATAAACTAAGATCCAAGGTTATCTTATGAAACATAAATATGTATGTGGAGACATATAGGTGGATCATATTTAAATGATAACCTAAATGGTCTGTAGCTACAATATGACATCTACTCCATTAACTACTAAAGAAACACCCAAATAGAAAGTGGAAGAGAGAAGAGAGGGGAAAGGTCGACTGGAAGCCCGAATGTGGGTGTCTCTCTCTACCCTAAATCTAAAAGACTTATTTATATTATAGTTAAAGCGTCACGGCGCTACAATGTAGCATTTCAACGCTGCCCTACCTTGCGCGTGCGTCAGTTTCAAGTTCGTAGCATTGCAACGCTACCCTATTTCTTCATGAAATAGGCAGCTTCTGCCTTGTAGCATTGTGCAATGCTTGTTTGAACGTTGTGACGCTTCGTCTAGGTGCATTTTTGTCCTTTCACATCCTTTTGATTGCTCAAATTAGCAATTAATTGCTCCAAATTAACCCTGTACAACTCGTAGCGGCTGTTTCTATCTTGAAGATGCTCAATACCTGTAAAATCACTAAATAAAATCATTAAACATAGTAACGACCTAAAATTAAGAAGAGGAAAATAGCACATTTTTTGTCTATCAGAACTCCGATCTATATTGAATGGAAAGGGACTAATAGATGAGGAAAAAGTTGCTAACTCTAGTGAAGTTTATCATTTGACCTCGGAAGAAAAACTTGGAATTCATAATAAGGGTGTTCAAGCTGATCCTACTACTCTTCAACATAGGAAGAAATCCAATGAAAACAAATCTGATTTACTTGTCTTGGAGTTGTGCTTATTAGAGAATAATGATTTCGACTTGATAGTTGATTCAGGGGCTACTAATCACGTGTTCTCTTCCCACAAGGGATTTGATTCCTCGAGACAATTGAAAGTTGGAGAACTGACTCTTTGAGTTAGTATTGGTGAGGCCATTTCAATTGTTATCGTAGGCAGGCTTAAGTTACTCATGGACAAGAAACGATATATTTCTTGTTTGATTCAGCAAAAGTATTCTCTCTCCTTCTCTTGAAGTAAAGTGTTTATTTTCAAGAACGGAATGAAGTAACTTATGTATACTAAGGCTGTTAGTAATAAAGATTGTCCTAAATACTGAAATGTTCAGGACGACAACACCTACAAAGAGACCAAGGATTTCTCCTAAAGAAAATACCCACCTTTGGCATCTAAGGTTAGGTCACATTAATCTTGATAGGATTGAGAGATTGGTGAAACATGGACATCTAAATGGTTTAGAAGAAAATGCTTTACCTATATGTGAGTCATGCCTTGAAGAAAAAATACGAAACGACCTTTTACTAGAAAAGGTTATAGAGCCAAAGAGCCCTTGGAGCTTACAAATTCAAATCTTTGTGACTCGATGAATGTAAAAGCAAGATGGGGGTATGAATATTTCATCTATTTCATAGATGATCATTTAAGATACGAGTATCTTTACCTAATTCAACACAAGTCTGAAGCACTTCAAAAGTTCAAGGAAAATAAGACTGAGGTTGAAAACTTGTTAGGTAAAAAGGTAAAAACACTATGATCTGATCGTGGTGGAGATTATATGGACTTAAGATGCCAGAACTATATGATAGAACATGGAATAATATCCCAACTCTCAGCCCCTAGTACACCTCAGCATAATGGTGTATCAGAAAGGAAAGATAGAACTATGTTAGACATCGTTCGGTCTATGATGAGTTATGCTCAACTTCCTGACTCATTTTGGGGATTTGTAGTGGAGACTGCTGCTTACATTTTGAAAAAAAACTCCATCCAAAAGTGTTTCTGAAACGCCTTTGGAGTTTTAGGGAAGCGGTAAAGGTAGTTTATGCCACTTCAGGATTTGGGGATGTCCAGCTCATATGCTTGTGAAAAATCTTAAAAAGCTAGAACCTTGTTCGAAAGTATGCCTATTTGTAGGCTACCTAAAAGAAACGAGAGGTGGGTACTTCTTGGATCCAAAGGAAAATAAAGTGTTTATATCGAAAAATGCTACTTTCTTGAAGGAAGACCACATAATGAACCACAAACCACAAAGAAAAATAGTTTTAAGAATGATTTCTAATGATAATACTGAGACTTCAACAAGAGATGTTAAAGAGGCTAGTACATCAACAAGAGTTGTTGATGTCGGTTCATCTAGTCAAGCTAATCCATCTCAAGAGTTGATATTGCCTCAATGTACTGGGAGGGCTGTGAACCCACCTATTTGCTATGTGGGTTTAACAGAAGCCCAAAACATCATATCTGATGATGGTATTGAGGATCCATAGTCTTACAATAAGGCAATGGAAGATGTTGACAAGGATAAATGGATTAAGGTCCTGAATCAAGAAATGGATTCTATGTACTCCAATTCTATTTAGGAGCTTGTAAAACCTATAGGTTGTAAGTGGATCTATAAAAGGAAAAAGGATGTAGATGGAAAGGTACAAACCTTCAAAGCTAGACTAGTGGCAAAGGGTTATACCCAGGTGGAGAGAGTAGACTACGAAGAAACTTTCTCACCTGTTGTCATGTTAAATTCTATTTGAATTCTCTTGTCTATAGCCACATATTATGAATATGATATATGAAAAATGGACGTCAAGACTGATTTTTTTAATGGTAATCTTGAAGAGACCATCTACATTTCTCAACCAAAGGGAATCATTGAACAAAGTCGAGAACAAAAGGTTTGCAAGCTTAATCGGTCCATTTATGAACTGAAACAAGCATCTCAATCTTGGAATATAAGATTTGATACTATGATCAAATCTTATGGCTTTAATCAGAATGTTGATGAGCTTTGTGTCACAAGAGAATCATCAACAGCTTAGTAGCTTTCCTTACGTTGTATATGGATGATATCCTACTCATTGAGAATGATGTAGGCTTACTGACAGATGTAAAGTTATGGCTAGCCACCCAGTTTCAAATGAAATATTTGGGTGAATCGCAGTTGTTTCGAGGGATCTAAATCATTAGGGATCATAAGAACAAAATGTTGGCCTTGTCTTAGGCATCGTATATTGACAAGATTCTTGTCAGATATTCAATGCACAATTCCAAGAAGGGTTTATTACCTTTCAGGTATGAAATTTTTTTGTCCTATGCGATGATGCAGAATGCATGAAAGCAAGGTCACCGCATTCATTCGTATCCTATCTCTAGGATGCATGCAATGCGTTAAAAAAAATAATGCTCATTTCTAAGTGCCTATCTTATGTATTATGTGATCTAATCTAGCTCTCCCAAGCATAGATTCTGACCTGACCTTTTTAAGCCTAGATCCTGTCCTTAGACTACCCTTCTGAGTATCCCTAATGGATGAATGAAACATACATAATGCAAGACAATCGCATAAACTTCGCTGACCTACGGTTGTTACTATCCCTAGTGAACAACGCACACCTTGCTTAATACGTCCAACCACTTACCCTCTCGGGCAGTTGATTGTTGCTGACTTCACTCATAGACAAGTAATGTGTTAGCCTATAGACAAACGTCGCAGCAGCTTCACACTAAGCAAATAAGATTACTCACATACTCGCGCAACACATACCTTTCGGTAGTTTGCTACATGCTTCATATCCCTAATCCACGTGACTAAGTATGCAATACCCAAGCAATCCCACTAAGTGTTGCAATGAAAGTAAAGATGCTAAGCAAGAAGATGGAGATGGAGTCGAAGGAATAGAGAAATGCATTGAAAACAGATTGTATTGATTTCTTAATTCCAAATGTTATACAATACAATATAAGAAAAGAAAGGAAGAGAGATGATCGATTGGAAGCAAGATTTGCTTCCAGTTAATGCGCGTCAAGGCTGCCGGTGGTGCCATGGATGGGCGGAAGAGCTGACTCTCTCGAGATCTAACTCCAGTTGAATGCTCCAGTCGTCACTCGGAATGGATGAAGGAGGTGAAGAACTCTCAGCCGTCTTCTCACACGTTTGTCTGGATTGCAGGGATCTTCCATAGGCGAACCTTAGGCAAAAACACTGGATGGAATGAATTTCAGTTCATTGGCTTCTATTTATAGAGCTTGGGCCGCCGACAGCATTGATTGGACTGCTCTGAGTCTGACATTCGATGCATTAGTCCTTTTCTGAACCTCTGACACTAACGACGTGGTAGGTGAAATGTCAACATCAGCTTTGGATTTTCTCGAGGTAGATGCATTGATGCGTTCATTCAACCTACCTTGTGTTGATCCCATTAGAATGCATTGTCGCATAGTCGCAATCATTTAATGGCCGTATTCACCTAACACCGCAACTCTACATGATGGTCGCAATCGCTTGCCGAGCGCAACTCCCATGCGATGGATGCATACGGCTGATTACCACAACATCCATGCGTTGATCGATGCATTTGCCTTGCGATGGAGTGTTTCTCCGCATGTGGTCGTCTAATAAAGGTCCGGTTTCTGCATTTCGTTCATTTTCTGCATTGGCTACAAAAATAGAACATTGAACGCATAATTAACGCAAAGTAATGGGTTGGTTGAGATTCGACATGTTGATCAACACAAACTCTCTTTCTCATGAATTCTTAGCACGATCGACGCAATTTCTGCCTAACAACCTTCATAATTCTAAGAAGAAGGACTAAGATGACATGCATATCTGCATGTCTCAGATACACTGACTCTGATTTTCAGACTGATATGGATTCTAGGAAATCCACATCTGGATCAATGTTCACTCTGAATGAAGGGGCTATAGTATGGCGTATCATTAAACAATGTTAAATTGCAGATTCCTCTATAGAGGCAAAATATGTAGCTGCTTGTGAAGCTGTTAAAGAAGCGGTATGGCTTAGGAATTTTCTGACGAATTTGGAAGTCATTCCAAATATTACTCTGCCTATCACTTTTTATTGTGATAATAGTGGAGCAGTGGTGAACTTTAAGGAGCCTCGTAGCTATAAACGAGGAAAACATATTGAGCATAAGTATCATCTCATTAGGGAGATTGTGCAACAAGGAGATGTGATTGTCATACAGATTGGCTCGGAATACAATGATGTTGATCCATTTACAAAGGCAATCACAACTAAAGTGTTTGAGGGTCACCTAGAGAGTCTGGGTCTACGAGATATGAGTCAACTAATCTAGGGCAAGTGGGAGATTTTGTTGGATATATTATATGACCTAGTTTATTGATTGTATTTGATACTATACAACCCATTCATGGTATTTGATACTATTTATACTCCATTTCATTGTAATATATTTGATACTGTAAAACCCATGCGTTTTAGGACAAGTGGGAGATTGTTAGAGTTTATGTCCTAAATCTCATCCATCTTATGGTTTGTAAAGAAAAATTGCATATCTAATAAAATAAGAGGCATTTTATTGATGTTTAGACTACATTAATTCAATCCAATAAACTAAGATCCAAGGTTATCTAATGAAACTTAAACATGTATGTGGAGACATACAGGTGGATCATGTTTAAACGATAATCTAAATGGTCTGTAGTATATGGATAAGACTAGGTACCTTATCCTTGTGACACTACGAATATGGCCCGCTTTGTAGAGAATAACGAGGTCTCACTTATGATGGTGTCTATTATTCATTGGAGAATCATTTCGAAGAAGACGACGAGGAAATCATGAAGAGTTTGGGAATCGACGAAGGTATGTGATATTCTTCTTCCCCTTTTCTGTTATACTCTTCAAATAGCATGCTGGTTTATTGAATGTTTATCCCTTGTTTGGTTCTGTTTTGTGCTGGTTTTGTTTCATTTAGACTTAAAGAACGAATTTAAGGTATTCACATGCTTCCATTCGAGATTCGATCCCTTCAAGATTTTCTATACCAATGGGAGTAGAAATAACTAACTCTCCAGGTATAGTTTCTAGCATCCTATCAATGTTTAATGCAAACATGTTAGAAATAAAAGAATGGGTTGCCCCTGGATCAAATAACACATGAGCAAGCCTGTTAAGAATAAATACTATCCGAGTCACAACATTTGGTGCATCCTCAGCCTTTTACTGTGTGACAACGTAAACCTTCCTTGTTGACGAGGCCGTCCAGCTACATTCTTCTGTTTGGCACTACTAGTGCCCTCATGTCTAATTGCACCAACCTGGGGTTGGCTCATGTCTGTGATACTGTCCTTTCTCAGCCCGTGCTCCTGAAACTAACTGAATACACTCTCTCCTATAATACCCTGGTTGTCCGCACTAGTAGCAGACATTCTGCTCCTTATAACACTATCCTAAGTGATGTTTGTCACAACTGGCACATTGAGGTTTCTTATCTGTACTGGTACCAGGATTCCTTTCTGCCCTAATCTGAATCCCTCACCTATCCGGCTGAATCTCTACCCGTTCCTCCTCCGTTGACTTCCCTTTATACTGCCCTGAAAAGTTTCCTGCCCACTAAAGTGGGGCTTAAAATCTCTTCTGTAAGACACTCTTGGAGTAAATCTCCGCTTTTCTCCTCTGGAGATCTCTGCTTTTCTCCTCTGGAGACTTCCCTGTCTTGCCTGCCCTCTTCTACTCTCATCGTAGTCTCTATTAAGTGAGAAAAATTCGTCTAGTTAGCTGTAGCAGTAATAGAAGTCTGTATCTCCCTTCTCAATCTACTCTAAAAAAGTTTACAGTTGTCTTTTTCCTCAGCTATGATCGTGGAAGCTACCTAGATAGTTTTATATACTTCTGTTCATACTCAGCAACTGTCATGTTAACTTGAACAAGTTTCAGAAACTCGTTCCTTTTCATCTCACAATAAGAAGTAGGCTAGTATTTGTCTTCAAAGATCCTCTTGAACTCATCCCAAGTCATCACCTCTAACCTTTTTCTTCTGGAGTCGATCACTCTCCACCACTATTTTACTATTTTCTGTAGTAGAAATATCGCTAACTTGACCCTACGATCCTTAGGACATTTTATTACCTGAAAACATTTATCTATCTAAATTAACCATGCTTCAACATTTATGGGGTCAGTAGTACCCTCAAATGTAGTGACACCTAGTACCTTCATCCTCTTAATGCCATACTTCTTCTTTGGATCTATCTGTACAGATCCTACACTAGCTGCCAAACTCTCGACAATCCTGTAAAAGACTAGTCCTCTATCTGAGGATCAACTGTAACTTGAGGAGTACTAGACTCTCCCTCGAATGTAGCTTCCTGTACTATTGGTTCTTTAACTAAATCTTGATCCCCTCGTACTATGGGATCTCTAGTAAGTTCACGATCCCCTTCAGACGTCTGTTGAGTCTGTCTGTCACCTCCTCGAGGCATGCTCCCTCACACACACACACACACACACACACACACAGTGGACCCATGACATGTATAGAAAAAAACTTAACAAAGTGGACCACCTAAATTTCAAAATGCCTGAAGATCCTAAGTAGTGACTAATTAGCAAATCTACTAGGCCTCGGGACGTCAACCACTACTTGTGGAGCAAAACATTTAAAAATATGATCTTTAAATGCTCAGTGAGTGACTATTTTTAAAAGAAACATGCTTCTGGGTCGTACGTGCACGTAGAACTGAAGTGAAACCTGACCACCTTACTATACCTTGAGTACTAACATTGGAGTAGGGTTGTACAAGGCACAAAAGCATTTAAAAACATTTCATGAATATGAAATATAATACTTATAAAACATGATTAAAGTTTCATGATAACATGTCATTGTAGAGTGCCTTGTAAATAGTGACATGTTTCTAAAGTTCTTTTGCTACAATTATCATGCTTCATCTAATAAACATAAATCCATAGAAATCACATGCTAGTTTTTTATTTAAAACTTCATTCTTTAAAATTACGGATCATGCGATCAACATATAAATAAAGCATGTGTTGAAGAAATCATGATATCAAACAAATGTTAAACTGATTATACGCTGAAAATCATTTTTAGAACTACTCATTAGAAACCATTGTGAAAACTTGTCACTCATTGTCTTAAGCTACTTAACCAAAAGTCTGTAAGCCTCTCCTATTTGTATCTGCCCTGAAATAAGGAAAGGTCTCTTGGTTAGTAATATAAGCTCCCTTTTGAGCTCAACACACAAGCTTAACTTCATCGCATATTAGAAATTTCATCGCATCATGTCTAAGCTCATCGCATTGCTTAAAATTAGCCAATTTTACCTTCTACTTGGCTTTAGATAGGCAACCCTCGCTACTGGGTGCTCGAAAAGTCACATAGACATGCCTTGTGCCTATGTGATGAACGCCTGTTGTCTATATTCGCATAAATTCTGGCTGATCGCCTATGCACTTCGTTGCATTCCTTGTCTGGTCAACTACTTATGTATTCCTCAGATGCAGCTGGCTGCTTGTTCATCCATAATACCATTCTAGATCTCAACTTCTAAATTCAATCACTTAAAATCAAGCCATCAATGAACTAAATTTCCTTTTAACAACTTGTTCATAAAATCTTAACTCTTTTTACCTTAGAGTTAGAGCATTAAATTCCTCTGAGTAGGACGGAAATCCCCTTAATCTCGAGCTTGTTGAGAAATTTTTCAACTTCTTGTAAGCTTTCTAATGGCAACAACACTTCCTCTTAAGTGTAGGAAAAATTTTGGCAAAACAGTTCTCTTTTTCGCGACAGCTATTTATACTCGGGCTTGTTGGGTTTTATGTCCTAAAAACTCACAGTTTGTAAAATAATAAACATTTTCTATTATCAATATACTTTTTATTGATCTCATAAATTGTAAATCTAATAAACTAAGACCCACGACTATTGTATGAGTACTTAAACTTTATGTGGAGACATAAGAGTGGATCAGGTTCGAGTAAATAGTCAAAATGATCTATGGTACATGAATGAGGTTGGGTACCTTATTCTGGTAACACCATTGGATGCGGCCTACTCTGTAGTTGCTATAAAGAGTTGTAAAGTGCTACATACGATGTGATCCTAATTCGTACATGTTATGACATGAGGAGTGGGGGCATCCTAGGCAATGAGTTTGCATAAGATCAGGACCAAGAAATAAGTCACTCTTACTTTATAACGTTGTTTCATTTTACGACTGATTATTTCACCTATATAACCTAAGTTAACTCAATCTTAATCCTGAGCTAGCTATGAACTCCTATTTGTTTGGGATTATCCTTTGATCTGCAAATGGTGAGAGTAGTCCAACAGCACTGCTCAATAAGCATACCATTTTGAGGATAAGATCGGATGTGTCACACCCCACCCCAAACCACCTTCTTAGCCTAGAGAAAGGCGTGACTGCAGCAGTTACCAACCCTTGGGCTGACACTTACTGCTTAATAACTCTTACGGCATAACTCTGATACCAATTATAATTCATATGCAATGGGACATCTTTAGACCCAAAATTTATTAACTTAAAAACATAATATATTTAGAGTCATTACAACACTAGATCTACAAGTTCCCAAAACCCAAAAACCCTAGTCCTTATATGAACAATAGTAACATGTGTACAATATTAACCGTAACCACCTAGCAAACGCTTACAAGTCTTTTAGTCCTTTAGTGGCAGAGAAGACGCAGAGCTATCTTCAGAGGATTTGACAGCTACCTGGGGGGGAAACAAAACATTTGAAAACGGGGTGAGCTTACACCTAGTGAGTGACCAGAAAACATAGTAAATTCTCATGCATAATTTCAGAAGATAGTTTTATCTGAAAGATAATTTAATGCAGCATAAACAATTTCCAAGCGTAATGTATATAAAACTATTTTAAACATAAAACAGTAAAATCATTTCTCAAATCAAAGTACTGTATAACTGGTAAAATAATCCCAACACCAACTACTAGTCTAGAGAAAACCCTTTTGCTCAATCTATGACTTTATTCACCTGTGGCCACATTAGGTACTACTGCTCAGATACCTTCTCCTTGTACTTCAGTATCGAGCTACTAGGATACCTTCTCCAACGTACTTCAGTATCCCGTTGGCTTGGTACCTTCTCAAACGTACTTCAGTACCAATAGATACCTTCTCCTTGTACTTCAGTAACGAGCTACTAGAATACCTTCTCCAACGTACATCAGTATCCTGTTGGCTTGGTACCTTCTCAAATGTACTTTAGTACCAATAGATACCTTGTCCTTGTACTTCAGTATCTAGCTACTAGGATACCTTCTCCAATGTACTTCAGTATCCCGTTGGCTTGGACCTTCTCAAACGTACTTCAGTACCAATAGATACCTTCTCCTTGTACTTCAGTATCTAGTTGGGTGGATGCCTTCTCCTTGTACTTTGGTATCGCATTTTACCAAAACTATTTATAAACAACTTCTCTCTTTAAAGCATGTACAATATAACACATATACAACATGGCTTTAAAGATGGTAATGCATGCTGGATAAAATCAATACATATACATATGTAAATAGTTTTTCAACAATATGCATGCGTTCAAATCACAATTCAAACTTGCTTGGAAACCACTTTATAAAACTAGTAGGCATGAGAATTATTTTCGCAAACATGATTTATGTAAAACGTTTGTAATCAAAAAAGTTTAAAAACGTTTTAGTTAAAAACATTTTAGCCACTCACCTCGATTTCTTAGGAGCTTTTCACTCTAGTAGCTCTTCGGGCTCCTTTTCACCCCTAGAATCCAGATTCAACTTTCAACTTAGATTACGACATAGTTCTGAACCTTATTTTGAAATACTTCCTTCTACAAACGTATTCTAAAATGTCTCAAGAAGCTTACCCTAAAAATTCAGCTTAGAATTCTTCGTGGTTTGGCCGAAATCTTAGAACATTAAAGACTGGCCTAGACTACTCCGACAGTCTGACCCTTCTGCTTCTTTTCAAGCTCCAGCCCGGTTCCTTTGAGGTTTTTCTTCCGGCAGCCTACTATAAAAACTAGACTTCCAGAGCTCTCAGATGAATTTAGAACCACTCCAAACGCACGAGTAGATTGGGAGATCTTCTCGTCCAAAGTTGATACGTTCTTCTCAACCCTCACTGTTCTCCCTCTCGTTTACGAAATTTATGATTTTGTGATTTGAAAATGAAATCCCAAAGCTCTATTTATAGGCGTTGAAATTTCTTGTGGTATTGACAGCACCTACTTGGTTGCATGGCCAAATGTTTAATCCGCCCTGATCAATGCAAGTTTGCATCACCTTGTCCTAAGGTGTTTTCTTCATATGCGTCCACAGAATTTCCTTAGACCTTAAGAATTTTTCTTATAAAGATACTTAATTTTTGTGGACGTTTGCCCTTGCGTCTTCAACCTTTGTTTGTATTCAATTTAGGGTTTCCAATGTATAGTCTACAAGAACGCGGCCAAATTCAATGCATAAATACTTGCCCGATCGTTCGATGCATAGGCGAGGCCCTTCGATCGCGTGGGCGTGACGTTCGAATGCAGCACCAGACAAGGCGTGGCTGACGCACAGGCTGCTCTCGCACTCTCCACTCTCGCTTTCTCCCACTTTCTCGCTTAAAATCTCGCTCTCTCTACTCTCGCTCTCTCCCATTTTCTCGCTCAAAATCTCCCTCTTTCCACTCTCGCTCTCTCCAACTTTCTAGCTCAAAATCTCGCTCTCTCCCACTTTCTCGCTGGTCTTGCTCTCTCCCATCTCGCTCTCTCCCATTTTCTCTCCAATCTCGTTGGTCTCGATCTCAATGATCTCGCTCTCAACAATCTCGCTAATCTCACTCTCAACGATCTCGCTCTTAGCTACTGCGAATTGTTTGTCTCCGACTTCTACACGTTTTTTTTCCAGTTTTTCCCCAAAATAATTTCCCATATTTTTCTCAGTTCTTCAATCCTTTCTTCAGCCATAACGCATTTCACATAACTTCTCTGTACTTAGTCGAAATTTCCTAAGCTCAATTTATATACTTTTCTTTTCAAATCCCCATTCCTTCTTCACCATTCCACACTAACTTTCTCATCAACCTACTTATTATACAAATTTCATCACAATCTTACCAATTAAAGCTCAACTTAAATTATTTAAGGAAAATCTACTTAACACTTAGAAATTTCCTTCCCTTTAACATAGGGTTTAACTTTCACTTAGTTAATTTCTTTTATCACTTGCTTAAGTATGGAAAATAGAAATTCGGGTTTCACATTTACTTTCCCCTTAAGAAAATTTTGTCCTCGAAATTTACTCGAACTAACTCTGGTTTAAGGTTTCACAACAACCATTGTTGTAACCTCCTATAACCTTGTCTATTACCACGCTTCTACTGCGCTACTCTGATATCAATTCCTTAGTTTATCCAATGACACCTCACCTAGCTATCTCTAAGCTAGATGTTGAACCAAACTATCTACCACATAAACATTTGTATCTCAAATACTAAATGAGAATAACTTAAATTCACACTTACCTTCCTGAGTAGATTTTTAGGTATGCATATTCTACCCTCTTTTAGTAGCACTTTGTCAGCTCTTAATTGATGATTCGTCCTCAATCCTTTATCCACTTCTTCAGCTAACATTTGAAGATCAGAATCCTTTAACTGTTCACGTAGAATATCTTCTACGAGAGTAGAACGTACTTGAAATGAAGCTAGTAACCCTCTTTTTCGACCGATTGATAATACTGCCCTAGCATTATACAACTCATGGATCAATATACCCTTCACTGAATTAATACTAGCTCTAGCTGATCTAGTTTTTCGACTTAAGGCATCAGCTACCACATTTGCTTTACCTGGGTGATAGTCAATTGTGCAGTCATAATCTTTAATCAATTCAAGCCATCTTCTTTGTCTTAGGTTTAGTTCCTTTTGATCAAAGATATGCTTTAGACTCTTATGGTCTGTAAATTTATGACATCGCTCACCAAAAAGGTAATGTCTCCACAATTTTAAAGCTAACACAACTGCTGTTAACTCTAAGTTGTGTGTAGGGTAATTACATTCATGCTTCTTTAATTGTCGCAAAGCATAGGCTACTACTTATCCCTCCTACATCAGCACACATCCTAACCCTTGTCCGGATGCATCACAATAAACTTTAAACCCCTTACCTAGTGTAGGTAGAGTTAATACTAGTGCTGATACTAACCTTTGTTTCAGCACTTGGAAACTATGCTCGCATTCTGGCAACCATTCAAACTTCACATCTTTTCTGGTCAGGTTTGTCAATGGAAGGGCTATCTTAGAGAAATCCTCCACGAATCTCCTATAATAACCTGCTAAACCCAGAAAACTGCGTACTTCGGTTACATTCAGGGGTCGTGCCCAATTAACTACTGCTTCTATCTTTTGGGAATCAACACTAACTCCGTCAGCTGAAACTATATGCTCAAGAAATATGACTTGATTTAACCAAAAATCACACTTACTAAATTTGGTATATAACTTCTTTTCTCTTAAAGTTTGTAATACCATCCTCAGATGTTCTTTGTGTTTTTCCGCACTACTGGAATACACTAGTATGTCATCTATGAATACTATCACAAACTGATCCAGATAAGAATGGAATATCTTATTCATCAAGTCCATAAATACCGCAGGAGCATTTGTCAATCCAAACGGCATTACTAGGAACTCAAAATGTCCATATCTAGTTCTGAGTGCAGTTTTAGGAACATCTGTGTCTTTCACCTTTAACTGGTGATAGTCTGACCTCAGATCTATCTTAGAGAACACCGTTGCTCCCTTTAACTGATCGAAGAGATCATCTATACGAGGCAATGGGTACTTATTCTTAATGGTCACCTTATTCAACTGTCTATAGTCTATGCATAATCTAAGAGTACCATCTTTCTTCTTAATAAACAAGACTGGCGCTCCCCAAGGTGATACACTGGGTCTAATGTACCTCTTATCCACAAGTTCCTATAATTGAACTTTTAACTCTTTCAACTCCGTTGGGGCCATCCTATATGGTGCTTGGGATATAGGTGCAGTACCAAGAATTAACTCAATAGTAAATTCCACTTTTCTATTAGGCGGTAAGCCTAGTAATTATTCAGGGAACACATCTAAGAATTCTTGTACTATAGGTACATCCTCAAGTTTTAGTTTCTTATCTTGGGAAACTACTACAGATGCTAAATAAGCTTCACATCATTTACTCAACAGTTTTCTAGCTTTTACCGCTGATATTAAACTTCCTGAGAGTATTCTTTTACTTCCTACCAGAGTTATTTCTTTTTCACCGGGTTTCTTAAACACTATTTCTCTTCTAAAGAAATCCATAGTGGAATGGTGTTTACTTAGGAAATCCATACCTAAGATAACATCAAACTCTAGTAATTCTAATGGAATCAAGTCGACCCAAAAACTTTGGTCTCCAAGAATTACCTCACAATTCCTATAATACTCATGTACCACTAGAGTATCTCCTATAGGCATAGAGATAAATAATTCCTCATCCATACGTTCAGGTATTTTATCTATATGTAATGCACACATACTAGATATGAATGAGTATGTAGCACCAGGATCAAATAATGCATAAGCGGATTGATTACATAAAGTTATCGTACCAGTTATGACATCTGGAGCTTTTTCCGCTTCCTGGTGTGTCATGGCATATACTCTACCCTGCTGCTGCTGCGGTGGTCGTCCAACTACCCCTTTCTACTTAGCCACATCGGATCCTTCCCTTCTAGTCCCGGTCGTTCTAGGTTGGTTCCCCGTCTGTGTTACTTGTCTTTGTTAATTTTGTGTTCCACGACTTAGCTGAGGACAATCTCTTCTGAAATGCCCAGCTTGTCCGCACCATTCCTATTACCATAACATACCTCTGTATGAGGTTTACCACAGTTTACACACAGCGGTTGCCTCACCGTACTAGCCATCGACTCACTAGCACGACTTGATACTGATCTACCACTTTGTTTAGCTACAGATCTGGACTTCTTTCGACTCAAACTTTGTTGGCTCATGCCCCCAAAACTCCTTATCCCTGACTGTTCAGAGAATAAGGACCTAAATTTTTTACTTCTTGTTTCTCCAGGTACTCTGAATTGTCCTTCTCCTGGTTGAAGTTCATCCTCCTTCGCTACACTCCACTCTACTCAGATAGTGGTCTCAACTAACTGAGTGAAATTCACCCAATTAGATGTAGAGGTAACAGGTGTACGTATTTTTCTTCTTAGGCCACTACCAAATCTTTTACACCTCTCATTTTCTTCCGCGATGGTCGGAAGGGCATACTGAGATAACTTAGTAAATTTTTGCTCATACTCAGCAACCGTCATCACTCCCTGAGTTAGCCTAAGGAATTCCTCCTTCTTCGCATCTCTAAAAGTACTAAGGTAGTATTTATCTTCGAATACTTGTCTGAACTCAGACCAAGTCATAGTTTCTGAACTACCCCTTCTAGCCTCTATCACTTTCCACCATTTCTCAGCCCATTTTTGCAGCAAGAATGCCGTTAACTCGACCTTACGGTCCTTAGGGAACCTCATAACCTTAAAACACTTCTCAATCAAATCCAACCAGATCTCAGCATCTAATGGACCTGTGGTTCAATCGAACATCGTGGCTTCTAAAGCTTTCAGCCTCTCGACGCCAAATTTCTTTTCTGGATCATTTTGGATCGATCCTACACTCGTCGCTAATTTTTGAGTAATTCTATCGAACACTTGATCTTCCATTTGGGGATCTACACCTACTTTTGGTGTACTAAACTCATTTTCAGAAGTTGCCTTCTGTTCTACTGAGTCTCTAACTTTTTTCCCCTTCGGATCTGGGTCTGGCGAGACCTCATGACCTCCACTGGTAGGGTCAATATTCCTCTTCTCAGTCTCTTTTCCTCAGCATCTTTGCCTAATTATTAAGTATACATGTTAGGGACTTATCTATGGGACTTAATCTAATGCATGAACTCTCTCTTTCACCCAAAGTCTTATGTTTTAGTACTAAGCTAGCTTAAATCTTTTTCCAAACTTACGTATAACCCATCCTTTAATACCAAACTGGTATAAACTAAATCCTCAATTGTCCCAAAAACTTATGCTCTGATACCAAACTATTACACCCCACCTCAGACCACCTTCTTAGCCTAGAGAAAGGCGTGACTGCAGTAGTTACCAACCCTTGGGCTGACACTTACTGCTTAATAACTCTTACGGCATAACTCTGATACCAATTATAATTCATATGCAATGGGACGTCTTTAGACCCAAAATTTATTAACTTAAAAACATAATATATTTAGAGTCATTACAACACTAGATCTACAAGTTCCCAAAACCCAAAAACCCTAGTCCTTATATGAACAATAGTAACATGTGTACAATATTAACCGTAACCACCTAGCAAACGCTTACAAGTCTTTTAGTCCATACCTTTTTCTTGTACTTCAGTATCTAGTTGGGTGGATGCCTTCTTCTTGTACTTTGGCATCACATTTTACCAAAACTATTTTTAAACAACTTCTCTCTTTAAAGCATGTACAGTATAACACATACACAACATGGCTTTAAAGATGGTAACGCATGCTGGATAAAATCAATACATATACATATGTAAATATTTTTTCAACAATATGCATGCGTTCAAATCACAATTCAAACTTGCTTGGAAACCACTTTATAAAACTAGTAGGCATGAGAATTATTTTCGCAAACATGCTTTATGTAAAACGTTTGTAATCAAAACAGTTTAAAAACATTTTAGTTAAAAACATTTTAGCCACTCACCTCGATTTCTTAGGAGCTTTTCACTCTAGTAGCTCTTCGGGCTTCTTTTCACCCCTGGAATCCAGATTCAACTTTCAACTTAGATTACTCATAGTTCTGAACCTTATTTTGAAATACTTCCTTCTACAAACGTATTCTAAAATGTCTCAGGAAGCTTACCTTAAAATTTCAGCTTAGAATTCTTCGTCGTTTGGCCGAAATCTCAGAACATTAAAGACTGGCCTAGACTACTCTGACAGTCTGACCCTTCTGCTTCTTTTCAAGCTCCAGCCCGGTTCCTTTGAGGTTTTTCTTTCGGCAGACTACTATAAAAACTAGACTTCCAGAGCTCTCAGATGAATTTAGAACCACTCCAAACGCACAAGTAGATTGGTTTGAACAATTCAAACAATTCAAACCATTTCTCTCTTAATTATAGATCACATCTATAATTAATCATATTATATTAATCTCATTAATATGCAATTGATTTGAACAATTCAAACCATTTCTCTTATATATCCTTTAGTAAGCTAACAAGGAGACCTTACTGACCTATAGATTATAAGCTCCAATGATACAAGATTAGTTAATTAAACTCTTTAATTAAATTAATCAATTTTCATTAACTATTGGTCAATCCATTAAAGACCAATAGTTGAACTCTTCGCATTGTAGATTTATTTTTGTGTCCACAGATTTAACCAATCAATAGTGAGTTGACCCTTCACAAATTACTCATAACTATAGCTGGGTCAAAATACGGTTATACCTCTGTAGTTACATCTAACTCTTTAAATACCATGGATTCCTCTAATGAACAAACAGTTTATAGTTCAATTATAAACTAACACCTCTCAGGCCAGTGAGCGGTTGAGGCCTCAATGCTCAAGACCCGGAACCAGCTATTAAGGGAGCAATTTATCTACTCTTCTTAAGGTCGGGAAAGGAGTGAATTCTATCTTATGTAGTTGTGTTCCCAGGTCCCTACTCAAACAAGTCCCTAAAATGGTAGGCTTGTTGAGTCGGCTAACAAGACCATTCTTGCCCATACAAATCAAAGGATTGCCCTCATAAATAGGAGTTCACAATTCACTCTGTATTAAGGTCAAGTCACCTATGGACATCCTAGTGAAATGTAAGTCTCTTCTAGCAACGGTGTTATATAGAGAAACTATTCGTTTTGCGGTTTGGTCTTATACAAACTCTTTGCATAGAATACCCCGCTCCATTGTCTCTACATGAACAATTAGGATTACATCATTTGTAGCACTTTACAACAATAATAACATCTACAAAGTAGGTTGTATTCATAGTGTCACCAGGATAAGGTACCCAACCTTATCCATCTACTACAGATCGTTTAGGTTATCACTTAAACGTGATCCACCTATATGTCTTCACATACGTGTTTAAGTTTCATAAAATAACCTTGGATTTTGGTTTATTGGATTGATTTAATGCAGTCTAAACATTGAGAAAATACCTCTTATTTTATTAGATATATAATTTATCTTTACAAACTACAAGATACACTCGACTTAAGGCATTAACTCTAACATGTATGTTTCTGTGTCTATGGATATAACCAATCAACACAAGTTGAGCTTTCATAAATCACTCGTAACTATAGTTGCGTCAAATTATCATTTTACCCCTGTACTTACATCTAACTTTCTAAAGTATCATCCCTCTAATGAACAATTAGTTATAGTCCAATTATAAACTAGACCCCTCTCTGGCTAGCGAGAGCGTGAGGCTCCTCATTGTTCTAAATCATATAAATCAAATGATTTCTCTCATAGGCAGGAGTTCACAACTCGCTCAGGATTAAAGTCAAGTTACCTATAGTCATCTTACTGAAATGTAAGTCTCTTTAAGCAACGGTGTTATAAAAAGAGACTAATCATTTTGCAGTTTGGTCTTATACAAATTCTTTGTATAGGATACGTTCACTAGCATCTCTCCATATGAATGATTAGGATCAAAACATTTGTAACACTTTACAACTATTGTAACAATTACAAAGTGGGTTGTATCTATAGTGTCACAAAAATAAGGTACCCAACCTTATCCATATACTACAAACTATTCAGCTTATTACTTAACCATGATCTACTTGTATGTCAACTACATATATGTTTAAATTACATTAAATAACCTTGGATCTTAGTTTATTGGATTGGGTTAATGTATACTAAATGTCGAATAAAATAACACTTTATTTTATCAAATAAATAATTTGTATACAAATAATATACAAACTACAAAACCCACGAGATTTATGGAATTAGCCCCAACAATCTCCCACTTTTCCTAAAGCTAGTGGGGTGTACAAATACAAAGTATAGTACACAAAGCAATAAACTAGGTAATACACTATATTCAGTAAAATCTCCCACTTGCTCTAGACAAGATGATGTATGTCCCGTAGACCCAAACTCTCTAGGTGACTCTAAAAAAGCTTAGTTGTGAGATCCTTTGTAAATGGATCATTAATATTGTGCTATGAAGCGATCTTTGTCACGATCACATCCGCTCGATCCATAATCTCCCAGATGAAATGATATTTGAGCTCATGTGCTTTCCTCTCTTGTGAGTCCTAGGCTCCCTGGAATTCGCCATAGCACCACTATTATCAAAATAGAAGATGATGGGCTTTGACATGTCCAGAACATCTTCTAGGTCTATAAAAAAATTTCTGAGCCATAAAGCCTCTTTGGTAGCTTCACAAGAAGCTACATACTCTGCCTCCATGGTAAAGTCATCAATGCAGCCTTTCTTTATGCTTCTCCAGAATACAGCTCCTCCGTTAAGAGTGAATACCGATCCTGATGTGGATTTTCTAGAATCCATATCAATCGGAAAATCAAAGTGAGTGTATCCTGTAAGGATCAAATCCTTAGCTTCATACACAAACATATAGTCCTTCGTTCTTTGAAAATACTTGAGAATGGTCTTAATTGCATTCTAGTGATTAAATCTTAGGCTAGACTGATATCTACTGACAATCCCCACTGCATAGCAAATGTCAAGTCTAGTACATAACATTGCATACATAAGGCTGTCAATAGCTGATGGGAACCCATCTCATTTCTTCCACCTTTTGAAGAGTCTTAGGACATTGTTTCTTAGACAATACAATTTCATGCTTGAAAGATAACAGATCCCTCTTGGAATTTTGCATCGAATATATGACAAGTATCTTGTTAATAGAAGATTCCTTAGATAAGGCCATCATTTTGTTCATACGATCCCTAACAATCTGGATTCGTAGAACAAATTGTGCCTCTCTAAAATTTTCATTTGGAATTGAGCAGCTAGCCATTTCTTAACATATGTCAGCAGACTTACATCATTTCCAATGAGTAAGATACCGTCCACATGCAACATTAAAAAAGCTACTAAACTGTTGATGATCTTCTTGTAGACAAAAGGTTCATCAACATTTTGGTTAAAGCCATAATATTTTATCGCAGTTTCAAATCTTATATTCCAAGATTGAGATGCCTATTTTAATCCATAAATGGACCGAATAAGCTTGCAAATCATTTGCTTGACCTTGTTTATGAAGCCTTCTTGTTGTTACATGCAGATGATCTCCTCAAGATTACCATTCAAAAAGCTCATAGTCATCATATGTGGCAATGGACAGGAGAATCTAGATAGACTTAAGCATGCCAATAGGTGATAAAGTTTCTTAATAGTCCACTCCCTTAACTTGGATATAACCCTTTGCCACCAATCTAGCCTTAAAAGTTTGCACATTTCCATCTACACCTCTTTTCCTCTTGTAGATTTATTTGCAACCTATAGGTTTTATCCCATCAGGTTGATCTACAAGATCCCCGACTGAATTGAAGTACATAGATTTAACCTATTCATCTTTGTCTACATCATCCATCGTCTGCTTATAGGACAATGTATCTTCAACGTTCTCATCTAATATGATGGTTAGGGTTTCTGTCAAATCTATATAATGAGTAGATGGGTCGGAACACTACCACTACATCGAGGCACCCTCAACCTTGAGGTGGATGTACTTGACTGGATGAACCAAGATCAAAAACTCTTGTTGATGTACAAGCCTCTTCAACAACTCTTGTTGAAGTTTTAGTAGTCTTATTGAAAAGTTCATTCGACACAATCTTACTATGTGGTTTATGCTTCCTGTGTTGGATTTTATGTCCTAAAACTCGTAGTTTGTAAATTAATAAATATATTCTGTTTTGTTTTTCGATAAAGTTGTTATTGAAATTGTAATCTTGAATCCAATAAAATAAGGTTCCGAGGCTATTTAATGTAATTTAAACTTTATGTAGTGACATAAATGTGGATCAAGTTCAAATATATAGCCAAAATGGTCTATAGTATATGAATAAGGTTGGGCGCCTTATTCTAGGGACACTATGGATGCAGCCCACTTTGTTGATAGTACAAACGATGTGATCCTGAATGGTTCATATAGAGATATGTGAGTGGGGGTATCCTATGTAAAGAGTTTACATAAGACTGAACTATGAAATAGTCACTTTTTATGTTCTAAATACCGTTTTATGTATAAAACTGATTATTTCGTTAATTGATTACCTAAGTAACTTAATTTTAATCCTGAGCTAACTATGAACTCTTGTTCACTCAGAATTATTCTTAGATCTGCATAGGTGAGGGCAGCTCAATATCGCTGGCCCAATAAGCCTCCCATTTCAAGGGTAAGATCATGTGGATAACTGGGAACATAGGGTGCAAGACAAAATTCACTCCTACCCATTATAGGGATAGTAGATAGGTTGTTCTCTTTAGTACTAAATCCAGGTCTTGAACAAGGGGCCCCACCCTCTCCTTGGCCCAAGAGGGATTCAGTTTATATGTTGGACCTTAAACCAATTGTTCATTAGAGGATCAGTGGAACTTAAGGAACAAGATGTAATCTTGGGGGTAAAACGGTTTTTATGATCCAGTCGAGATTACGAACAACCTGTGAAGGACTAACTTACTCATCATGGTTATATCAAATGGACACAAATATATCTATAGTGAGGGGAGTGCAACTACGGGACTTTAGTGGAATGACCCGTTAGTTAACGAATGTTGATTAGCTCCGTCTAAAGAGTTTAGCTAGCTAATCTTGGGTCCTTAGAGCCCATGATCTATAGGTCCATTAGGTTCCCCTACTAGCTCATATGGAATAAACTTAGAACAATATGATAGAATAATTTGAATTGTTCGAATTAGGTAGAGAGAGAGAAACCGACAAGTATATGCGATATAATGGTCGGGTTTTTTTTTAGCTTAGATATACAACTTTAATATTTAAATGTGATTTAAATATCAAGAATATGAATACGTTCATATTCGAAAGCTCAAAAATGATGGAAATGGTCAAAGTTGTAAAAAATCAAAGAGTTGACTTTTGACTTTGAAAAGTCAAAACTTTGACCGACATTATATTCAAATGTGATTTGAATTTCGAGAAAATGAATATGGATTCATGCTCGGGAGGTCAAAATTAGTCAACACGGAAAAAATCATAAAAAGTCAAAATGTTGACTTTTTTGGTCAAAGTTTGACTTTGACCAAATGACTATTTTGCCCTTTGACTATAGTTAGTGGAAAAATCCAAACTTTTGTTGGATAATTCCACTAACAAAATAGTGGGCTAGGTGTTGTCTTATAGTGGAGACATTAAGCCCACTAAGTGAGTGGATTCTAGGTGTTGGGTTTTTTGTGAAGTTTTTTCATGCAATTATTGCTTGCCTTTTTTCTATAAATTGGGCTTTTTAATTTAGTTAAAAGACTTTTGCCATTTTGAAAATTAGTTTTCTGATATTTGGGCTGAAAAATTACAACTTTGTGAAGAAAAAAGGAAACCCCCAAACCTACTCAAAATTTCATTCCTTATTTTCATCTTTTTTCTCTCTCTCGGTTCTCTTCATCCGCTGGGTTCCACAACTCGGTTCTGAGTCCAGAGGATAGTAGATCAACTCTAGTGGTGGTTCAAAAGAGTTCGGGTCGCGATTCAACAAGGAGAAGCGGCTTTCGGGAGCTTCAAAGGTAGCATCTCTACACTTTTAATTCACTGTTTTTCCTTCAATTGCATGCTATTATCCTTTAATTTAGAAGCAATTAGAGTGTAATTAGGTCCCAATTCCGCTACGTATGTCTCGTATTCCATCACCCTGGGTGGTTCTCTTCCAAAAATGTAGCACTTATTGACATAAATACTTTGTTTTCCTTAGGATCATAGAATAACCACCCATCATTTTCTTGGGATAGCCTACAAATAGGCAGAGGGTCCAATTTCTTTGGATTTGCCTCAAGTACATGTGTTGGGCAACCCCAAATCTTAAAGTGCCATAAAATTCATTTACGACCTCTCAATAATTCCAAAGGTGTTTAATAAACTCTTTTGGATGGAAAATTATTCAAAATATAAGTTGCAGTCATCACTGCATAACCCAATACGAATCAGGTAAATGAGCATAACTCATCATAGACAGAACCATGTCTAACCAAATTCTATTTCTCCTTTTTGATACACTATTTTGCTAGGGTATACTAGGTACTGAGAATTGAGATGTGATTCCATGCTCTATCATATAGTTCTGGAATCTAAAATCCATATACTTCCCACCTCGATCTAATTAAAGTGTTTTGATAGTTTTACCCAATAAATTCTCAATTTAAGCCTTATACTCTATGAACTTTTCAAGAGCTTCAGACTTATGTTGCATTAGGTAAAGATACTCATATCTTGAATAATCATTTATGAAAGAGATGAAATATTCAAACTCTTCTCTTGCCTTAACATTCATAGGACCATAGAGGTCTGAATGTACAAGTTCTAAGGACTCTTTCGCTTTATAACCTTTTCTAGTAAAAGGTCTTTTTGTCATTTTGCCTTCAAGGCATGACTCACATACAAGTAAACAGTTTTCTTCTAACTCACTTAGAAGTTCACTTTTGACCAATCTCTCAATCTATGGAGACTAATGTGACTTACTCTTAGATGCCAAATATGGGCTTTTTCATTAAGAGAAATCTCTTGTCTTTTATGTTGAGTTGTTGTAGTTTTGAACATTTCAGCATTAAGAAGCACTTTAGTTGCTAATGGCCTTAGCACATATAAATTACTCTCTAAGTTTGCATAACAAATTTGAATACCATTCTTATAAATAAACACTTTATTTATGTCAACCCCCTCCCTAGATTACCGTTTTAACCTAGAAGGAAGTGTGAGGATGACAGATACCACCTTTTTGTGATACCTACTACCCACTCTTACTTGTTTGGCTCACTCACTCATAGCCAAGGGAAAAAACAATAGTTCTTGGCTAAACTCACTTTATTACAACTAATCTAATTTTTATACAATCTCAGACTTTTAATTACAGAAACTCATAATAACAAACTTATGTCTGGAAGTGTGGTTGTAGTGTAACAGACCATGCCATTAACAGTAGCTTGGAATTCTTCAACATCTGCTACTTGAGAAGGATAAGGTAAAAGAAAAGAATGAGCTTTAGGAAGCTCAGTGATTGACATTTTAAAACTTGTTTACCATACACATGTTAATAAAACATGATCATACTCAAGTATCAATTTTATGAGCTCGAGTTTACTAATTTAGAATAACAGGAATAACATCTTAGAAAATGTTATAGAACCCTAGTAGCATCTGATAAGCATCATCCTCTAACTTTAGTTGAGGGAGAGCCCTTTTGCTCAATCACTCAACGTCGAAGTCCTTAGTTGGTGTGGAGTAGTCTCAACACAACAAACGTCGATAATACCTATGTGCACGTGGTTAAGCCCTAGATACCATCATACCTTAGGTATTGGAGGACCCATATACCTTCATACCTTCAGTATTGGGTTCCCTCATTCGAACATCATAAAACCTCAATTGCAGTTAAGAACTCAACCTCTAAAAACATCAAGCATTCTAGTAGCATATGCTTCATAAGTATAGAAATTATGAGGAATAACTTAACTTAAGGAATTTTTTGTAGGTTATACTTCTGAGCATTAAAACTCAAGTACGCTTAAAAAATTTCATAGGAATAAAACATACTATAAAAGTCATATTAAACTAGGAATAGCATGCTCGGGGAAAATTCTTAAGTAAAGCATGTAATAGGCTTACATGATGAAATTGTTAAATCATTTGAAAAACATGTCACTCACACTTACTCGCCTTTATCGAATCATAATAACTTTAGAATCCCGTATTTAGGGTTAAAATAATCTTAGAATACCTTCATGGCCCTAAACCTAGCTTATCAACTCCAACTGATATGAAAACAGGCTTCAGAACACTCTTGGACAACGGTTGGATGCAGGGTTGAACTTCCTTAACACTAGTTGCCTAGTTGAGCCTTACAACACCCAATGATCCTTCTCATGCTTGGTTGATGATCCCAATGCCTAGATGATGTCTCCGGTTACTTCAATTCAACGTTTGGTCAACCTATGAAACTATAATTCTATCCAACTCTCTCTCTCATTTTTAGTCTTTTTTTAGGGTATTTGAGTTGTATGATGAAATGCAATCTTCCTGGGTATTTATAGGCAACTCAACCCATCCTTGTCACCAATTCCAAGCTTGTGTGATGACATGCAATCTTCTCGGGGTATTTATAGGCAACTCAACCCATCCTTGCCACCAACTTCAAGCTTCCAGCGCATGACACCTCTATCGCATGCAATTTCTAAGTGTCGGCACCATGTAAAGGCCAGCACAAAGATCTTCGACACCTCCTACTTGCATGCAAGCTTAAGTGTCTTCACCTTACTCAAGCCAACACTTAGCTCTTCTGAGGTGGCAATCCAACCTTTTGCATGTCTTTCCAAGTGCCCACCTTATCCTTAGCTTATTCAAGACTTCATTTTTTTGAGCCACGTATCCCAATCCGACCTTGCTCCCCAAGTATGCTTTTGGGAGAAAGGCAAGGCAAAAGGATTGAGAGAGAGTGGGAATATTTCTTGAGAGAGTTTCTGGATAATTTTCACGATCTATTTCCTCTTGTTGTTCACAACAGATCAATAGTAAAGGAGGGACAGGAGTTTTATAACTCTCTCCCATACGTGCCAAATATAACTTTTTATAGTGGGAGTTATATTGTCAAATTAATATTATATTAATAATATAACATTAATGATATAGCATATGGTTGATTAATTAACCATTAATAACTGACCATATATTATGCATATTAATCATATTAAAATGCAACTCTCTCTTATAACCTATAAATTTAATATGAATCTTATTCATATTAATTTTAACCTATAGTATTTGAATAAATATTATTTATATAAATAATATTTGAACCTTATTCAAATATTTATCTCTCACATATTATATAGTTTAGTTATAAATCACATTTTTAATTAACTATATACTATAATGTATCAACATACATTATACTTTATATTAATCACATTAATATAATTAACACCTTTAATTCCTTCAAATAATTAGAATAATTCAAATTATTCCAAAATAATTATCCCTTGTTTTATCTTTAGTGAGCTAGCAAAAGACCTTATAGACCTACATATTAGAAGCTCCAGCGATACGAGATTAATTAATTAAACTCTTTAATTAAATTAATCAACATTCTTTAACTGTCGGTCACTCTAATAAAGATTGACAACTGTACTTTTCACACTGTAGATATATTTTTGTGTCCATGGATATAACCAATCAACAGTAAGTTGGTTCTTCACAAATCGCTCGTAACTACAGCTATGTCAAATTACCATTTTGCCCCTATAGTTACATCTAACTCTTTAGGTACCACTGATCCATCTAATGAACAATTAGTTATAGTTCAACTATAAACTAAACTCTTCTCTAGCCAGTGAGAGGGTGGGGCACCTCATTGTTCAAGATTTAGAATCAATCCTTAAAGGAGCAATTCATTTACTTGCCTTCAAGATGGGAAGTGAATTCCATCTTGTATAGTTGTGTTCCTAATTCCCCACTGAGAAAAATCCCCAAAATGATAGGGGCTTATTGAGTTGGAAAATTTGGGCACTGTCACCCATACAAATTAAAGAATGTCCTCATAGGTAGGAGTTCACAACTCATTCAGGATTAAGGTCAAGTTACTTATGGTCAACCTAGTGAAATGTAAGTCTTTCCAAGTGACAATGCTATAAAGAGAGACTAATCATTTCACGATCCAGTATTATACAAACTCTTTGTATAGGATACCTCCACTCACATGTCTCTACATGAATTATCTTGATGAAATCATTTGTAACACTTTACAACTATTGTAACAATTAAAGTGGGTTGTATTTGTAGTGTCACCAAGATAAGATACCCAATCTTATCCATATACTACAAACCATTCATGTTATTATTTAAATATGATTCACTTGTATGTCAACTACGTACATGTTTAAGTTACATTATATAATCTTGGATCTTAGTTTATTGGATTGGGTTAATGCAGACTCAATGTCAAATAAATAATTTGTGTACAAATAACTAACAAACTACGAAACTCACGAGATTTAGGGTATCAACCCCAACAAGAGGTTGAAAGGTCAGATGCATATTTTGTCTCAGAGAAAGGGTATACAGCGAGTTTATTGGATCGTTTTGACATAAAACAGTCAAAACCAATGACTACTCTTATGGAGTTGATTAAGGAAGAAGAAAAACAATTGGTTGATGTAATACCTTTTCGACAACTTGTTGGTAGTTTTATTTAACTATCACATGGTCGAACATTTCTTACTTTGTTGGTGTTGTTGCTTAGTTTATGGATAAACCATGTGAAGCTCATTTAGTTGCAGTAAAGAGGATTCTACGATATGTGAAGAGCACCCTATGTTTTGGTTTTTTGTATAAACAAGCTACATTGTCACACCTCCTCCCAGATTAGACACCTAATCTAGAAAGAGCTGTGAAGATGCTAAACATCACCTCCCCTGATGACATTTAGCATCTTACTAACCAACTTAACCTGTGCTTAAATCTAAACAGTAACCCAATAATCCTTTAGTACATTTAATTTCTATTCAACATATTCCCTATTACGATATCCATAAAGAAATTTCACAAACTTTCCATCTCTTGTTAAATACAAACCATGAACAAATTTTAGACACAACAGAAATACTTATAAACATTACACAACCAAACAACTCTTCTTGTCCCATACTCCCAAAACCATGACACGTAAGATTCATGATATGCAAACTATTTACAATAGTGCAGGGCCTATAGTGTAGCAGAAGACTCTCGTCGTGTGGCAGTAAAAAGCTCAGCTCGTTTCCGGAACTTTAACGCTTCCTAGAGGCTGTCTCTTATACACATCTAGATGTGTATAAGAGACAGATCTACATCAATGCAAGGCCTACAATGTAGCAGGAGACTCTTGTCGTGTGGCAGTAAACAACTCAGCTTGTTTCCGGAACTTTAACGCTACCTGGGGGGAGGGGGGAAACATAAAACATCGAAAGCATGAGTTAATACCCAGTGAGTGGTAATTTCATATAAACATAAGTTATCCCTTTCTAAATCATCAATAAAAGTAATCAAATCATTCAATAAATCATTGGCAAAGTATAAAAGATTCAACAACATCTCAAACACGTGCTAGTAAAACAGTGTCTTGATCATCTCTCATAAGCACATTATAAAGCATTCAGTCGTTATTAGAAAACCACACCAACTATGTACCCAAATACTCGTTTACAATGTTGGGTTAATTTGGACAAAGAATCCTCCCCACTGTGTAAACCAAATCACAAGGTCATACGTGCACACAGAGTTGCCTCAAGGCTAAGCATAGATACACACCACAGGCCTAGATTACTCTGGACTCCCTGGTATACTCTGGCCACATTTGACCCTAGTGGTAGCCCTTTAGTAGCCTGGGTGGCGCTACAGGCGCAGGTTCCTCTCGACTTCCCGATATACTCTGGCCACATCTGACCCCAGTAACCCCCTGATCGCCTAAGCAATGCTACTGAAACACATTCAAGTAACATGAGAACATAACCATCTCTCAGGTACAAGAATCAATAATTTGAAACCATTTCCACAACCATTCAACAACCTTGATTCCATCATCAAGAGGTTTTCATGAAAGCCATACAAATCACAAGTATGTAAACTCTGATTTCAAACTACATTTTGATAAATCAAGAATATATAAAACCATCGAGAGTTTAGAAATCACGATCTAAACATTTTTGAAATATCAAACAAGTACAACAGATCATGCCATCACATTTCATAAATCATAGCATACTATTATATAAAATTAGTTTCTATATCAAAACATCTGAAAGTAAACCAATCATTATCACTAGCACGAGCTCCTTAGGTTGTAAGCCTTTCCAACCTCAATTTGGCCTGAAATAAAGTCCCAAGGTAACTAGACACTCACAAGAGGTCAAATCAATCCTAAACAGCCCGTAGTGATTCAATGTGACCACTTGAACTCATTTTAACACTTAAACATTCACATTTTGCTCCGTAAGTCCATTTTTCTCACATTACTCAAAATGGCCCAAAAATCAGTTTTTAATCCAAAATTTTTTATTTTAGGGTCAAAATATCAAGAAAATCTTAATTGGGATTAAAAAATGCTCACAAACACCAAAAAAGATAGAAAAAACAATCAATTAGGCACTAGAAATGGGTATGGGCGCGGGCTATGGGCGTGGGTGGGCGAGGATGGCCGTGGATGGGCAGGGCTAGGCAGGCTAAGAGGCGCTGACATGGAAAGAGGCACGCTGGTGGGGCTGGCAGCCTTAGGGAAGTAGTAGCAGGCTAACTACTTCCCTGTTCGAGAAAACACTGATTTCAATTTAACCAACTTTTAAACCAACATAAAGCAAAAATTTGCACATACTTTCTTCATGAAATATGTTAATAAACCTTTAAGCTAACTAACGTCTAAATTACAGCCCTTGACTCGTCTTTTAGAGCTCAGAATCTCTCCTGGACTACACCTTACTCGGATTTTTCCAGTTTTGCGGGCAACCTTAACTATCTTCACAATTTCTCCAGTTTTACAATCCCAAATCACTTGACAACCTCAGAATAGACTCCCAACTAGCTTTAATCTGGTTTAAATATGGAAGCTTTTACATAAGTATTTTGGGAGAACCATCGCATTCTTCAGACCCTAAGTTTCTGGTCGAAGCTACACACTTTTTCCTCCAATCAAAGTCCTCCACCCAGCTGCATGTTTGACCTACTACGTGGCTTTTTATTCATTTTCCTTATCCTTTGAAGCCTTACAATAATTATCAAGTGAAATTAATTCTAGATTTTAACAAATTAATCCAAAAATGATTTTTCAAACAAAACAACTCCAGCACCACTCTCGGCCAACTTGTATTTCCTACAAAATTTATTCTTTCTTTCCTTGTAACCCTTAGCCAGTAATAAATCATGTTCACTATACAAGTGCCCAATCATGAAGAATTGCTTCAACAATAACATGTATTAATATATTTATAAAAGAACTTGCATTTGGTAAGTAATTTCCAACTTTAATTCCAACACTTAGAATCAGAACTTTCTTAGGTCATTCAATCCAAGTTATTCATTTAGGTACATACTAAGCTCACTTATCTAGGTTAATGCTAAGCATATAAAAGAGAGGAGAAGAAAAAAAGACAAGGGCTTACATACATCTTTTGTTTTAAGCAGTTTTGTTGATGCAAATTGGGCTGGTAACGTAAATAACAAACGGTCTACAACATGATACAGTTTCAATACAGGTTTGGGAGCTATTTCATGGTGCAATAAGAAGCAATCCTCTGTTACTCTTTCAAGTTGTGAAGCAGAATATGTAGCAGCTACTATGGCTACCCAAGAGTGCATTTGGCTAAAAAGGCTTACGGGAGAAGTATCCTCTAGTTTAGATTATCCAATTTCCATATTTTGTGATAATGAAAGTACAATCAAGCTTGCAAGAAATCCAGTGTTTCATGCTCGTACAAAGCATATTGAAATACATTTTCTCTTTGTACAGAGAAAGTCTTGATACAAGACAACCCATTGGAGAAGATACATTCCAAGGAGCAAGTTGTTGATATAGTTACCAAGACTCTTGGTAAAGTCAAGTTTAAAGAATTCAGGAGTGCACTTGGTGTTGTTCTTCGTTTGTTTATACTAAGGAGGAGTGTTGATAATTAGCACAAACATATTTTACAAGTTATTAATTAAATTAGTTTTTTCTTTAATTAAAGTTAATGGCTTCTATTAGGGTAGTGCCTCCTAAATTGGAGGATAGTGGCGTAATGGTTTAATGGATCGATTAAGGAAGATTTTCTAAATTAGTAATATAAATTTAAGAATATTGCATTAGTGGAGTTTTTTTATTTTTCCTATAAATATTTGCATTGTTTCCATTTCATTGAATGTAGATCTTAATTGAAACACTTGATCCTCTGTGCAATATTTTCTCTTTTTTTTCCACATTCTGTTCTCTTTGATTTTTTGTTTTCCGTTAATGTTAAAACCCACCAACACAATGGAGGAAGATTGAAAAAGAATGAACATACTCATTTTCATTGAACATTACTAGCAAGTCATGTGGGCAGACATCAATTAAAGTCCATTTGATATGACTTTTTAGGTGCATAAAAAACGTTTTTAATTAAATGACACTTGGAGAATAATTTTAAACATGGTCTTAGGCGTTCACAATAACCAAGTGACCGACATCATTCACAAGTCCTCATATCAGCAAATTGTTGTCATGCACAGTGACATGAGAGAGCCAAGTGATCAACCTTTTAAAGCTATCACAAAAAACAATAGCTCATAATTAAATGTGTTATCATCTCTGCAGTTAGCCAAAATAATACATTAATTTAAATGCCGATATATAGATAATAGAAGATTGATATCTTTTTAATTTTCATACTAATTTCTCTCTCTTTTAGTTGTTTTTTTTTTGTTACTACAAGTCTAATTTTCTGATCGATTTCATAACAATATCAATTCAACATGCAATGCTACATGGATTCACTCGTTCTTTTCTGTATCAAACAATATGTTCTTCGACAAGCATCTTGTCTGTGGGTAGTTCGTCTGTACTGAATAATTCTTTCCTTATTTGTTGCGTGTTTTCTGTTGTGTTTTCCTTGCTGCCGCTCTTGCAAATATTTTTCCTATCTGAATCTTTCCTAAAAAAAGATTCTCTCCTATATTTTTGGTGTTTTGGTTTGTTGTTAGGTTCATGAAAAGAAAGATCTTTGATTGTGAAGATTTGCGACGACAATTCTTGAAGAACACTGAGGTGATGTGTTGTGTTTTGTAATGGTTGCAATCTTTCTATTATTCTGAAGTAATCTCTTTACTCTAAAACCATTTTTGTAAGTTTGAAGTCGTCAGTCACATAGACTGCTTTTTGTGTATTTAGTGAAAGCCACATGTTGAGTGGTTGTGAAATAACTTTTGTGGTAGTATGCCCGAGGGAGTCTAAATGTTTACAAGTTGAGGGGATCTCAAAGAAGTGCTCTATTGTAAGCAGTGTCGAGAGTGAGGAGAATTCACGTTTAGGGGAGCATAAGTTGAAACTAGAAGTTAGTTTAATATGAGTCTATGTAAGAGATGTCTAACATATAAGAACTACGTTGTAATTGTTGAACTTTGTTACTAGTACTACAATTTCTTTCCATTGGACAAACTACCACCAAATGTAGGTAATGTTGTACCGAATTGGGTTACCAATGTTCGTTTCACACTAATATTACTTATACGTTGTGTTGCATCCTGTTATAGTGCATACTAAAACTTTGTGTCCAGCAAGAGTCGAGTAGTTTGATCTTATTCTCATAAGTTTTCACAACAAAAGAACATAGACAAATAACTCATACATTAACATTTTCTGATTCAAACCCTAAGCTAGCTCCATAAAATCTGCATACTCTTTGATACAAAAATAAATCAAGATTGAAATATGGAAAGCCAATAAAAATTCTTAGTAATTTCTAATGGAAAAGGCTCTGATAATCTAATCAACCACCAAAGATTAAAACTTTATACAAGTACATAATCATCCATAATTAAAAATCTTAATAATGCATAATTCAAACACATCTCATCTTATGATTTCAATAATTGATGTAATAGCTGACAGAAAGACATTGTTAACGATCAGTCGCATCCAAGAAACCCATCAATCTTTTTTTTCTTCATTTTCACATTTTTTATTTTATTATTTTTTTTTTCTCGCAAACACAAAACACACAGCAGTAAATGAAGCCGTACAATCTCGTGACACAAACACCACACAAACTCTCATATCAAAACCGACAAATTAAATATAAAATATAAATTTGGTTTTTTTTTTTTTTTTAATTTTGTTTTGTTCTGTTACTATAATGAAACAATTTATGGTCTGATTTAGACAGAATGAAAAACAGTGTTGGTTTGCTTGTTCTTCTTGACACACCTATTTCTAATGACTTGTCTATTCACAATCCAAGGGGCTAGCCTACACTAAAATAAAAGCAGCCTCCTTTTTTAAAAAAATAAAAATTTATAATCAGACCCACATGACCAAAAAGTCAAAGTTTTTTTGTTTTGGATGAGAAGCTTTCAAAAGATTTTTCTGTTGGGAATTAAATTGTGTATATATATATTCATTTGGAATATTATGTGATTGTGAAAATTAGGTTAAGGAGTAGTATGACCCATTGGTTAGGGTTACAAGAAAATTTCAGAAGCTGTCGATAGAGTGATATAGCTACTCGTCCTGTCTTCTTCGATTGTTTATTTTGTTGATAAAAGTTCGTGGGGTTTGGATCAATAATCTTCTCATCTTTCATTTCATTTATGGTTTTGAGTGTGTACTTAACAATATATAGTTAATGTTTTTTCGTTAAGACCCAAAAAAAGGAAACTGTCTTTTTCTGCTCTTAACATGTTGTATGATGGCTCTTGATGGTGGTCTCCATTGGATACTTCGGGACCATTTGGGTCGTATTTGGTTGGAAGGGGTTTAAGGTCGTCTCATAATGTAGTTAGAGATTAAGGTTCTTGAAGCGATAACTATCTATGAGGGATGAGGGACTGAAGTGTTTATGCTCAATCAATATTCATGACACTATCAATATTCATGACATTTTGGTGGTGAAAGTTGTTAATATTCGTGGATTTTACAAAAGTCTCCCTCTTCATTGTGGAGAATAAAGCCATCGTACATGATTTGGGTGCTACTTAATTCTCCCATGTGAGGCATTAATTATCACAACTGGGTAGCGCATTCCCTCGCGAAGGCCTGCGGATGAGTATATTTCTTCTTTACCTCTTTTCTACTTACCCGAGTGGCTTGGAGTATTAGTGTCTTTTGATGTAATACTTTAGGGGGGTCTGGACAACCAACATGAAGTTGGTGGACCGAGTTAATTATTAAGTTGGTTGGGTTTAGGGCTTTGATTTTGTTTTGAGTTGTGTGAAATGAAAAAGTTCATCCAAGCATTACAAAATTTGGTGGGCAACTACTCATGACTTCTATTTATTTGTTATTTTTGTAAGACCATGATGAAACCAAGAGAGCAAGGTGAAGATCAGCCTCTATGGAATGGCTTCTTTCAAATGCTTGATAAATGGATTTTAAGTAAAAAAAACGAAAAGGGTCCATCCAAACTATAGTCTACTCAATTGTCCAATCATAATTTATAATAGGATCGAATTAAAAAAAAAAAAAAAAAAAAAAATTTATCAGTCTTCTTTATCCAAGGGTGGTTGGATAAGAAAAGATTATTAAAGGAGGGTGAGATTTTTTTTTTTTTAATTGTGGGAGAGTCGAACTTTTAATTTATATTCGATAATACAAACTTTATTTAGTTAAACTATATTCAAATTAGTCGTTTTCAAAAACAAATAATCAAATGGTTAACAAATGTGACTTTAAATTTTGGATTTATTGGTGATTTAACATGACATCATAGTTCATGAAATCTAAATGGGTATATTTCGGTAAAACAAAAAAGTGACATTGGAATTCTAACCCAAGAATGGTGAGAACCACCAATAAGACACCATGACGGCACCATGATGTGTGCTAATTCATTCTTATTGTTAATTGGTTTTGAGATTAAATTTTATCTAATATGGTATCATGATTTAGAAAAGGAGGTATTGTGTGGGTTATTGGGGAAAATGGCCTATTGTTTTTTTTTTTTTTAGAAAAAAAGGACCCTTTTTAAAAAGAATGTATTTTTGACCCATTATAGGTAGGAAATAACAATTATAACCCTTTTTTTGGGAAAAATATTCAAAACCCCAAATCCTCCCTCCATGACCGTTTTCTTGCAACCCTTGAAATTTCTTTCAGAACTCCTCCCAACTCCTCACATTCTTTCAGTTTTTCTTCAATATTTTGGTTCATCATCTTCAAGTTCATCAGTTCATCTTCATCAAGTAAGTATTTATGCACATTTTAGGAGGATTTTCGTTTTGGATTTTTTTCGCATCTTGATTTTATGGGTTTTCATAGGGTTTCATAATTTCTTAGATTTCTTTGTTAAAAAACGTTGCATTTTAGAATGATTTTAAGACCTATAGATAGTATATGAGTTGATTTATACATTAGAAACCATTTTTTTGTTTTAAACTCCGATTTTCGAACTTTGAGCATCTCCAATTCGTTGAAGCCCGGTCGGGCTTCTTTAGATATTAACCGGATGGGGAAAATTGTGACCGGGCGACACTGGGAAAGGGGTTAGGAAGGCTTGACCGGGAAGGGGGACGGGCCGTGCGAGATGCGATGGGATCGGGCTAGTTGGAAAGAGAGAGATTGACTGGGAAGGGGTTTGACCGAGAAGGGGGGCAGGACTGGGAAGGAACGGCCGGGTATGGGTTTGGCCTGATCCCAGGACCAGTCGGATATGGAGCTGAATGACTTGGAAACGAGGCGAGACCGGGCTAGAAAGGGGAGGGACGACCGGGCTAGTTTGTGGTCTGGTCCTGGGACCGGTTTAGTATGGGGTCGGGCGACTTGGGAAACAGAGCGAGACCGGGTCAGAAGGGATGAAGAGGCGAGTGGTCCAAAAAATAAGCTACTGATTTTTGGCCCGGGCGACTGGGGATCGGGAAGGGTCCTGACCGGGCAATCTTCAAACCTAGCTACTAGTTTTTTGCTCGATCCTGGGCCAGGTCATGTATTGGGTTGGGCAAAAAACCAGTAACTTTTTTTAAAAATTTTTTAAATATTCTAATGCATTATTGTGTTGTGTTGACTTCTAATTTATCTATTTGATGAAAAATATAGGTTATAATGGAACTAGAAATGAAGGTTCATCCTCATGATCATTTTCCTGAAGTTGTTTCATGTTCTTCTCATATAGGAAAGGTTACCCTTAAAATTAAGAAAAAACTAACTCCCACATAATTAGCCATGTTTAGACAAACATGTTTTGGTCCTCTCCTTGATACAAACATCATCTTCATTGGACCACTTATCCATTATATTCTTCTTCTAGAGGTAGAGGAACCTAGGAGAGATGTTATTAGTTTTAATCTTACGGAGAATAAGGTATCATTAAGCCAAATAGAGATATTACTAAGACCTCTTCCCATGTGAGGAATGTGTGTAGATCTTCATCATTTCGAATTACAAATGTCACACCCCGCAACTCTCCTCCATCTTAATCCTTTTCTCTTTCATTTTAAGCGCCACTGAAACAAATCAAAGCATGAGGCATTTTCCTACAATTTATAATAAAAATATATTAATGTAATGTAGTTAAAGAAAAAGTAAAATAAAAAAATAAAAGAAAAACTAAAAAGGAAAAAATTGGCCCAGTTGTCCACCTAGTCGGGTACAAATCAGGCCAAAAAATAGAATGATTAGTTTTTGTACACCCGACTGGGTGAAGAGAATTTTTTGTGGGGTTGTAAACAAATCAAATTTTGTGGTGGAGAATTTTTTGTGTGAATATTTTTTGTTAATGGATTTTGGATAAACTAATTTTTTGTGAATAAATTTAGATGGATAATTTTTTGTGAATTAATTTGGTAGGTTGGTTGTTGAAATTGGAAGTGAGAATTTAATAAGGGGCATAAGAGTAATTGGAATATCTTTGTGTGAATAATTTTTTGTTAATGATTTTTGGATAAATTAATTTTTTGTTAATGATTTTTGGATAAATTAATTTTTTTTTTATTAAATTTAGGTGGAGAATGTGAATTAATTTGGTAGTTTAGTGGTTGAAATTGAAAGTGAGAATTTAATAAGGGGCATAAGAGTAATTGTACAACCAATATTTACCATGCTTACATCAATTTCATAAAAAAACTTGTTTTTCAAAAATGGGTAAAAAATACAATATCAAACTTCCAATATGCCATTTTCCCCAATTTTCCGTTTTGTGTTCGGATCTCCAATGTAATTTCCTCTTTCAACTAATATTGTTATATTTGATAAACTTGTTAAATACAAACTTACAAGTGAGTAAGAGTGTTGAAGTAGTGATATTTAATTAAATATCACTATAACCCATAAGTTCAAAGTTTTGAGCTAATTTAATTATTAAGCAATAGTCAGCTTAGTTGGTAGAGCACAAGGCTCTTAACCTTGTTGTTATGGGTTTGAGCCCCACAGTGGGCGACCTCTTCTCTCTCAAATGATTTTTAGAATATGTTATAAAAACTCAATGATTAAATACATCTATTCTTCACACGAAACTAAAAAGGTGTTTTCCCCTTAAAGAATAAAGAAAGACATCTACCTAAGAGAGGAAAAAACTTGAAATTTTAAAGAGAGATTTAAAGTTCCTTCTCTTAGATGACATTTTTCCTTCTCTAAATAAATATTAAGCATATATTTAAGCCATGCAATAAGTTTATGATATGCCCGATTAGTAACATGCAAAGAAACCTATTATATTTACCAGGCATCCTCGGTAATTAGAAATATTAAAATCCTTTAATTTATATCCGGTTTCTTACAGATTTGGTAAAATAAGTTTTAAAAACTAGACTCATAATCCAGACTTGTTACTTTTACAAAAATAGTAAAAAAAAAAGTTCAACTCACATGATACACCTGATATACACTTGATACACTTAATACACTATCGATATACATTTGATATCCTTGATACACTTGTTATACTAGCTGATACACTCGACACACTATTGATAGACACTTGATATACTTGATATACTATTGATATACGGTTAAAAACAACTAGTTATTTGAATGTTTAAAAAATCATAAAAATGATTTATTGAAAAACATATTTTTCTTTAGTTATTTGAAAAACACCCAAATTGTCAAAACAAGTATACTAAGTTGAGTGTTAGTGAGCTTTAGGTTGAGTCTCTACGGCCTATTGTACATTTGTACTTAAAAATGAAAGAAACAACATAATTTAGAAAGGAAAAAATCTACAAAATGGATAAAAATGTAACAAATACAAAAAATAAAGTGAGTAATAACTCATTACGTTGCAAATAAAAAATACAAAAAGTATACAAATCGGAAAAAAAATACACAATTGATATATCAAAAAAACGTTGGTTTGTTAAAAGGACAAAATTGGAATACGGAATAAGTGGAAATTTAAATTTGAGAATTTTTTTCATATCTACAATTTTCCTATATGTTGAAGGCTCGCCCCTAGTTATACATTTTGGATTGGTAAATTCTTATAAATAGAAAATTCGTAAAAATATTTACACTTTATAGCAAAAAGTTCCAAAAGTGTTTTATATTTTTAAAAGTTTTTGCTATAAAGTGTAAATATTTTTTAATATTTAAAAAGACCACTTTTGGATTTGACACCCACTCCAAATTTCGTTTAATAAAAGATATTAATTAGACCAATTAAATTTAATATTAGAGGAGGAAAAGATAGTCGTAATTTAATGGGTTAAAATATATATATTATAAATCAAGAAGTTTTGACCTTTTCTTACCTCTTCATGTTGTGTTGAACTAACAAAAATAATTCAACGCCAAAGATATTTAGGTTAAAGTAAATTCGTAGTTCCAAATTTGACTAATTTTGGCTCCCAAGGGTTCAATCTCAATTAGCTCACACATGTTTACGTTTAACTTTTAAGAGCCATGAAAAAGAAGGCAAAAACAATAAACTAGAAAAATAAGGGGTTGTTATAGGATTCGAACACTAGAGACAAAATCGGCAACGTCATCTCGTGTAAATTATAATTATGAAAAGAGCAAAACAAGAAAAAAAAAATATAAGAGATTTATTAATTTAATATGGAGTTATATATCAAAATCAATTGACAATAAAGTAGTAAGAGTATTAAGAGTGTGAAATGGTTTGATTGTACTTATGTGGGATCTAAAAAGATTGAAATTTATGATTTAGATTAATAATTATTAAATAAAAAATCTTAATGATAACAAATGAGAAGATTCTATATATGCATAAACATAGCAGTTTTTACAAGTAAAGAAGGTGATGAATACGTGTAAATATCGAAGTATAAATAGAAATAAATTATTTACTCTGTTAAAATTATGATGGTAAAAAATTAAGGTTGTTTTCAAATCAAGGAAAATGAGTCAATTTATTTACAAATATAGAAAAATGTTAATGTCTATCATTGATAAACAACGATAGACCGTGATAGACTTTTTATCACCATTGTTTAGTGATCGAAATCTATCGCAGTCTATCATTGATAGACAATGACATTTTACTATACTTAAAAATATTTTTACTAGTTTTATCATTTAAAATAATTATCCAGAAAAATTACAAATACCCTTGTGTTCAAACATTTTTTATTACAGTATTTGTTTGTAGCTCCACAACACAATTTCTCTTATTAAAAAGATTATCCAAAGGACTGACAAGAGAAACAGCATATTTTAGAATTTCATTATAAAAAATAGTAAAAACATTTTATAGTTGTAAAAATAGCAAATCAAAATTTTAAAAAATAAGGCCTCATTTGATAACCATTTAGTTTTTTGTTTTTGTTTTTTTTAAATTAAGCTTACTTCATCCAATGATTTGCATCTTTCTTAAATACAATATTTGCATTCTTAGCCAAATTCCAAAAACAAAAACAACTTTTTGAAAGCTACTTTTTTAGTTTTCAAAATTAGCTTGGATTTTTAAACCATTAGTGAAAAGTAGATAATCATAGACTTAGTTTGTTGGATTACATTTTCAAGTGTTTAATTTAAAAAAATAAGTCATTTTGAAAAAAAATCAAAGTGTTTTACAACTACTCAAAATAGCTTTTCAAGTATATTTTAATCAATTTTTATCAAAAGTGTTTAAATAAAAATGAGTTTTTTGGAAAAAAAATAATATTTTTCTTAAGCCAATCCAAATGAGTCATTATATTTACATATCCTTTCCTCTATTTTTATATATTTTCCCTTTGTATTTATGTTGCATTTAGGTTATTATTTTAAGAATATTCCTCTGTTATTTCTTTCTCCAATCCACCGGTGACACATAACCCTATTAGGCCTTTATATTCCAATTAATGGTCCATGGCTCATCACCGAGCTTTCCCATCAATTTCAATAGTCCTATTCACTCTATACATGGTATCAGAGCTTCAGGCTTGTTTTTCTTTCTTTTCTTGGTAATGGCGTCAAGCTCAGACACATCTAAAGAAGATCAAGTTGAAATACCTACAACGTCTATATCAGAGACTCCTCCTACCTCACTCCCCATGAATACACATGTTCTGCCTCCTCGAATAGTTCCGAATACTTCACCCTTCCAATCTCCAAATACACATCGAATGCCTCTTCGAAACCCTACTTCTCAAATTCCCTCCTCACAACCAACTTTGTTTTTCTCCAAACAATCTGGTTTCCCTACCCTCTGCCTCCCTTCTTCAATGGAATGCCTACACAGTCGTCTACTCCTATGCACATACTGTTGGGTTGTATATCTTAAAACTTACAGTTTGTAATGTTAAACATTATCTATTATCAATAAAGATGTTATTGACATTTATTAAATAAAACTATTGTTGAATAGGTAAATTGTACTTGTATAGACTAAATCCAATAAACTAAGATCCATGACTATTACATGAATACTTGAACTTTATGTGGAGACATAAAGATGAATCAAGTTCGAGTAAATAACCAAAACGGTTTATAGTATATGAATAAGAATTGCTACCTTATTCTAGTAACACTATTGGACGCAACCCACTTTGTAGATAGTACAAACGATGTGATCCTGAATCGTTTATGTAGAGACATATAGTGGAGGCGTCCTATGCAATGAGGTTGTATAATACTAGGATTAAGAAATAAGTCACTCTTACTTTATAACGTTGTTTACTGTTTAAGACTAACTGTTTCAAATCGATGACCTAGGTAACTCGACCATAATTCTAAGCTAACTATGAACTCCTATTTATTCGGGATTATCCTTAGATTTGCATAGGTGAGGGTTGGCTCAACAACGCTGGCTCAATAAGCCTCCCATTTTAGGGGTAAGACTGGGTAGATAGTTAGGAGGGTGCAAGACAGAATTCACTTGTACCCATCTCTAGGGATAGTAAAGAGGTTGTTCCCTTAAATACTAATTCGAGGTCTTGAACATGGGGCCCCACCCCTCTCATTGGCTTNAGACAGAATTCACTTCTACCCATCTCTAGGGATAGTAAAGAGGTTGTTCCCTTAAATACTAATTCGAGGTCTTGAACATGGGGCCCCACCCCTCTCATTGGCTTGAGAGGGACTTGGTCTAGTGATTGGATCACAAACCTATTGTTCATTAGAGGATCAGTGGGACTTAAGGAGAAAGATGTAATTTTGGGGGTAAAACAACATTTGACCCAACTATTATTACGAACAACTTGTGAAGGATCGACTTACTGATTATAGTTAAATCAAGTGGAGAGAAATATATCTACAGTAAGAAAAGTGCAACTACTGAGCTATAGTGATGTGTCTCGATAATTAACGAATATTGATTAATTCGGTTTAAAGAGTTTAGCCATTTAATCTCAAATTGTTGGAGCTCATGATCTGTAGGTCCATAAGGTCCCTCTACTAGCTCGTAAAAGATTAAACCTTAGATTAGAATATTAAGTGAATTTGAAGTGTTCAAATTCAGTTTAGGGTTTCAATTTGAAGTGTTCAAATTTGAATTTAAAGTTTGAATATTGAAGTGCTCAATTTCAATTTAGGATTTGGACAATTTAACATTTAAATTTATTGAAATTAAACATTTTTGGAGAGTTTAAAATATTTAAATATTGATTTAAATATTAATTACATGAATAGGAATTCATGTTTGAATTAGGTGTTTAATTTAATATTTGATATTAAATTATTATTTATTTAATTAAATTTGTTTAATTAATTATTGAAAATAAATCAATTTCAAATTAAGAAATTGAATTTTGTTTAATTTAATTAAATATGATTTTGAAATTGGAAAATAGATGGTCAGTGGATTTACCCAACTTCTTCAATTTGAAGTGGATTAATCTAGAATTCAATACCTAGGCACTTTAATATTGCTCTTTGAGGTGGATTAATCCATAATTCAACACCTAGCCAGTTTAATATTGCTCTTTGAGGTGTCAATTAGCAATATTGAGAAATTGCTTGCATGTTAAAGATGAATATATACTTCAATTTTTAGAATTGGAGAAGATTTGCATGTTAATTTTCTGAAATTTTGAAAAATTTAACTAAGTTCTAAAATCCTCTCCAATCCACCTAAATTACTTTCAAATTCTGAGTTCCACCACTCATTCAAAGGTTTAGAATAGTAGAGAAAATTCTCTTGGTGATCTACTGAAGATTTGAAAGTCAAATTTGTGGAAATTAGTAAGGATTTGGTGGGAATAAACAAAGGTATACATTTTAGAAATCCTCTTTATGAAAATTTGTTTTTTAACATGCTTTATACTTAAATTAATTGTAATTAAAGTGCTTAATGATTCTGTAAGCTTTCACATTTTGTATGTTTACTCCATCACATACTAATGCCCAACCAATTTTCGTTCATTAATCAGCCTCAACATCCTCCATCACCATTTCTGAATGTTATCTAATCACTTACTATTAAAATTTCAGACAACAATTACCTTCTCTGGAAAAATCAACTCCTCAATCTCATTATCGGCCATGGCCTTGAATGCTTCATTGACGACACTTTTCCTTCACCCCCTAAATATTTAGATCCTCAGTAAACTCAGGTGAATCCTTGTTTTTCTTTTTGGCAAAAATGTAATAGAACTATAATGAATTGGTTTTATTCTTCTTTCAATGAGGATAAAATGAGAGAAATAGTTGGTTTCGACATTGCTTTTGAAATTTGGGAGTCTCTCCATACAGTGTATGAGTCTTTTTCTACCACTAGGATTATGTGTTTGCGATCTCGTTCCACAAAATTTAGAAAGATGAGCTCTTTGTTTCGCAATAACTCTCTCAAATAAAAGATATGGCAGAAAAATTCTCGGCCATTGGAGAACCTCTCTCCTATCGTGATCATTTTGGGCTACATCCTTGAAAGGCTGGGTATCGAGTATAATCCTTTCATTACTTCTATCCATAATCATAATGACAAACCATCCATTGTAGATGTTCGTAGTCTCTTGTCGGCTTATGAAGCTCGTTTGGAAGAACAGACATCTATTGATCAGCTAAATTTGATTCAAGCAAATATTACAAACATGTCTCACTCAAATAATTCTCGCCGCCCAAAATGGCCTCCAATGGGTAAGTCATCTTCCATATCTAATATGTAAATGTCTAGCGTTATGCCTTTTAATAATGCTACTCCTACTAAACCTGGTGTTTTTGGGCTCCCTCCTCCTCGCCTATTTTATTCTTCTCCTCATCCTCAATGGCCTCAGCTTAATCATTTATATAAATCTCAATATCATATCTGTTCAAAAGTTGGGCACACAACCCTCACCTTCTATCAACTTTATAACCTCTCATTTCGAGCCTCTTTATCGACCCCTTGTGCTCACTTCACTCAACTCAATTCCCCAGTCCCTTCGTCTGCCTCATATCCTAACTAGTGCTCCTCAGTTAGATATTCAATATCCACCCCAACCTATACATCCTGATGAAGGCTGATTTCTTGACTCTGGTGCCACTCATCATATGACTCTTGACATGAATACTATGCAGCAAGCCTCTCCTTACTATGGTGCTAAGCAAGTTGTTATTGAAAATAGTATGTCTCTTCCTATAACTTATGTTGGCACTATTTTTATGTCCTTTGTCATACCAAATTGGTCTATCTCATTGCATTTGTTCTCTATGCTCCTTCTTTATCCCAGAATCTCATTAGTATTGCCCGCCTATGTTATGATAATCATGCCTTTGTCGAATTTTTTCATGATTATTTCCTTTTGAAGGATCTTTAATCTAAGAGAACCCTCCTCCAGACCAAGCTTGCTAGTAGGCTTTACAAGTTGTCCCTGCCTTCTAATAAGCCATATGATGTTCATCTTCCCAATTCTCCTGTGGCTCTTCTTTCAACAGTCCATGACTTATCTCCGTGGCATTACCGGCTTGGTCATCCTGCCTTTTATATTGTCAAAATGGTTTTATCTTAATGTCATTTCAATTTCTCATACAAAAACTTCAATCATTTTTGTAATTCTTGTCAAATGGCCAAGAACCATCATTTGCCTTTTGATAATTCCTCCTCTCTAGTTCACTCTCCTTTTAAACTTGTCTAGTCAGATGTTTGGGGACCTTCCCTCCTTTAGCAATAAATGGTGCTTGTTACTTTGTTCTGTTTATTGATGCATATTCTAGATTCACATGGCACTAGAAGAAATTCGGGCTTTAATGTCGGTTTTAAACCGACATTAAAGATAGTGTTATTAAAGCCCTTTAATGTCGGTTGCCTTTAATGTCGGTTTTAAACCGACATTAAAGGGCTTCAATAACATAACCTTCAATGTCGGTTGCAACCGACATTAAAGACCTTCAGGGAAATTTCCAACAGACATTAAAGATCTTCAGTGAAATTTTCAATCGACATTAAAGGTCAACCGACATTAAAGCCTTTTTTTTTAATTTTTAACCAACATTGAAGCCCAAATCTGTCCTTTTTTTTTTTTTTAAATTTCGTTGTCGAATCCGTTTTTTTGGTCAAAAAGTATAACATGACACATCATCATTGAACGTTGTGGCTATGACATATTATTCATATATGGATTGTAAATCTATTACATTTAATCCACAAATTCTGCTATAAATATATAATTTAATAGGTCGTACAATAATTCAGGCCTTAAAAACACAAATTACAAGTAATACAAACATTATGGTTTTACATACATTATGAGATTACTGCCTCTCTCCACTTGGTAAGTATGGATCCCTTCATAATTCTTCTTGAACCAACCCATTAGCTTTAGCAGTGTCTGGTTATAGGCATCGTCTGACCACTATTGTTCAAAGGATCATAAATAAAAAAGGTTTAAGACAAAGGATTGAAAGTGAAAATGTGATAAGAGTTCATATTTAACTAACCGTGTTTATTGGGAATGTGCATAAATGGTACATTCAAGGGAAAATTCTTGTAGTGAATGTGTTGGATCTAAAGTTCCCCAAGAAAAAGCATAAAGAGGTTGCGATACCAAATATTTACTCCTTTGTTGCATCTGCAAAACAAGAAAACTCAATAGTTGAATAAATAAGAGAATCTTCTTTTTCAAGATCTTGATGAAGAGAAGCTTGGTTACCTAGATATGAGATACGAAGACGATGAAAAATTTTCGGCAGCATAACAATGCTACCACAACAAAACCCAAAATTTACCTAAAACCTGTTCAAAGAAACACACTCCCAAAAATATTTCACAACCACTTGTTCTCAACAGAACTATCAGAATTGCGAAAAAAATGAATATTCAAGAACACATACATCAATAAGCAAATTTAGCTCAGAATGTACTTCTTCAAACCTTAAAAGTTGTCACAAAGGCTACCATAGTGCATGAATAACCCATAAACTACCATAGTGCGACCTACAAACTCGAGCACCTTGAATCAAATCTAAACTACAAATAAATAATACCCATGAGTCGTAAACTACAAACCTCCCAATGAGGATTGCACCCGTCCCATTCCTGTTTTCCAATGGAGTTCATAATTTCAGCTAACATGAGCTATAAGGCAAGGGGGTTACACACAGAACTGTTGTCTAGTCAAGTAGCCCAACTTGCAAGTAAATGAATGTCCAGACAAGACAACACACATTAAAAATTCCCTAGGTTCCACAATTAGTTTCTTCAACTTGCTTGCTTCTGAAATCATAATGTTCTAATATATCTTATTTTGATGATTTTTCGTACTAATTATCAAAACTTTATACACACAACTCTTTGGGGTTAATTTTGAAATCTTGAATAATTATGATTTACCATCTTGAAAAATAGAAAAGGTGATAAGATTTCAAGTAACAACAGAGGATAATGCTACTATTGTTATTCTATATTAAGAATAAACCAAATTTAATGTTATTCCACGTTAAACATATACCAAGTTAATTTTATGAAACTTCTTAAAGGCAATAGAATAGAATACCTTCTTCTGTAGTTGGATTTGTGCTCCCTCACCAGATGGCCTCCTTGATCCGAGGAGGTGCAAATGCTGGACCTTGAAGAAATGATGAATTATGTCCTAGAGGAACTCCAAGAAGAGAAGCTGATGCTATAGCACCTCCTAAAGCACGCACAAGCTCACCCTAGGAGAACAAGTCTAGAAGCTTAATAATTAATATTGTAATTGGCTGCTGGCAAACTAAAGTATCAAAACAAAATATTGAGTTTTTGTTTTTAATCCAGACTAATGTAGGACCAATCTTGGAGTTTTCTTGAATCTAATCTTTATTGAATAATACCTCAAATACAACCTAAGGACCCTATAAATAGGGTAGAAACCACAACAAAACTATAGTGTTACCTAGATATGAGATACGAAGACGATGGAAAATTTTCGGTAGCATAACGATGCTACCACAACAAAACAAAAAATTTACCTTGAACCTGTTCAAATAAACACACTCCCAAAAATATTTCACAGCCACTTGTTCTCAACAGAACTATCAGAATTCCCAAAAAATGAATATTCAAGAACACATACATCAATAAGCAAATTTAGCTCACGATGTACTTCAAATCTCAAAAGTTGTCACAAAAACTACCATAGTGTATGGATAACCCACAAACTACCATAGGGAAATCCACAAACTCAAGCACCTTGAATCAAATTTAAACTACAAATAAATAGTACCCATGAGTCATAAACGAGTGTTACATTCTATCCAATATGGTCTAAAGAGAAATAAACACACTATAACTTCTCAAACAGGAATTTTCATATCATTAGAGTCACTTGAAAACACTTAGAAACTGTGCTTAAAACTGCAAGCATTCAAAAATGCACTTACTAGGAACAATTTTCACCTGAATCCCTTGCTGTTGCAAGAAATCCATCTCCTCCCTACCCCTTCCAAACACCTAAAAAACACATAAACAAAAAAGGTTTAAGAAAAAGGATTGAAAGTGAAAATGTTGTCATAATTCATATTTAACTAACCGTGTTTATTGGGAATGTGCATAAATGGTACATTCAAGGCAAAATTCTTGTAGTGATACTTGTCGAATAATCAAATAATTTAAATCGAATATTAGAATGATGCTTATCTGAGGGATGGCCATTGCATTGGCTTTTTTCTCAATTTCAACTGCCCAGCTATACACCACCATCCCAACAATAGCAAGAACCATCCCTGATATGTTCTTCAATGTCATCTCTGAATCAAAGAGCAGCCACCCCAACATCAGCATGCATACCGTCTTCATATGGCCTAAAAACTGGAATGATACGGCCGAGAAGCGCCCGATGCACAAATATTGACTGATGTTGTAGAACACAGCTAGGGAGCATGACAGTAATATGAAACACTACAACATTTATTAAGGATAGATTGAACTTCGGAAGTAAAAGCGAAACGAATACAAGATTCGAAAAAGAGAGATAACGGAATAACGACTTATGAATGCACCAAAAGTGTAGTTGTATTTCAGTAAAGATTTGCTAGTAAGGCAATAGTCAATGAACGGACCAACTATTAAAAGGGAAAGTGCTTGTATGGGAGCTGTTTTGCTTAGTAATTCAAAGGAACCTATTGAGTACTTCTTCTGTAATGAACCTATTGAATGTTTAAATCAATACAAAAGATTTGAGCTTGAGGTCTCATAATTAGGTTCTTAGAGTTCAAATGCTGAATTTCAAGTGATTTTGTAGGGACAAAAGAGAATGCTTACAATTTGTTGTAGTGATGTGCATAAAATTGCTACCAAGACACAAAGAAAGCCTTTGGCATTAACTTTGACATTAGTCACCGTACAGACTCCAACACCAAAAACGACCATAGTAACGACCATCTTCACTTCCCATGAGTATTGTTTTCCATGAAGAATCCACTCCAGTACACAAACCACTGGTATCATGCTCAGCTTTAATATCTACAAGCATATAAAGTAGTGACAAAGTTCAGTTATCATCGATGACGATGAGTGATGACTTAAGAGTAAGGGGAGCAAGAATTGAACCTGATAGAATCCAACAGAGTTTAACATGAGGCTAAAGTTTATGGCTGCTATCGACGTATTGGCGATAATCGAGAACCAAAGGAGTTCCTAGAAGGGAATAGACTTGGATTCAGAATAGCCAGTGGCATTTGAAATCCAACCAATCAATGCAGTTACATAAAAGTGAAATCCAGTTAAAATTGTAGCTGAAACACAAGAGGGAAAGCCTTGGATCAAAGCAACTAATTGATGAAATGAAAGGGATGCATTATGCATTTTAGTTTTCTCTAAAAAACACACTCATATGGGACAATCATTTTCATAAGCATCATTCATAATTTATTAAGAAGTTTGATTAAAGTTGTTTTGCAATTTATTGAGAAGTTTGATTAAAGTTGTTTCGCTCAGTCAACGGGGGATCGGTAGCTGGCCTCTGGCGCTATTGGCTACCTGAAAATGGAACTTTTCAAGTTCATTTTCTATCATCCAGTTATATGCTCAGTCAGTTTCCAAGTCGTTTCCTTTGAAAAGTACAACATTGATGACCGGATCGGAAGACCCACAAGTAGATCAGACAAATAGACGATCGGATCAAAAAACCCACAACTAAATCTATAGATCCAACGTCGGAAACCCACCTCCATGACTAGAATAAGCTGGACGGATGACGAGCTGACCACCAGAATCTACAGATCCAAGGAGAAGAAGAAGAGAGAACTCCACCACTGACGGAATCTATGGACGATGAACTCCACCACGCCGGTGACAAAGACCAAAACAAGTTGGACCAGAAGATGACCCAAATCTATAGATCGAACCACCGAAAGAACGGCCACAACGATGACCAAACACCGGAAGAATGCCCACGACGTTGACCAACCACCGGAAGAATGCCCACAAAGATAGAGATCCAAGCAACGCCAATGACAACGACGATCGGAGTGATTCGCACAGCCAAGTTAAGAAGAAGAGAGGGTTTGGTAAGAGAGAAGTGAAAGGAGAGAGAAGATTTGATATGAAAGGAAAAAAGATGCAAAGTAAAAGAAAAATAAATGTAGGCCTTTAATGTCGGTTTTAAACCGACATTGTAGCTCATCTTCAATGTCGGTTTAAAACTGACATTCAAGGGAAGTTCTACATGGTTGTATTTACATGGTTGTATTCAAATTTAGAAATTTGGGGTGGAAGTAGTGTCCATAGGCTTAATTTTCAAAAACAAAAACAAAAAACCAATGGTTACCAAACGATGCTTAAATAACTACTTTACATATGTCCTTAATTGTAATGACTCGACCTTTCAAGTATTCTGACATGGGTCGTTACGATGACATACTCATTTTCATTCAAAACATTTTGGCCGTCCTAACAAAAATTCAGTGAAAAGATAAATGACAATTTTAAACTAAATATATTTTACAAGATGTCGGCCTATTTTAACAATTAAAACATGTGATTAACCTACGTGAGCATGCAGCTTATCTTTGTTATGGATTTTAAATGTCTAACCCAATTTTATAACAACTTAAAAAATTTTAGACATACTAAGCATCCATAACATACATCAAAGGTACTTAACATTTAATATAACATTTATATTAAAGCATATGAAACCATATACATGCATACTATATATTATAACACTTTATAACATACTTTCAATACGTGTAACATGTTTCCTACGGTGGGATTTTAAATCTACATGGCGTACTTTATGCACATACAAGATTTATTTAATTATAACATACATCACATGCATAAATAATTAAACATAAACTATTATGATTTTTGTTTCGGCAATTTTAAGCAAGCAAATACCTAATTATTACATAAAACAACAAAAACGGGCTCTAAGACACTTCTGGATTGCTCGAACCACCTTGAACTGGACCCAAACCTCTCGAACCAAACCTCCAATGCTCAAAACTATTCTAAACCGGGCAAAAACATCGAGTACCATCAAGCATCGAGTATGCACTCAATCACCATCATTCATCAAGTATTTCACTAAATACCATCAAGTATGAGCATCGAGTAACATCGAGTATGGTATCATGCATCGAGTATTTCACAAAATACCATCAAGTTTCTCAGCGAGTATGGCATTGTGCATCGAGTTTTGGAGCATCGAGCATCGAGTATTGGGAAGTGGCTGAAAGTCTGGTTCCTGTTGCTCGACCTTCTTCACTACTTTCTTCAATTACAACATAATTAGAACTCTAATGACTTCAACGAATTACAGACACTTTAAAGCGCATGAAAAAAGAGCCAATTACAAGAATTACAACATAACTGAAGAGAAAACAATGCCAAAACTCAGAAAAACATATCAGTTCATCATTTTCATACAACTTATGAAAAACACCCACCAAGCCAAAGTTAAACCGAATTGAATGCTTAATGATGCTCTGATACCAATTATTGGATTCGAGAAGCAAGCAACGGAAGCAAAACAGGATCATAAAGTATTCTAATTCATTAATTTTGGCTTTAAACTAAGCATGCTCATAAACTAAAAATAGAGTTTCAACACTAACCTTTGAAGTACCTTTGATTCACGATCTTCAGCTGCAATCTCCTTCTTCTTTGGATATGAACCACCACAAGGTCTTCCCTCCTATTCTCTTGGTCCTTCAATTGAGTTGTGGGACTCAAAATAAGCTTAAATTGAAGGGAATTGGAGAAGAGGTTACTGGTTTTACATACTGTGAAGAACACCTCTTCAAATACCAATTCTCAGCTTCAGCAACGATTTCTATATCTTCATTCCACTCAAAATTCAAGCTTTGTATTACATGACTTTTCTGCAACTAAAAGCCTTGCATGAATCATATTTCATGCTTGAATTATTGAGCTAAAAAGAAATGGAATTACGTGTGAACTGCTAGTAAGAAAATGGGAAAATCCCACTTGTCTAATTTTTCAAATTTCTTTTTTTATTTTGATTTCCAAAATCAAAAAACCATTTTAATCCAAAAATGAAATTTTACAAAATTTTAATTAACTTTATTAATTTAATATCAAATATTAAATTAATTTTTCACCAATTCCATTACCATGAATCTTTATTCATGAATTTAATATTTAAATCATATTTAAATATATTAATCGATTCTTCAATTAAGTTTAATTTCAAAATTAAACGTGTAATTATATCATATATAATTACTAATTCTCTTTTTTTCTAATTTGAACATTTCAAATCAACTTATCAAGCTACTCTAAAGCAAATCCGTTTGTGAACTAGTAAAGGGACCTAGTGAACCTACAGATCATGAGCTTCAACGATCCGAGATTAATTGGCTAAACTCTTTGCACCGAATTAACCCCATTCGTTAACTGCTGGGTCACTCCACTAAAGTCCGTAGTTGCACTCCTCTCACTGTAGATATATTGTGTCCTCTCGATATGACCATAATTAGTAAGTTAACCCTTCACAGGTTATTCGTAATAACGGCTAGGTCAAAAGGTTATTTTACCCCCCGAGATTACCTCTAGTTCCTTAAGTCCTACTGATCCTCTAATGAACAATTCGTTTGTGATTCGATCATCAAACCGAGTCCCTCTCGGGCCAATGAGAGGGTGGGGCCCCTTGTTCAAGACCCGGAATCAGCACTTAAGGGAACAACCTCTCTACTATCCCTGAAAGCGGGTAAGAGTGAATTCCATCTTGCACCTTATGNCAAGACCCGGAATCAGCACTTAAGGGAACAACCTCTCTACTATCCCTGAAAGCGGGTAAGAGTGAATTCCATCTTGCACCTTATGTCCTCAGCTATCTACCCGATCTTACCCCTGAAATGGGAGGCTTATTGAGCTGGCACTGTTGAGCCAACCCTCAACTATGAAAATCTAAGAATAATCCTGAATAAACAGGAGTTCATAGTTAGCTTAGGATTAAGGTCAAGTTACCTAGTTCATCATTTTAAAATAGTCATTCTTAAACAGTAAACAACGTTATAAAGTAAGAGTGGATTATTTCATGGTCCGATCTTGTATAAACTCATTGCACAAGATGTCCCCATTCCTCATATCATCATATGTATGAAATAGGAACACTTCGTCTATAGCACTTTACAACTCCTTGTAACAACTACAGAGTGGGTTGCATTTGATAGTATTACTAGAATAAGGTACCCAACTTTATTTATATACTATAGACCATTTTGACTATTAACTCGAACTAGATCCACTTTTATGTCTCTACATAAAGTTCAAGTACTCATATAATAGTCATGGATCTTTTTAGTTTATTGGATTTATTTCTAAAATGAAATAAGCAATTTATATATTCAATAACAGCTCTATTGAATTGCATAATGAGTTTATTTTTACAAACCATGACTTTTAGGACATAAAACCCAAAAATTGTGACCTCATTTCGTCCTCTCATTCTCATGTTGCTTCCTTGAGCTGATGGTTTTGCCATAGAACGTTTGCCAGTGCTATCTTTTTGTTGCGCAAAACTTTCACTTCCTTGGCCAAGATTTGAATAGGTTTCTCTTCACAACTCAAGTTCACATTCAATTGCAAAGGCTTATAATCCACAATATAAGATGGATCCACTATGTACATCCTCAAAATGGAAATATGAAAAAACATCGTGAACTGCTAAAAGAGATAGTGGCAAGGCCAGCTAATAAGCTAGGATCGATCCATTCTAGAAACTCAAATGGCCCAATGAACTGAGGGCTCCACTTACCTTTCCTACCAAACCTTGACAACTCCTTCGTAGGTGCCACTTTCAAAAATACTTTATCACCTGCCTCAAACTCTAAATCTTTACTCCTAACATCAACGTAACTCTGCTGCCTACTTTGAGCTGTCAACATTCGGGCTCTAATCTTTGTATCGCCTCATTCGTGGTCTGTACCAACTCCAGACCTAAAAATTTTCATTAACCGACCTCATCCCAATAAACTGAGGACCCGTAGCTCCTCCCATACGAGGCCTCAAATGGCGCCATGCCAATGGTAGTCTAGTAGTTGTTATTATAAATAAACTCCATGAAGTGCAAGTGGGAACCCCAACTCCCTTAAAACTTCAGTGCACATACACGTAACATATCTTCCAAGGTTTAGTTCAAACGCTTAGTTCGACCATCAGTCTATGGGTGAAAAGCTATACTGAAATCCAATCGAGTACCCAATGCTGTCTGAAGACTCTTCCAAAAGATAGATGTAAAACGAGGGTTCCTATCAGACACGATGGACACAGGCACTCCGTGCAATCTCACCACCTTTTTCACATATAACTGCGCTCACCTATTCATTGAATATGTGGACTTTCCTAGAATAAAATGTGCCAGCTTAGTGATTCTGTCCACTATAACGCATATCATCATATAGCCTTTCGTTATCCTTGGCAAACCCACAACGAAATCCATAGACACATTCTTCCACTTCCACTTCCACTTTGGTACACTCAGGGGCTGCAAAAGGCCTACGTAAGTTCTGTCTCGAGGCTTTAACCCATTGGCACACCAAACAGTTGTTGACAAACTCAGAAATTTCCCTTTTCATATCATTCCACTAATAGCATCGTTTCAAGTCTTGAAACATCTTGGTACTTCCAGGATACATCGAAAATGGGAGCTATGGGCCACTGTCAATATTTCATTCTTAAGTGTCCCTGGTACAGGAGACCATGACCTTGGGATATCGAGAACTCACTGTCCCGCCCTAGCTCCACCTAACGAAATCTCTTAACAAGGTAAGAATCATCCTGTTGAGCATCGATAATCCTCCATCTCAAAGTCAATTTTACCGTCAACTATGCCAACTGTGCGGTGACTTCCCCCACAGCTACTGCAATTGCAGCCCACTTAAAATCATTACATAAAGGTATTTGTCTAGTAATCAAAGCTACTAAATGAGTTGTCTTCCTACTGAGAGCATCTGCTACTAAGTTTGCCTTACCAGGATGATATAGCATTTCACAGTCATAGTCTTTCACCAACTCCAACCATCGGAGTTGTCTCATGTTTAGCTCATTCTGAGTGAAAAAGTACTTCAGGCTCTTATGGTCTGTGAAGATCTGTATTTCTCCTCATACAAATAATGTCTCCAAATCTTCAAAGCAAAAACCACAGCTGCTAATTCCAAGTTGTGCGTAGGATAGTTCCGTTCATGGTTCTTCAGCTGGCGGGAGGTATAAGCAACCACCTTACCATGTTGCATAAGCACACATCTTAGCTCTTTCTTTAAGGCATCACTGTAAATCATAAAACTACCTGATCCATCTGGCACTATAAAAACTTGACAGTAACAAGTTTTTACTTAAGGTCCTGAAAGCTCTCCTCACAAGATTTACTCCAAACAAAGGGGTTGGGTCAAAGGTCTAGCTATGTGAGAAAATTATTTAACAAACTGTTGGTAATAACCAACTAACCCCAGAAAACTATGCACCTCATTAATTGTAGTAGGCCGAGACCAGCCAGTAACTACTTCAATCTTTGCTGGATCCACAGAAACTCCATCTATATATACCACATGCCCTAGAAAAGTCACCTGCTTCAATCAAAACTCACATTTGGAAAACTTAGCATATAGCTTGTTCGACTTTAGGGTATCGAAGACTTTACGTAGGTGCTCCTCGTTCACTGCCTCTGTCTTGGAATAAACCAAGATATCATCAATAAAGACTATAACAAAAGTGTCTAAGAACTTTTTGAACACTCTATTAATCATATCCATGAATATTTCAGGACCATTTGTCAGTCCAAATGACATTACAATAACTCTTAATGTCCATACCTAGAACGAAACGCGATTTTGGGAATATCACTATCTTTAATCTTGAGCTGGTGATATCTTGAACATATATCGATCTTAAAAAAACAGTGGCCCGCTGCAACTGATCAAACAATTCAACAATTCTAGGGAGAGGATACTTGTTCTTAAAAATCAGTTTGTTCAATTCCCTGTAATCTATACATAAATGTAACGAGCCATCCTTCTTCTTTATAAACAACATTGATGCACCCCATGGAGACACGCTCGGTCGTATGAACCCTTTATCAAGCAATTCTTGCAATTGGATCTTAATTTCTTTCAATTCGGTTGGAGTCATTCTGTACGGAGCTTTAGATATAGGAATGGTATCTGGCTCAAATTTGATGGCAAAATCAATCTCCCTGGGTGATGGCAAACATGGAAGTTCCTCTAGAAACACATCAAGGTATTCTCTCACAATTGGTTCTAAGGTTAAGGCAACCTCAGTTTCTCTGGTGTTAACTACATGAACTAAGATACTCCAGGTATCTTGGTTAAGCAACTTCTTGGCCTTCACAACTGAAAGTACCTTAAGCAAGACCACGGTCCCAGCCCCTTTGAACTTAAACCTAGCTTCCATAGAAGGATAATCACCTCCTTAGGGGAACAGTCTATGCTGGCATGGTTGGCAGCCAACCAATCCATGTCTAGTATCACATCAAAGTCACACATATCCAACACTATTAAATTTACATCTAGGGTACGGTTCGTTATTTCTAATTGACATACTTTTATCCTTTCATTTATTATCATAATTTCTCCAGATGGAGAAGAAACTGATAAGACATAATTCAAAGGCCCTAGAGCTAACATGGCATGCTTTACAAATAATGATGATATGAAAGAATGGGATGATCTAGACTCAAATAATACCAAGGCATAATGTCCCTAGAGCTAACATGGCATGCTTCACAATGGCTGGTGGCATAAACATGACTGTGCAATTGTTGTTGTCTATTTGCAGTGTGTTGAGTGTTCAGTGGCAGGTTATGACCACATCCAATAGGAACACCAGGGCATCTGTCTGCCACATGCTCCTCTTCTTTGCATTTAAAACATACTCTCATGCCAACTAGACAACGCCCCACATGGGACTTCTCGCATGATCTACATATAGGATTATCTTTCAAAGCTACTCCCGTCTCAGGGTTTCGCTGTCAATACTGTCGTAATGGTCCAAACATTTCTGATCCTTTTTGGGGGCTCAAGAGCCTTCTGCTCTGCATTTCTCTTCTTTCCTAATGAGGGTCTCAACCCTTGGGGTCTTAGGCGTTCCCCCCTTCTCCAGGGATCCATCTTTACCGAAAAATAAAGTTCCTCTACATGAGTAGCCGACTTGAATGCCCACATAAAACCACATATCTCACTTGTTAGGCTCTGGACAAACCTTTCAACCCACTCTACCTCCGTGGCAAAAACATTATGGAACAAAATAAGACAACCTATCAAACATCTTATCATAATCTTCGACCGACATTTAACCTTGCTTCAGATCTAAGACCTCTCACTCTTTAGCATTCCTTAGACTAGCAGAGAAGTACTTTAGATAAAACTGTTCTTTGAACTGCTCCTAAGTTATTGCTCCAGCTTTAGCATCAATCATCCTTTCATCAGACTGCCACTAGATGGCAGCATTATCTGTGAAGGAACCTTTAGTTAGGGATGCTTGAGTAGAAGCGAATCATCCCAATTTTCCAACAATATACAAATTTCAGAATTTTACAGACAAGAAGAAAAAATTATACATTTAATTCAGAATTACAGCATGCTCGAAATTAAAAACACAAGAATAAATTTGGATTCAAAACTCTTACCTTTGAAGACTGGTTCTTCAATTGATTCCCTTGAAAAAACGAACACCACCACAAAAATTTCCTCTTTATTCTCAAGGATGAGAACTCAGGAGTTTGTGGGCTCTGATTATTTTGGTTGAGGGTGTTTGATGGAGAAAAGAGGAGGAAGATGATGGGATTTCTCACAAAACGTTTCTTTGTCTAGAGAGAATATCTCTATTTTTAATTTTCACACATTGCACATAATGGGGAACACTCCCCCCCCACACGTTTGAGAGAATAAAAGAAGAAGAGGGAGTTGAAAAATAGTATATATATATATATTATTTTTAATAAAATATTTAGTATATATATATAGTTTTTCTATTGTATCAAATACAATATAACTTATAGTATCATTACTCTCTTACCAATGGCTTTTAATATAAATCTCATTTATATTCAATTTAATTATATGAATCCAATTCATATAATTAATATTTGAATCGTATTCAAATACTTGTTTCCTATCAAATATACTTTGTATATTATAATGTATCAAGTACATTATAATAATTATATCATATATAATTAAAATTACATTAATCATATCACATATAATTCATTTCCTAAATAAATTTGAACAAATCAAATTAATTCAAAAATTGATTCTCATTTATCCCCATTGAGCTGTCGAGGGGATCTCATGGACCTATGGCTTAAAGCTCCAACGGTCTGTGAATAATTAATTAAATTATTCATTATCCATTAACTGTCGGGCACTCCACTAAAGACCGGCAGCTGCCATGACCCTTCACAAATTGCTCGTAAGTACAGCTAGGCCAAAATTACAGTTTTGCCCCTGTAGTTACATTTATCTTCTTAGGTACCACTGGTCCTTTTAATGAACAATAAATCATAGTCCAGCTATGATCAAACCTCTCTCAAGCCAGGAGAGTGTGACACCACATTGTTTAAGCTCGAAATTCAGTCATTAAGGGAGTAATTTATCTACTTACCACGACGTTGGAGAAGAAGTGAATTCCTTCTTGTGTAGTTGTGTTCCTAGCTCCCCAATCAGACGAATCCCTAAAATGGTAGACTTGTTAAGTCGGCGATCTGGCCACTCTCACCCATACAAATCAAAGGACCGCCTTCATAGGCAGGAGTTTGCAACTCACTCAGGATTCAAGTCATGTTACCTAAGGTTATTATAGTGAAATGTAAGTCTCAATTATGAACGACGCTATATAATGAGATTAGACACTTCGTCGTCCAGTCTTATACAAACTTCTTTGTATAGAATACCCCCACTCACATGTCTTATATGAATGATATGGATCATATCATTTGTAGCACTTTACAACAATTGTAACATCTACAAAGTGGGTCATACTCGTAGTGTCACCAGGATAAGGTATCCAACCTTATCCATCTACTATAGACCATTTAGGCTATCACGTAAACATCAACTTGTATGTCTCTACATAATGTTTAAGCTACTAGATAACCTAGGATGTTAGTTTATTAGTTTGTGGTTAATGCAACTAAAAATGAAATAAAACATCATATATTTTATTATATAAATAAAATGTTTGTACATTACGATTACAAACTATAGAACCCTACGAGATTTAGGGTATCAACCCCAAAAATCTCCCACTTGACCTAAAGCTAGTAGGGTGTACAATATATAATTCAAACTAATATACAAAGTACACAAACAATAAATTAGGGCATAACACGCCTAGTACAAATCTCTCACTTGTCCTAGTCTAAACGTGACCTGTCCCATAGACCCATACTCTGTAGATGACCCTCAAATACCTTAGCCATGAGGACCTTTGTAAATGAATCAACAACGTTGTACTTCGAAGCTATCTGTGTGACAATCACGTCCCCTCAATGCACAATCTCTCGGATGAGATGATACTTTCGCTCTATATGCTTTCCGCGCTTGTGACTCCTATGCTCTTAGGAATTAGCCACAACACCACTATTATCACAATAAAGTGCGATGGGTTTTGACATATCTGAAACAACTTCCAGATCAATCAAGAATTTCCTGAGCCAAATAGTTTTCTTAGCAGCTTCACAAGCCGTTACATACTCAGCTTCCATGATGGAGTTCGTAATGCACCTTTACTTAAGGCTCCTCCAGATTACTGCTCCTTTGTTAAGAGTGAACACTGATCCTGATGTGGATTTTCTAGAATCCTTACCAGTTTCGAAATCATAGTCCATGTATCCTACAAGGATTGGATCCTTAGAACTATACACGAGCATGTAGTCTCTCGTTCTCCTTAAATATTTGAGGATATTTTTAATGGCGGTCCAGTGATCATATCCTGGATTAGACTGATATCTACTAACTATCCCCACTGCATGAAGATATTAGGTCTAGTACACAACATCACATACATTAGGTTACCAACAGCCGATGCATAGGGGATCCGTCTCATTTCCTCAACCTCTTGAAGTGTCTTAGGACATTATTCCTTAGACAATATAACTCCAGAAAGGTAGTAAACCTCTCTTGGAGTTCTACATTAAATATTTGATAAGTATTTTGTCAATGTACGATGCTTAAGACAGAGCTAGCGTGTTGTTCTTTCGATCTCTAAAGATTTGAATTCTCAAAACAAACTGAGTCTCTCCCAAATCTTTCATTTGGAATTGGGATGCTAACTAGTTCTTAACTTTAGTCAATAGACCTACAACATCCCAATGAGTAAGATATCGTCTACATACAATACTAGGAAAGCTATTGAACTGTAGATGATCCTCTTGTATACACAAGGTGTTGGGATTGGTGTCCTAATTCTTCCTGAGTCTCGTAGTTCGTAAACACCTCTATAAACTCATTTTTATTAAAAAATAAGTGTTATTTTATTTACATTTACTCATATCCAATAAACTAATATCTGTGGTTATTTCATGTAACTTAAGCATGTATGTGAGACATACAAGTGGATCGTGCCTTAAGTAATAACCTAAATGGTCTGTAGTATAAGGATAAAGAAGGGATACTTTATCCTGGTGACACTACGGATATGGCCCGCTTTGTAGAGAGTTACAAGTATTGTAACGTGCTACAAATGGTCTGAGCCTGACCATTCATGTGAAGATATGTGAGCGAGAGTGTCCTATACAAAGAGTTTGTATAAGATCGGACAACGAGATGATTAGTCTCTTTATATAATGTCGTTGATAATTGTGACTTACATTTCACTAAAATGATCATAGGTGACATAAGCTTAATCCTGAGTGTTTTGGGAACTCCTGCCTATGAGGGTGGTTCTTTAATTAGTATGGGTGAGAGTGGTCAGATTGCCAACTCAACAAGCCTACCTTTTTGGAGATTTTTTCGAATTGGAGAGCTAGGAACTCAGTTACACAAGATGGAATCCACTCTTTCCCCGAAGCAGGGGTAAGTAGATAAATTTCTCCCTTAAGGGCTGATTCCAGGTCTTGAACATAGTAGGACTATGACTTATTGTTCATTAGAGGAATCAGTGGTACTTAAAGAGTTAGATATAACTACAAGGGAAAAATGGTAAATTGGACCAACTGAACTTACAAGTGATTTGTGAAGGATTATCGCACTGTTGATTGGTTAATATAGACACAGAACTATATCTGTAGTGAGAAGAGTGCAGCTGTCGTTCTTTAGTAGAGTGTCCAATAGTTAACGGATGGTGGATTTCGTGACTAAAGAATTTAGTCAGTTATCATATATAATCGAACTCCCTCTTGTCATTTTGAACATTTCAAACTGACTCAAAAACTGATTCTCAACTTGTATCCAAGCTACCAAGTGGACCTTATGGACCTATGGCTCGAAGCTCCAATGATACATGAATAGTTGACTAAACTCTTTAGCCACGAGATCCACTATTCATTAACTGCCAGACATTCCACTAAAGACCGACAGCTAAACTCTTCTTGCCACAGATATATTTCTGTTCCATCGGATATAACTAATCATGAGTACGATAACCCTTCACAGATGCTCGTAAGTATAGTTAGGCCAATTAACCATTTTTCCCCTGTAGTTACATCTCACTCTTTAAGTACCACTGATCCCTCTAATGAACAATACAACATAGTCCAACTATTGCGAACACCTTTCGGGCCATGAGAAGGTGTGTGGCTACATCATTCAAGCCCTATGATCAGCTCTTAAGGGAGCAATCTATCTACTTACCTTTGCTTCGGGGAAGGAGTGAATTTCATCTTGTGTAGCTGAGTTCCTAGCTCCCAAATTAGACGAATCCCCAAAGTGGTAGTTTTAAGTTGGCAAACTGGCCACTCGCACCCTTGCAAATCAAAGGACCGCCCTCAATGGTAGGAGTTCCCAACTCACTCAGGATTAAGGTCATGTTACCTATGGCCATCCTAGTGAAGTAAGGTCTCTTTCATGAACGGCGTTATATAACGAGATGTTAACACTTCGTGGTCAGGTTTTATACAATCTCTTTGTATAGGACTCCCCCGCTTGCATGTCCCCACACGATTGATCAAGATCAGACCATCTGTGACAAGTCACAACATTTGTAACCATTCCACAAAGCGGGTTGCATCCGTAGCGTTACCAGGATAAGGTTTCCCTCTTATATTCATATACCACAAACCATTTTGGTTATCACTTAAGACATGATCCACTTGTATGTCGTCACATACATGCTTAAGTTACATAAAGAAAATCAGGGATTTTAGTTTATTGGTTTGTGGTAAGACAAATAAAACATCCAAATGTGCAAAGTCAAGCAGTGAAGAAAATAACATATATTATACATCACGAGCATTCATACAAACTGTTTACAATTAACGGATGGTGGATTTTGTGATTAAAGAGTTTAGTCAGTTATTCACGTACCGTTGGACCTTCAAGCTACAGGTCCATAATGTCCCCTTGGTAGCTCAATGGATTCAAGTTAAGAATTAGTTTTTGGGTTAGTTTGAAGTGTTCAAATTAACAAGAAGGAGTTTGATTATATATAATATAATTAAATTGGTTCAATTATATGTGATATAATTTATTTGATGTATAAGATACATTAATTGGAGGAATTTTATATAAATATGATTTATATTAAATAAAGGAGAAAAAGAACTATGGTTTAAATATTACGTATGATGTGATATTAAAAATATAGGTTATAAATATAATATGATAAATTAGTTTTTATATTTATTTATAATTAAACAATTATATGATAATTATGGTTAGTTATTTTCTCTATTAACCTGAAGGTGGGAGGTTATTTTCTGTTTTAAATAATTGAAGGATAAAATGAAAAATGTTTTCATTTTGTTGAGAGATCGCTTCATTTAGTAAATTACTAATCGTTTACTCACGAGAGGCTAAATGACAGCAAGAGATTTAAATGATTGTGTGCTAGCGAGATTTACTAAACGATCATGTAAACTATCTAGCGATATTTAATAAATGATCGTGTGCTAGCGTGATTTACTAAACAATTGTGTAAACGATCAAGCATTCTCAGTCTATGCGATAGACAAAACCTTTCTCCCACTTGCTTGATCATGTAGTTCGATCGTTTTTCCTCCTTCCCTCTACCAAACTCACACAGAGCCCACACTTCCTATATTCTCACTCCGGGGATACCAAGGTTGTCGAGTGGTTGTGTTAAAGGGTTCTTATTCGAGGAGCAGATTGTTCGTGTTCTGAGCGATAGTGGGAGATTGGCTAGACGATTGTAGCGACAACGAGAGGTTGTTGTTCAATTATTCACGAGAGCAAGAGATTTATAGAAGAAAAGTTCTTCAAATGTATGTCTCTCATTCCTTTTGTATTTGATTAAGAAAGTATGCTGTAATTTTGTGTAACATTCATAATTGTTCTTGTATATTTGTGAATACATTTAATTCTTTCACAATGGGCTTCGAAAGATCTTCCTTCCGCTCACTGGTTCTCTTGAATTAGAGTTCCTTACTTGTAAGACAATGGATCCTCAACATCTTCGTCAGCTACCATAGCTAGGATTTATGTTAAACCGATGTAATGAACATGTTGATTTGCAACCCTCCTGCTGCATCGAGGCTCTCTCAACACTTGAGGTAGATTTGACCTACTAGATGATCCAACTTCAACAACTCTTGTTGAGGTGTTGGGTTCTTCAACAACTCTTATTGAAGGTTTAATAAATTCCGAAAGTTCATTTAACACAACCTTACTACAGGGCTTGTACTCCCTTATGTGGTATTCTTCTAGAAAAGTAGTGTTTGTCGACACAGACACTTTATTTTCCTTAGGGTCAAAGAAGTAACCACCTCTCATTCCTTTGGAGTAGCCTATAAATAGACATAGTTTTAAATGAGGTTCCAGTTTCTTGGGATTTGCCTCGAGCACATGTGTTGGGCAACCCCATATTCTGAAATGACATAAGCTAGCTTTACGACCATTTCATACCAAAGGTGTTCTCGTAGCAATTTTGAATGGAACACAGTTCAAAATATATATTGTAATCTGTATTACAAAACCCCAAAACGAATCAGGTAAGGAAGTGTAATTTATCATAGACCGAACATGTCCAATAAGGTTCGATTTCTCCTTTCTGATACACCATTTTGCTGAGGTGTACTAGGTGCTGAGAGTTAGGATATAATTCTATGCTCTATCAAATAGTTCAGGAATGTTAGATAAAAAAAACTCTTCACCTCAATCAGATTGAAATGTCTCAATTATTCTATTTAATGCATTTTCAACTTTTGCCTCGAACTCTTTGAACTTTTCAAAGGATTTAGACTTATGTTGCATTAAATAAACATACTCATATATTGAATAAAGATGATGAAACATTCAAACCCTCCTCTTTCTTTTACATTCATCAGACTACATATGTCTGAATGTAGTAGCTTTAAGAGTTCTTTGGCCCTATGACCTTTTCCAGTAAAAGGTCTTTTAGTCAATTTGCCTTCAAGGCATGACTCACACTTAGGTAAAGAGTTTTCTTCTAACTCGCTTAGAAGTTCATTCTTCACCAACCTCTCAATCTTATTGAGATTGATGTGTCCTAATCTCATATGTCAAAGTTGGGCATTTTCTTTAGGAGAAATTTTAAGTCTTTTATTTTGAGTTATCACAGTTTTTAACCTTTCAGTGTTATGGAGGGCTTTAGTTGCTAATGTTCTTAGCATATAAAGATTGTTTTCCAGTTCAGTAGAACAAATATTGATACCATTCCTTGAAATAAATACGTTATTTGCAGAGAAATATATACAATAACTTTGTTCTAATAAACACTTTATAGAAATTAAGTTCCTCTTTGAACCAGGAACTACATATACACTTTCTAGTAAAATATATTTATTCTGTAAAGTTAACTGGAGACCTCCCACTACCACAGCTAAGACAACATACCCAGTTCCAACCCGTATCATCATCTCCCCAGCTTCCAGTTGCCGCTAGGAATTAATTCCCTAAAATGAAGAACAAATGTAGTTAGTGGCGCTTGAATCTATTATCTAGGCATGATCATCATTCTCCACTAAACAAGTTTTCAAAACAAGTAAATTGAATTTACCTTGCTTGGTCTTCTTCTTTTCCGCTAAGTATTCTAATATCCCTTCTGGTTGCAATGGAAATAGATTTCCTTTGCAGTTGGCTTTCTTGCCCTTTTGGGCAGCATCTAGTGGGTTAGCTTTCCCCTTTCCACCTTTCTTCTTCTTCCACTTTTTGGTGCCAGAAGAAGAAGGCACAGACTTTGTCCCAGAGGTCGAACCATGGAACTTCTTAGAGGATGAAGTAACATTTGCTTCACCCTTCTGTTCCTTGGTTTTCATCAAGAACTAGAAGGTCTGTAGCTCGTCAAACAAGGTGGCCAGGTTGTAGTCAATCCTATTCATAATAGCATTGTTACAAAACTATAGAAAACTTTCAGGTAAAGATTTCAGAATGAAGCTAACCTGACTAGTTTCATCGACGACGAAATCATTCATCTCTGCCACGTTGAAGTGGACCATCATGTTGAGAACATGTACTCAAACAGATGCCCCTTCGGCATTGAAGATGTGTTTGAGAGCATCATGTCTGAGCTGTGTGGACGGTTGTCCAAACATTCCCCTCAGGGACTTCATAAACTCACAAGTCGTGAGTATGGACTCATGCTTCTTGGCCAAGACTTTGGAAAGACTTGCCAAGATGTATGCTCGGGCCTTCTCGTTTTTCCGTGTCCATTGCTCGTATGCTTCTCAAACATTTCGAACAACATTTAGAACTAGAATGGGAGGACAATCCTCCATTAGGAAAAAATAAAGGTCATCGATGATTAGGATTGTGTTGATCGTATTTTCCAAGATGTGTAATTTCTGCCTATTAATTTGTTAGCAGTGAGTAAATTAAGTGTGCGGAAGTCATTTTGAATAAGTTTACTGAAACCATACAAATTATTTATTTTAGTCTATTTGCATTAAACCACTAAGAAAAACCAATCAATTTTAGCAAAAAAATCTAATGTACCCTAAAGGACATCTATTTTGCAATGATGTTTCAGTGAGGTAGGACGACAACCACCGTAGGGTGATCAGGTGCCCCTTCACTGGAATGAGATAATCTCAACTAATAGACAGAACAATTCCTTGTTACTATAACTATCAGCCACTATTGTTTGGTCAAGAAATTGTTAAGCTCGCTTAACATTTCTTGTAAGCATAACCCCTCATTTTAGATTCTAAAGTTCCGCCCTAATGAGCCAACCGTAGGGAAAAATCGATTGGGACATGAAACTAAAGTAATCTTATCCATTTCTAGAGTTTGAATAAAGCGTCATGCATCAATGCCATCCGTAGGGGGACACTCAAGGTGCCACGAGGCCATGCATGAAACTTTACTTCAAACTAATGAGAGAGACCGAGGGATGTGTTATCATATGTCCTGTACTCACTTACTGTAAACACTCTCTTCATTCACCTTGTTATTGATCTATACAAACACCATTCGTAGGGGGACACTCAAGGTGCCTCGAGGCCGAGTATAAATCTCATGGTGTGAACTTTTAGGGAGAAACATGAAGAGGAAAAATGAAGTATCATATACCCCATTTTCCTCCCACTCACTATTTTACCTAGAATTAATTAACGTAGGAAAATTTGGCTACTGATTTTAATTAAGTGAATGTTTAATTTTTCCAAAAACAACACTTGCCCTTGGATAGTTAAGAAATTTTGATTACGGTCTATTAAACACTTTAACAAATTTTAATCAAACATTGTCTGCTTGTAACAAATTTATCTAATTCACCATTCTAGGTAAGTTTCCAGGTAGAGGTGTTGCGTTTTCGTCAACTTAAATACCTTAGCCTATATAAAACTAGCCTTAGACAAAAGGTCCCTTGTAGATATATTTGTTACAATATTAATCTTTTAATTAAGAATCAATTTAATCCTATTAAACCGATTAAAAGATTAAACTTAAATTTCTAATCTCATTAGAAAAGTGATCTTAGCTCTATTTGAATCATGTTTTAAAACAATTTTAAAAGATTATTTTAACCTATGGTTTGCATGCAATTCTGAATTATCGATTTTAATTTATAATTTCATTTAGTTATAACCATTATAAAGAAATGAAACAAATTAAAACATACATTACATGCTTTGACATACTTTAATAAATTATAACATTTATAAATTATCTAAGGTAATGTCATGCTTCATGCAATTTCATTTCATTACTAACATATATAACATTTATATAATTAGGTAATGAAGCATACTATAGCATACATCCATACATGCATTGAACAATATATGATAACAATTATAATATAAATAATGCTTGGATATGCTATTATTGCATGCATGCATATATTATAACTTTTATGTTATATGATGCATGATCATGCTATAAAATTTAATCATGCATCTAAGATTATCACATTTATAATATGATGTATGAAATTAAATGCATAACCTATGGTGGGATTTTATACTATATGACATATATTATGGCATATAATAATAAAAAATCAAATCATACATCACATGCATAATATAAAAGCAATTAAAGGACTGGGATTGGACACCTATTAGAAAGAAAAAATCTAACTATTACAAGATAAAAAGTCATATGATTCAAAATAGGAGAACTAGCCCTTGATCTACTCGAACCGGACTGCGAATTGGTCGAACTAGCGATGAACCGGTTTAGCAGAACCCAACCAACTCAAACCAGAGAACCCACGAATCGAATCGGACCAGCAGACCATGAACTGCGAGCAAATCAAGGCTGAACCGCGTGAAATCTCCATCTCGGAGCATTGTGACGTCGTTCCTAACATCGCGATACTATGAAGATTTTCTTTGGCCGTCGCATCACAACATCGCGACGCTAGGGCACAACGTCGCAACACTACTGTACAGTCACCCATTGTACAGTTTCAAACTCCTTCTAAACTCTTCTGATTTTTGCCTCGTTTTCTCTAGAAATCGGGTGGAAACTTCACGAGCAACTCAACAACAAATATATAGACTCGATCGTATAATAATGACCCAAAAATATGGGCCTGTACAAAACCAATTTTGTAAATAAACGATGAATCTATGACATCCAATCCCAAAACCATCCATTAATTGCAAACAACATTCAACACAGAACATCATATGGACATATAGAATGCAGTAACCCACCAACATTGTAAAAAAAATTATTATGAAAATTAGCAAAAATTGGGATCAAAACCTAGTTCTGATACCAATTGAAGGAACTTTTAGATAGGAATCCTTGAGCAGAAGCAGATTATCCAAATTTCCTAACAATTTATATAATACAGAATTTTACAGAGATGAACAAAAAATCATACATTTAATTCAGAATTACAGCATGTCGAAATTAAAAACACAAGAATAAATTTGGGTTTAGAACCCTTACCTTTGAAGACTGGTTCTTCAACTGATTCCCTCGAACAAACGAACACCACTAGAAAATTTCCTCTATATTCGTAGGGATGAGAATCCAGAAGTTTGTGGGCTCTAACTATTTTGGTTGAGGGAGTTTGATAGAGAAGAAAGGAGGAGGAAGATGATGGGATTTCTCACAGAACATTTCTATGTCTAGAGACAATATCTCCGTTTTAAGTTTTCACACACTGCACAGAATGGGGAACACTCCCCCACTCACACGTCTGAGAGAGTTAAAAAGGGAAGGAAGTTACAATTCTCTCCCAAAATTAGTTTTAATAAATTAAGTTTAATTAATTAATTAATTTAATAAAACATTTAATATATATANTATATATATGTGTGTGTGTGTGTGTGTGTGTGTGTGTCTGATAATTATCTTACCGTATATTATAGATTAAAATTATATGTTATATCAAATATAACATATAACCTATAGTTTCTATATTGTATCAAATACAATATAATCTATAGCTTCATTACTCTCTTACCAATGGCTTTTAATATAAATCACATTTTTATTAAATTTAATTATATGAATCTAATTCATATAATTAATACTTAAATCATATTCAAATATTTGTTTCCTTTCAAATATATTTTATATATTATAATGTATCAAATACATTATAGTAATTATATCATATATAATTAAAGTTAAATTAATATAATTAATTATATCACATATAATTAATTCTCTCAATTAATTTGAACAAATCAAATTAATCCAAAAATTGATTCTCACTTATTCCTGTTGAGCTACTAAGGAGACCTTATGGACCTATAGCTTAAAACTTTAATGGTACATGAATAATTAATTAAACTCTTTAGTTAAATTATTCTCTATCTATTAACTATCGGACACTCCACTAAAGATCGACAGCTGCACTTTTCGTACTACAGATATATTTCTATGTCCATTGGATATAACCAGTCAATAGTACGATGCCCTTCGCAAATTTCTCGTATATACAATTGAGCCAAAATTACCATTTTGTCCCTATAGTTACATCTATCTTCTTTAGTACCACTGGTCCCTCTAATGAATAATAAATCATAGTCCAACTATGATCAAATCCCTCTTAGGGCAGAAGAGGGTGTGGTGCCACATTGTTTAAGCCCTGGAATCAACCCTTAATGAAGCAATTTATCTACTTACCCTAACGTTGGGGAAGGGGTGAATTCTTTCTTATGTAGTTGTGTTCCCATATCCCCAATCAAACGAATCTAAAAAAAGGTAGGTTTGTTGAGTCGACAATCTGACCACTCTCACCCATACAAATCAAAGATCACCTTTATAGGCAGGAGTTCACAACTCACTCAGGATCCAAGTCATGTTACCTATGGTCATCCTGGTGAAATGTAAGTCTCAATTATGAACGGCGTTATATAATGAGACTAGATATTTCGTGGTCTGGTCTTATACAAACTCCTTTGTATAGAATACCCCGCTCACATGTCTCTACATGAATAATCAGGATCAAATCATTTGTAGCACTTTACAACAATTGTAGCATCTACAAATCAAGTTGTACTCGTATTGTCACTAGGATAAGGTATCCAACCTTATCCATCTACTACAGACTATTTAGGCTATCACTTAAACATGATTCACTCGTATGTCTCTACATATATGTTTAAGCTACTAGATAACCTAGGATGTTAGTTTATTGGTTTGTGGTTAATGCAACTAAAAATGAAATAAAAAACATCACATATTTTATTATATAAATAAAATGTTTGTACAATACAATTACAAACTATAGAACCCTACGAGATTTAGGGCATTAATCCCAACAATCTATAAGCAAGGAAACTGCACACTGTACTGGGCACTTCATATACCGAAAGATCGACTCTATAGAAGATAACTACAACTCTACCTTGGTAGGGTCCTTCAGTGACCCATTAAACGTGCAAGGATTATACATCTGGAAATCCCTCAGATGCTTAGCTTCAAGGGACAGATCTTGTAAATTTTATTGTGGAGTAAGGTCTTGAGGAGCAGGAACCTCCTGGAGGAAGTTCTTATCAAGCTAACGCCTCCTCCACTATCTTCTTAAATCGTTCTTTTAGCTAAACTGACATTGAAGCAAGGTCAGCCTAGGTGACAGGTGCATCAAGAGGTGGGTGTACCAATGTCTGTTACTCATTTTCTGCAATGTTTTCAATGGATGGGTTACATCCACCCCTCCTGCCACCCATCCTTCCTCCTCGACCACTTCTATGTACAATTCGACATGGTGGTATTTCCTATCATTCATAGTCAATCCTCAATTAACTTCTCAGTCGAAGTAAACAGTCTAATACCAACCTCAGAGAGAAAACAGACAAGGTCATGCATATACAAGTTTCAGAACACCTTAACTAGAAACATACCTGGCGAGGACGAGGGATCCGTAGTTAACCATAAGGAACACAAAACCAAGACTAACATTGTAAGTCAGTCTACATAACCTAAAATTTAGGCTCTGATACCAACTGTAACGACCCGACCTTTCGAGTACTCTAACATGGGTCATTCGACTAAATACTCATTTTCATTCAAAACATTTTGACCGTCATAATGTAAATTCAGAGAAAACATGAATGACCATTTTAAACGAAAATTTTTAGTTAATAACTAATCCAATGATCAACACATTTAGTTGAGAAAAAAAACATTTACAAAAAAAAAACAATATTCCAACACAGAACAATAAAACATGTAATCTGTTAACAAACTCAAATAAAACGAAAATAAAAAATCTTAATAAGTAAATAAAAATAAAACATGAATTATGCAGAAACATTTTCTATTGTCCTCGTATGTCTCTATCACAGGTCCCTTCTGTCCCTTACCGGTCCATTTCTGTTGTTGCCTGAAAAACATAAGAAAGTGTGAGTATCACAATACCTAATAAGTGACCCGCTACTGGTCCCTCTAGGTTACCTGTTAGCTTGTTTATCTAGGCATCGGTGTACACTCATATCATATCAGTCATAGTGATCTCGAAGGGTCACCTATCATATCGGTCATAGTGTGTATCCCGGAGGTACACAAATCAATCGTAAAATGAAGTCGAAAAAACATGCATCAGTTATAGTGTGTAACTCGAAGGTCCACAAATCAATCGTAAACATGAACCCGAAGTAACATGCATCAGTCATAGTGTGTAACCCTAATATCAACAAATCAATCGTAATGTGCACATATAGTCAAATATGTACACCTGCCCAGATAAGAAAAAAGCTAACAAGAACCCTATAACTTAGCATACATCAATTTACATATAATTCCTTTGTTATATGTATAGTTGTTTATCTTAAGATAAAATTACCAGTATATCCTCAGTCATTGTTACACGTCACATGGTCAAAATAGTGCATTCAGTCAATATCATTAAATCATGCAGTTCAATTAGACAAAAATTAACAGTCCAAGCAATGTAGAGTAACAAGTCTATTAACCTAAAATATACAATCCAAGCAATCTAGCATAACTGGTCTATTTAGTCTAAAATATTCAGTATATGTAGTAGGGACGACTGATTCGAAGGCAAACCAGTAGAAAGACACTTACCTCAATAATAAGTCCAACAACGAGCAATGTTTTTTCTTCTTCTTGGCTTAAAATGGTCTTGGATAAAACCCCTAACACAAAACTATAATAACGCTTAACTCCAAACTTTAGACCCAATTTCCAAAACATAAATTTAACCTAAGAACTCCAATCAACATACCCAACATGTGGTTAGCCCTAGATCATTCCAAAACTTCAATTAGAGATTTCAACCCCTGCAATAAACAAGGATTATAAACCCAAATAAACCCCTTTTTCTCCCTTCTCTTAAATTCCAAATTTCTTTCCCTCTTAAATTTCAAGTAAATTCAAATTTAAATAAAATCTTAACCAATATCAATCTTCAATCCTCAAAACAAATCGAATGAAATAAACTAATTAATCCCAATGAATTCAATAGTAATTAAATTGGAATTAATTAAGTCAATCAATCAAATTTTGAATTCTAACCTAGGTCAACAATCCAAAATAAAATAATACATAATTACATAATAATTCAAGGTATTACATAAATGTCCCCAACCATACGAATCAGAGAGAGTAACACATGCACAATGAAAGTCTCTTAAATTTCAATAACCTACTGCAGGGTTGAACTTTCCATATCAAAATAATCTATTCTTCAAATACTTCTATTTTTGAATCAGTAAAACGCCCTTCCATTCTCTAGCTACCCTTCGATAAACCTCCAAAACAAAAGATCTTCGGGAATAAATCCCCCCAAAACGCAACGAAACCGATCGATTTTTCGAATCTTAAGGAGCAAAAACAAGTATCTAGAAGTGAGATCATCCAATAGCCATAGTTTGATTGTTCTTTTCTAGAAGAGCTACATCACATTCAATAGAAGAAGCTTCAACCTAACGACATGCATTAGGGATTCAAGTATACTCCAAATTCTTAAAAGCTACAAAATAGCCAAGAAGCCCAACTACCAAAAAGGTTCGCCATACATAAATAAAATGACACGTCAACGACAAAATTAACATTTGAAAATAACTAAGATAAATATAAAAAGCCAAATTTAGAAATTGGAAAGGTTAGATAATGTGATAATTTAAAAATCAATCTAGATTTAACGATTCGTTATATATGAATCAAAATTTAGGTTGAAGATCTGCATGGAAAGATTGAGTGCATTCTCACTTAAGATTTGAATAGAAATAGGGAGTTACGATTGTGATCACAAAGAATTAATTACAGTGAAATTAAAGATGGGATATATATATTTATTGTTCAAAACGAAATTATAATAAATATAATGAGGAAACCAAATTTTAAAATGGTATGAATTGGATAATTAATTCATAGTTGAATAAATGGCTGTTTGTGAATTAATTATGTTAAATATGAAGCTAAACTCGTTGATAGTTATAGGGAATTCTCAAGTATATATATATGGTTTAAAACAAAATTCAAATTTAAAAATTCTATGAATTTGTTAGCAAAAACGTATATATAAACTATAAAATAAATATATAAATGATACGTAAAGAAAAACTTTCATTGGAAAATAAAAATATAAATATATGTAAAAGGCAAAACTTAAAAAATGAAAAAGTAAGATAATGTGAAATTTAAAAAATCAAATTTAGATTTAAAGTTTCTTTATATTTGAACCATAATTTAAGTTGAAGATCTGCATGGAAAGAAAGAGTGTGATAGAGCTAAAGAGAGTGCAATCGCGGTCTGTAGGAAAATAGGGAGACCAAATGTACATTTGAATCCATTCAAATGCATATCTTGCTGAAAAGACTGCAATCGCCATCTATATAATTTCATTCCTATTAAATTTTAACCTATATTTTAATATGAATTTAACTTATATTATTTCCATACGAATCTAATTCATATTCATATTTGAATCTTATTCAATACAATACATCTCTTTTTATTATAAAATTTAATTTTGAATCTTATTCAAAATTAACTTCATATTATAATGTATCTATATATACATTATATTGAATCATATACAATTCATTAATATTCTCTTAATTAATTTGAACAATTCAATTTTTTTCAAAATCAATTGGTCCTTGTTAGCCCATGGTAATGGACCTATAAATTAGAATCTTCAATGATTAGAGACTGACTAATTAAATTCTTTCATTACATTAATCAACGTTCATTAATTGTGGTCACTTCACTAAAAATACACAACTGCACTCTTCACACGGTAGAATATTTTACATCTATGGATTTAACCATTACTAGTAAGTCGATTCTTCATGAGTTGTTAATAATTACAACTGGGTCAAATTACTGTTTTATCCATGTAATTAATCACTGATCAAATTACTGTTTTATCCCTGTAATTAATCACTGATCCGAACCATCTGTTTATGGTCCTACCATGAACCAAGTCTCTCTCGGGCTAATGAGAGGGTGGGTACCCTTTGTTCAAGACTCGAAATTAGTACTTAAGGGAACTATTCAACTACTTACCCTAAAGGCAGGAATGAGTAAATTCGTAGTTGTGTTCCCAACTCCCTACTTGGACAAGTCCTAAAATGGTAGGCTTATTGAGTTGGCGACTCGGGCCACTCTCGTCCATAAAAATCAAAGAACAATCCTCATAAATAGAAGTTCATAACTCACTCAGGATTGAGATCGAGTTATATATAACCATCTTATGAAATATTAATCTCTTCAATCAACAAGTGTTACAAAAAGAGATTAAGTATTTCGTGATCTGGTCTTATACAATCTCATTTTATAAGATACCCCATTCACATGTCTCTACATGAATGGTTTGGATCAAACCATTTGTAATACTTATAAAGTGGGTCGTATCCATAGTATCACCAGAATAAGGTACCCAACCTTATCCATATAAGGTAGATCCTTTCAGTTATTACTTGAACATTTTTCACCCGGATGTCTACCACATGTTGTTCAAACATTTTTCATCCGGATGTCTACCACATGTTGTTCAAGTCTTATAAATCTTATGGAATAACGTTGGATTTTTTCCGAAGTGGATAACTCTTGCATATTTAAAATAATCAAATATTATATGAAAGAACATATTAACTACAAAACAATAAGATCCTAACAAAAAGATATATATATTTATTATTTAAAATGAACTTATAATAAAGATAATATTGAAGCCAAATTTAAAAATCATAGGAATTGGATAGTTAATTCATGGTTGATAATGGTTGTTTGTAATCTAATTTCTAATTCTGTGAAATACGAAGCTGAACTATATATCTATATATATATACACACACGTATGTATGTATCTATAAATATGTACATATATATATATATATATTTTGTTTAAAATGAAATTAAAATTTAAAAATCATATGAATTGATTAGAAAAACGAAATTATAAAATAAAGGGTAATTGCATTGGATAGTACTTAGGGATAATAATTAAGTGTATAATAACATTTTTAAAAAATTGTAAATATACCAAAATTTGTCACTATAGGTTCCTACTAGTGATTATTGTCTATCACTGTAGACTCCTACTAATAATATGGACTAGTTATCAATAGACTTCGAAAATAAAATCTAAATTTTGCTATATTTATAAATTATTTAGTATTATACTATGTCTATAAATATTCTAGACATGATTGCTATACTTGCCATTTTCTCATAAAGCAATGGTCTCATAAATAAATGGTACGTTAAAAAAAACTAACATCAAGATATATATAAAAAATATATATATTGAAAATGGAGCTACCACCATCTTGTGGGAAAGACCCATCAATACTAGGCATCTGTTTCTTTATGGGCCACTCAACACACAAAAATACACTATTCATAAAAAAGTAAGATAAGGTGAGATTTAAAAAAATCAAATGTAGATTTGAAAATTCTTCATATTTCAACTATAATTTAGGTTGAATATTCACATGAAAAATCAAAGTGCATTTACGTTCAATATCTGGATGGAAATAGGGAGTCCAAATTATGGATTTGAAGAATCAATTAGAGTAAAATTAAAAATAAAGTTGATGAAGGTATTTTAGAACTATCAAAAAGGACTCACGTGTAAGGCAAGTATGTTTCGATAAATTTTAAAATTTTTTTGACTTTTGCTATATTTACAAATAAATCTGTAAATCTGTAATTAATGCTACATGATCTATTTCCCTTATCCAAAATTAGTTCAGATTATCCATGCCTAAATTTATGAGTTGAGGACATTTAGAGTTTGGGCCAGGCCATTATTAATTAGATAATTTGAAATGGGTAAATCTAGCAATAATTTTTGGGTTTTACAATTACAACACAATATTTTAAATATAATTTTTTATTTTTTTTAGTTATTTTAATTTTATCCATTCAAGTTTTTTTAGATATATCAATGCTATATACCAAATCAGGTATATAATGATATATATATATCGTTGGTATATCAATATTCACAATCAAATATATTCGTGTTATTGATTTCACCGTAATATAATAAATCAAGTATAAATATAGCAACATTCAAATCAAGTATTTTTTTTATAGAAAAAGTACAACATTAGTATATCTTTATCACTCATAATCAACCATATATGAGCTATAAATGAGCAACTATATTTTTTTCTTTTAAAAATACTATTTTTGCAATAATTTTTAAAAGAATGACATATTTGTATTATTCTTTTTTTGTAAAGAAATGAATTATATATTTGTATAATGAAATAGTATTAAAGCTAGTACTTCAACAACCTAGACAACTAGTCAAAGTGAATATGACTCAATAATAACTAACACGTATGATGTTCAAATCCTATGCCCACTAAATAAACTTAGACAAATATTTTAAGACTTATGAAGCACAGACACAGATACGACTATACGATACGGATACGATTGGATATGACGATCCATCAATTTCTAAAAAACTAAGATACGAATACGTCTAAGGATGCGTCATTTTTTTATATATTTTTTAATATATATATATTTCTAAAAAACGAGGATACTATACTTTGAAGATACATTTTCTTTTTGTTTAAAAAAATCTAGGATATAGATAAATTTAGCATACAAGTTAATAACAATAGCACAAAATAAAATACAAAGACTGAAATACAATACAAAAAAAAGCAACATTTAAGATGTTGAACTACAATAGTTAATAATATGCAATAGAAAAGTGATTCATATTGCAAAGAAAAAGAAGAAGATTAGAGGGAGAAGTATGAAGAATGAAGAACATATCTAAATGATTTATATTTTGGTGGACTTTGTGGGCACTCAAATGTGAAGATGGAGATTAAATGATTCTAGTGTAGGGTTTGGTCCGTTATTTTATTTTTTTTTTTTTCCTTTTAGTTTTGGACTCAAATAGTGAGCTTTTGAAATAGGTTACCTAGTTTTAGATTGGGAAAGATTAGATGAGTTTCTTACCTTTTTTCTTTAAAAAAAAGTATGTGTAGAAATAGATACGTCAAATCGTGTGTCAGATACGTATCTGGAAAGTATCTGAAAATATCAGTATCCAATACGTGTCTGATACGGATTCTTTGCCTCACATAAAGTATCTATGCTTCATAGTTTAAGACATTGTATTAAAGAGAGTAATACTCCAATATTTAACGGGTTATCTTTGGAAAAAATCTAAAAGAAAAAGGATTTTTTTAAAATAATGTTTTTTTAATAAATTATGACAAAAATAGGTTTGGAGGGAAAGTATTCCAAAAAATAGGTGTTTAAATCGTGTATCGGGTACATGATTACACCTTAATCATGTACCGGGTACACGATTACCTGGCCACCTAGCACACGCAGTCTGGCGTGGCAGTCGTGCAAGTTTGACTGAGGAAATCGTGTACCCGGTACACAATTACCCTAAGTCGTGTACCCAGTACATGACTTCCTCGCATTAAAATGTCCGCCCGCCGCTTCTTCTTCCTCACCGAAACCGTTTCGGCTTCCTTCGATCGTTTCTCACTAATTTCTTCCTCGCACCAAAACATTTTGATTTCGATTTTTTTCCTCTATTTTGCTTTCTACTATCCAAAATATTGTTGATTCTCCTCACCGAGGCCTTCATTTCACCGAATCCTCAATTTTCCTCACCGAAATTTTCCAAAATTCCGATTTTGCTCGATTTTCACTCCTCCATTTGATCCTCACTGAAATCTACCTCTTTGGCTGCCGATTTTTGCTCGCTACTATGGTATATTTCTTTCTCTAGTTGTTTTTCAATATATTTTAAACTTAGAAATATATGTATGTTTTTGAAATTTTTTCTCTAGTTTATGTATGTTTTTGGGTTGATCTATATGTATATGTATGTTTTGTATGTTTTTGGGCTGATCAATAAAATTCTTATATTTTTTTATTTGTATGTTTTTGGGCTGTTCTAGTTTTATGTATATTTTTGGGTTGATCTTATATTTTTTTATTTGTTTGGACTGATTTAAACTTAGAAATATATATATATATGTTAAACTTAGAAATCTTATATGTATTTGTTGGGCTGATCTTATATGTATATGTTTGTAGATCTTAAATCTTAGATCTTATATTTTTTTTTTATTTGTTTGGGCTGATTTAAATATATAATTTATAAATCTTAGATTTGGTCTGATTTAAATATAGATCTTATATGTTAAACTTAGAAATTGGAGTTTGTTGGATTGACATAGTAACATATTTTTTTTTATCAACTATAATAGTTGAAAAAAACATAATAAATATGTCGATGCGTCCTGAAGATTTAGTCATTCTTGAACCTGGAAATGATGGAGATAGTGACATTGACGTTGAAGTTGATGAATTATTTGGAAACGACAGTAGTGGTGAACATGATCTTGAGTTGGTACCGTCGGAAATGTTCACCCAAATAGATTGGAAAATGACAAATTCAACGTGTGAACTAGGGTCTACTTTGGAAGAAAGGAATGTAGGAGTCGTAGTTTAATACAAAAAGGAATGTTGTTTAATACCAAAGAAGATTTACAGCTTGCTGTAAAAAAATATTGTGTGACAGAACACTACAAAATTGTCGTAGTGGAATCAAATCAGGATTTTTGGTATGTTAAATGTGTAAATCATAGAGTGACGGTTGTGCTTAGAGGCTACGGGCATGTCGGCGCAAAACTCATGGGATGTTCGAAATCACAAAACTTCAAGAACATTCATGTTTATTTTCAGAATTGACACAGGATCATTCACAGCTGGATTCAAATTTCATGAGTATCGAAATTCAAAATTTGGTTAGAGCTAATCCTGGAGTACTTGTGGCCCTACTCCAAGAAGCCATTAAAAAATAATATAGCTATAATGTCAATTATAGACAGGTCTGGCAAGCCAAGAGAACAGCGTTAATTGCTGGGTTCGGCAATTGGGAGAAATCATATTCGGAGCTTCCGTATTGGCTGAGTGCTCTTGCTCACTACAATCCAGGAACACGAATAGATTGGTTTTTCCTTCCCTCTGATGTGCCAGGTACGACTATTTTTGGATGAGTTTTTTGATCTTTTGGTCTTGCAAGAGAAGGGTTCGACCATTGTAGGCCATTAATCCAGATTGATGGAACTCATCTCTATAGAAAGTATAAGGGGAAATTATTGATAGCCTTATCTATTGATGCAAACGGACATATATTTCCCCTTACTTTTGTTATCGTAGAAGGTGAGAATTCGTCTAGTTGGTCATGGTTTTTGTGGGCATTGCATGAATATGTTATCCAAAGAGAGAGTATTTGTTTGATTTCTGACAGACATAAGGGCATTCTTGCTACAATTAATAATGAAGAAATTGGTTGGAGTGAACCCAGAGCGTACCACTGATATTGTCTTTGTCATGTTGCCAGTAATTTCAATACAAAATACAAATCGAAGTAACTAAAAAATTTGGTGTTTAATGTCGGAAATCAACACGAAAGACGTAAGTTCATTCGGTGCATGAAAGAATTGAAACAATTGCACCCTGAATGTCTTGAATTTTTTTTCAGACATTGACTTGGAAAAATGGACACAATCACGTGACGGTAGGTAACGATATGGGTGGATGACCAGCAATGCAGCTGAATGCATGAACGGTGTTTTCAAAGGTATTAGAATGTTACCAATTACTTCTTTGGTTAGGCTAATATTCTATCGCACAATATTGTATTTTGAACGTCGGAGACAAGAAATCAGTGAAGCACTCGATCGTGCAGACATATATACAGAATATGCCCTAAAAAAACTGAAGAGGTGGGAAAAATGAGCATCGGCATATACGGTGACATCCATTGACAGGGAAAGTCAAACTTTCGAAGTACAAATTGGCATAAGTATGATTTCTCCTTATAAAAGACAACACACCTAAGTTTTAAGCTTGAAAGAAGGGACATGTTCTTGCAATAAGTGGCAATTATTCAAGATTCCATACTCTCATGTAATTGCAGTTTGTAATTACATGCATATGATATAACTACCACTTATTGATGAATGCTACAAATTCTCCAATTTCAAGCGTTGTTATGAAGGCTGATTCCATCCAATTCAACACCCAGATTATTGGCCAAAATTATCATTTACAGAAGTTCGTCCAAATGTAGACTTACTAAGAGAACAAGGTCGGCCAAAAAGTACGCGCATTCATAATGAAATGGATTGGGGAGAAGCAAGCCAAAAAGTGCGATGTACAATTTGTAAAAGAGAAGGACATAACAGACGCACTTGTCCACACCGTACACTGGGTGCTTCGTCGTCTTCTGGTTATTAGGTATATATTTTTTTTTACTTGTATATTTCATGTATTTGTATTCTTTATGTATTTATATTTTCATGTAATTGTATATTTTATATACTTGTATTCTTTATGTATATATAATGAATTTATGTAATGAATTTATGTAATAAATTTATTTATGTAATTGTATTTTTTTTATGTACTTTTTATATATCTTTTATGTCATGGATTTTGTTATGTAATATAATTTGAAATTTTTAGGTAATGGAGCCTGGTCCTTCTAATCCTATACAATTGTACCAACAAAACATGCATCGTTCACAGACAGTATGGGATACTTCTTCCACTATAGTGTTGAGTTGTCGGAGAAAGGAGGTGACTGCACAACATACTATCCCATTTGATCACCGCATTATTCCATATGTTCAGGAGGCAGGTTTTCTTGGGGTTGCACAAATTGGTTTCATCAGCTTGATTGGCACCTTATTACTGCTCTAGTTGAACGCTGGAGACCAGAGACACACACATTTCACTTGCCTTGTGGAGAATGTACGATTACGCTCTAGGATGTTGCCATATAATTTGGGTTACGAATAGACGGGCAACCATTAATAGGTTCACTACAGTATAACTAGAAGAACGTTTGTGAAGAGCTCTTAGGCATTCTACCAGACGATCTGAAGGAATCAAGATTGAGTATCCCTTGGTTGCCATCCTAGTTTCCAGAATTACCTCCTGATGCCGACGATATTAGCGTACGTAGGTATGCACGAGCATACATCCTGCAGCTTATTGGAGGATTTTTATTTGCTGACAAGTCAAATACTCTGGTGCATCTCATGTTCCTCCCATTATTGTCTGATTTTGAGCGCGTTGGTACGTACACGTGGGGTACAGAGAACTTTGTCGGGCTTCCAATGCACAAGCGTTGAAAATAGCAGGGCCACTGATAGTATTAGAAGTATGGGCTTATGTGTTGGCTTTTTGGCCCTAAATCTCAAATTAATTAATTTTTATTAATTAATTAATCAATATTTTGATGATAACAAACTCAATTAATTACTGAAAATATTAGTTGTCCATAGCATAAAGCTTGGAACTACGATTCTAACACCTCTTGATTCACTCAAATCGGAACTAAAACGAAGTCGATATGACCGAAACAAATCTATAGAGAAAATACTGTGGTAGATGACGTGGCATAACCAGACCATTTGCATGTAGACATGTGGCAGCATATTGGTTGAATGGTGGATCATTGAGAGATTAACATACGATGGACTTTTGATTTTTGGATTGATTTAAAAAATGAAATTTAAAAGAAATTTAAAAGGAAAATAAATTTTATATTATTTTATGTTTATGTCTAATGGCTAGTTTTTGACGCATGGTATGTTTTTTATTTTTTGGATTAATTTTAAAAAGAAAATGAATTTAATATTATATTTTGTTTGTATCTAACGACTAGTTTAGTTTAAAATCTTCACCATTGATTTTTCTTTTCCAAAATCCAATGGTCCAAATTAATTGTGGTTCCAAAAAAAAAATTTCATCTCTATATAACCATCTTCCTCTCCAAATTCTATACGAACAAATTTTAATTTCATAATCCTCCAAAACTCAAAAGTTCCATTGTTGCTTTCTCTAAGTTCCATTTTTTTTTTATCTTATTCTTGAGAGAGTGTTATTGTATTGTGAGGATAAACTTGTCGAGTGCTTAAACTTGTAAATCCTCTAGTGAGAGTTGTATGTGTTTCTTCAAAAATTTCAACATTTGTAACGGTTTGATCCTAAACCGTGGAAAGGATCGGGTTTCTCTTGAACTTGTAAAAGGAGCGGTGGTGTAACGGTTGGGCTCTAATCCGTGGAAAGAGTGGGAAAGATTTATTCAAATTCGTAAGAGGCGCTTGGGAAGTGGAGTACGTCGAGTTTGACCGAACCACTATAAAATTACAAGTGTCTTCTTCTCTAACTCTTTCCTTTTTATTTTTGCAAGTAATTTAAGCAATTTTTGTACGTTTTAATTTGTTCTTATTATTTGCTAAAATTTGATAGAATTAATTATCAATTTTTTGTCATCTTATTTATTGCATAATTTGAATTTTCTTTATTATTTATAAAAAGTGTATTAATTAGTTTAATTGGGTTAATTTAGAAAAAAAAAATTAACTAAACCCTATTCATCCCCTCTAGATTGCCATATCGATCCAACAATTGGTATCAAAGCGGGTTGCTCTTCTTGAAATATTTATTTCTTGATAACTTAATTTTTTTTTAGCTATGGCAATTTAAGTTTTATCCATTTTACGATAGTCAATCTATTACAAAGCTCATTTCTTTAATGGTATTAATTATAGTTATTGGAAAAATGAGAATTTTTCTTGCTTTCTATTGATTATGATTTATGGGATATTGTTGAGGAATATTTTAAAATTCAAACAAAAGATGTTGATGGTGTTAGCACTATAAAACCTAAGGAAGGGTCAATAAATGAAAAGAAAGCACTCTTTTAAATGCCAAAACTATTAATTGCTTATTTTGTGCTTTGAATGAGTTGAGTATAATAGAGTGTCTATTGTAAAACCGCTAAAGAGATATGTGATAAATTAGAAATTACTCATGAAGGAACTAGTCAAGTAAAAGAAACAAAGATTGACATGTTAGCTCATCAATATGAATATTTAAATTGATGAAATGAAGTTATTTCCAATATGTTTATTAGATTTACTAATTTTGTCAATGCTTTAGAAGAACTTGGGAAAAGTACTCAAATCTTGAGAAGATAAAGAAGCTATTGTGGTCTTTGCCTAACAATGGGAGCCTAAGTTACCGCCATTCAAGAGGCAAAGGATCTCAAATGTCTCTCCTTGATGAACTCATGGGCTCGTTGTTGACGCATGAGATAAAGATCAAGAAAACATGAAGGATGAGAAGAAAAGAAAGAAAAGAGTATAGCTTTAAAGACCATCTCTTTAGAAGTTGACTCCCAAGATGAAGATGATGTTTGCTATCTTTCACTAGTATAAGAACTTCATCAAGAGAAAGAAGCAATTCAAGAAGCATCTCTCTAAAAAAAGAGTCAAAGGTGAAAAGAGCAAAAAGGGTGAGGTAATATGCTATGAATGCAAGAAGCCGGGTCATATTAGAACCGATTGTCCTTTTCTCAAATCATCCAAGAAATCAAGAAGAAGAAATGAAAGCTACTTGGGATGATAGGGATGAAAGGGAAAGTGGGAGTGATATGAAGAAGTGGCCAATTTTTGCTTCATGGCTCATAGTGACAAAGAAGATGAACAATATAAGGTAACTCTAGAACCTCTTTCTTATAATAAATTGTTCGAAGCTTTGAAAATATGCAAAATGATTTAGAAAAACTTAGTTCTAAGTATGTGTTGCTTAAAAAGAAATACAATGTTTTATCTAGTAAAAATAAGTCTTTACTTGAAGAAATTGCTTGCTTAAAGAGAATGAGCATGATGTTATGCATATTGATGAAATGAATATCTTTTGTGACAAGCATGCTTTTGATTGTGATGAGAAAAATGCCTTGCTTGACAAAGTTAAATTTTTTTAGCATGATAGTTGTGAAAAAGATAATTTGATTAAATTACTCAAAGAAGAAATTTAGTGCTTTGCAAGAACTTGATAAGGCTAAAGAATCTATTAAAAAGTTGACAATAAGTGCTCAAAAATTAGACAAGATAATTGAAGTAGGCAAACCTTTTGGTGATAAAAGAGGTTTAGGCTATATTGATTGAATGTCACTCTCCTTCAAATTCTAAAACTATCTTTGTTAAAGCATCTCATAATATGCTAAGCTTAATATGTCTAAGGTTGTGTCTAAGCATGTTAAATCTAACTTTGTGCCTATATGTCATTATTGTGGTGTTGAAGGCCATATTAGACCTAAGTGTTTTAAATCGAAATATGTTCATACTAACTTCTCAAGAAGAAATTTTTCTCAAAAGGGAAAATTTCCAATGCTCCAAGGAATAATTTCAGAAAAGTAGAGTGCATAAATTTGTTAAAGAGATAAATCTTTGCATGAGTTGTTTGTTTCTCATGTGGCAAGTTGGAAATACACTTATTCTTATTACTTGTCTAAATCCAATGCCTTAAATGTCTATGCAAAAATGAAATGGATTCTCAAGTTTGTTAATGCTAACCATCTAGGACCTAAACAAGTGTAGGTACCAAAGAACAAACTTGAACATTTGTGTTTTTAGGTTTGTTTGAAAGCCTCTAAGAAAAAACAAGTGGTACTTGGATAGTGGTTTCTCGAGCACTGAGGGAGACCATCCAGTTTGTCTCTCTCTCCAAAAAGGAATGGAGGTCTTGTAAACCTTGGGTGACAACAAAAAGGTAAAATAGTTGGTAAAGATAGTATAGATAAATGAATCTTCTATTTTAATTGAAAATGTACTTTTGATTGATGGTTTGAAGCATGATTTACTAATATATTAGTCAAATGTATGATAAAGGCTTTAGAGTTGTGTTTGATAAAAAGAATTGCATCATTGAAATGCTAGTAATAGAAAAGCTATATTTGTTGGAAATAGAGATGAAAATGTTTATACTATTGATTGAATGATTGTCCTATTAATGATAAATGTTTATCGGTTTTGCATAATGATTCGGTTATGGAATAGAAGACTAGGACATGCTAGTATGCACTTAATTTCAAATATTTTCGAGAATTCTTTGGTTAGAGGTGTTCCCAAATTTAAATTTGAAAAGACAAAGTTTGTGATACTTGTCAAATGGGTAAGCAAACTAAGTCCTCTTTCAAATCTAAAATGTAATCTCTACAACTAGACTCCTTCAACTATTACACATGGACTTATTTGGCTTCTAGAATTGCTAGTTTTGGAGGGAACTATTATGTTCTTTGTGATAGTTGATGATTTTTTCAAGATTTACTTGGGTTTTGATGCTAAAACAAGGATGATGCTTTGAAAAGCTTTTCTAGTTTTACAAAAAGAGTTCAAAATGAAAAGGTTTTTTTATTTCTAAAATTAGGAGTGATCATGGAGGAGATTTGATAGCAATGCTTTTGAAACTTTTTGTGAAGAAAATGGTTTTTTATAATTTCTCCGCTCCAAGAACTCCTCAAAAAAATGGTGTAGTTGAAAGGAAAAATGTACTTTACAGAGAATTTGCTAGATCAATGTTACATGAGTATGGTTTACCTACATATTTTGGGCGAAGCCATTAACACCGCTTGTTATGTTTTAAATAGAGTTTTTAATTAGACCTTCTTTGGATAAAACTCCTTATGAACTTTGGCATAACAATTTCCAAATATGGGTATTCAAAGTTTTTGGTGCAAATGTTTTATTTTGAATAACAAAGAAAAATTTGGAAAATTTGATTCTAAGACGGATGTTGGTATTTTCCTTGTTATTCCTCTACTAGTAAAGCTTTATAGAGTTTTCAATAAAAGAACTTTAGTAATTGAGGAATCTATGCATGTAGTATTTGATGAATCTTGCAATGTTATTTCTAATGAGCCTATTTATAGTGATGTTTTAGAAGGAAATTTTGGAGATTTGCTTGTTAGTGACAAAGGCAAGGAAATTGTTTTAAGTAAGCAAGAGGTGAGCTTATCGAAAAAAATGAAGTTGGTTCTTCATCCATGCCTAAAGAATGGAGGTATGCTCCTTCATCCAGAATTAATTCTTGGTGATCCCAAACAAGGTGTGAAACACTGTTCCTCTCTTTAATATGTTTAATAATCTACATTTTGTTTCTCAAATTGAACCAAAAAGTTTTAAAGATGCCGAAATGATAAATTTTGGATTTTAGCTTGCAAGAAAATTAAATCAATTTGAAAGGAATGTTTGGGAGTTAGTCCCTAGCCTCTCATGGTTTCTATAATGGAACTAAATGGGTCTTTAGAAATAAAATGGATGAAAATGGAATATCATTAGAAATAAAGCTAGACTTGTAGCTAAGGTTATTGTACAAGAGAAAGAATAAATTATGAAAGAACTTTTGCACCCGTTGCTAGATTAGAAGCTATTAGAATGTTGCTTGCTTGTTTCTTATAAGAATTTCATTTTGTATCAATGGATGTGAAAGTGCATTTTGAAAATGGTTATATCATGGAGGAAGTTTATGTAGAACAACCTCCGGGATTTGAAAGTTTTGATTTTCCTATTCATGTCTATAAGTTGGAAAAGGATCTTATGGTTAAAACAAACTCCAAGAGCTTGGTATGATAGACTTAGTAATTTCTTGCTTGAGAATGGATTTAAAATGGGTTTATTGATACTACTCTTTTTTATTAAGACTAAATGATATGCTTTAAGTACAATATATTGTGATGAATTATTTTTTTGTTCTACTATCGATCTTTGTGTGAAGAATTTTTCTAAGTGTATGCATAGTGAATTTGAGAATGAGTATGAGGGAAAGACTTAGCTTCTTCCTTGGACTCCAAATCAATAACTCAATGATGGTTTTTTCATAAGTCAAGAAAAATACACAAGAAATTTGCTCAAAAGGTTCAAATTCAATGAAGGTAAATAGCAAAAACTCCTATGAGCACATCCACTAAGCTGACAAGGATGAAAAAATAATTGTGTGGATATAAACTTATAGAGGTATGATTGGATCTTTACTTTATTTAACCACTAGTAGACCCGATATTATGTTTGGTTTGTCTTTGTGCTAGATTTCCATCTTGTCCTAGGAATCACATTTACATTGCCGTTAAAAGAATTTTAAATATTTGCTTGGTATATGATTAGGCTTATGGTATCCTAGAAATGTTGAATTTAATTTGGTAGATATCTGATGCGATTTTGCGGGTAGTTTACTTGACCGTAAGAGTACTAGTGGGACTTGTCAATTTTTTGGTAGTTTTTAGTTTCTTGGTTTAGTAAAAGAAAAATTGGTTGTTATCCACTACCGAAGTGGAATATATTGCAGTTGCTAGTTGTTGTGCTCAATTCTGGATGAAACAAATTATTTGTGATTTTGGATTAAAGTTTGATAATGTGCCTAATTTTGTATAATACTAGTGCTATTATTTGACTAAAAATTCTATATATCATTTATAGGACTAAGCATATTGATATTAGGCATCATTTTATTAGAGAGCATGTGCAAATGATAATATTACTTTTGAGTTTGTAGGCTCTAATAATCATTAGCGGATATTTACCAAGTCTTTGAATGAAGAAAACTTTTGCAAAAATAGGCTTGAGCTCGGTATTATTCGTTGCAATGTCTCTTGATTTTATAATTTTACTTGTTAAATCTTTTAGAAGCATTTTGATAGGGGAGATAGTGAAAACATTGTTAATATTCTTAGGGGAGTTGTGTCAAATTTATGTTCATGTTTTTAAGGGAAACATTTATGTAGTTCTAATTTCTTTTAATTTTCTTTTTGATGATTCCAAAGAGGAGAAGTTAGAAAAATATACTATAATTTGTTATGATTTTGATTGTATTAATTAGGAGGAGAATTTTTTTTTTAATGAATTTCAAGAATGATCTTTATGGTGATATGTTGAATTTTATTATGTGCTACATATGGTTTACATGTATTTCAAGCTATTTTTCTTAAATGGTTTGTCATCATAAAAAGGGAGATTGTTGGCTTTTTGGCCCTTAATCTCAAATTAATTAATTTTAATTAATTAACAATCAATATATTTGATGATAATAAATCAATTAATTACTGAAATCTTAGTGTTTTAACATTCTATAGTATAGACTCGGAATAACGATTTCAACACCTCTTGAATCACTCAAATCGGAGCTAAAACGAAGTCGATATGACCGAACAAGTCTATAGAGAAAATATCGTGGTGGATGACGTGGCATAACAAACCATTTGCATGTAGACATGTGGCAGCATATTGGTTGAATGGTGGATCATTAAGAGATTAACATATGATGGACTTTTGATTTTTGGATTGATTTAAAAAATGAAATTTAAAAGAAATTTAAAAAGAAAATAAATTTAAATTTATTTTATGTTTGTGTCTAACTGCTAGTTTTTTACGTATGGTATGTTTTTTATTTTTTGGATTAATTTTAAAAAAGAAATAAATTTCAAAAGAAAATGAATTTAATATTATATTTTGTTTGTATATAAAATTTCTCTCAAATCTTGTACGAACAATTTCATTCATAATCCTACAACTCAACTAAAGTTATTGTTCTAAAAATTCTTTTTTTCCAAATCTCTATTAATTTTCTTTTTGAATTTTCTTATATTTGTTACATATAATGTTGAGATGTTATTTTGTATCATTAGTAGAGATTGAATTTGTGAGTTTTCAAACAAATATCATTTGTAAGAGGTTTGATCCTAACGTGCAAAAAGAGATGGGTTTGCTTGAACCCGTAAAGGAGCGGTGTGTATAACGATTGTGACTGACTCTAATCCGTGGAAAGAGTGTGAAAGATTTTATTTCAAATTTGTAAGAGGCGCTTGGGAAGTGGTATAGTTGAGTTTGACCGAAACTATAAAAATTATATGTGTTCTTCTTCTCTAACTCTTTCTTTTTTATTTTTGCAATTAATTAAGGAATTTATTATAGTGTTTTAGTTTTTTTATTTATTTGCTAAAATTTGATAGAATTAAATTATCACATTTTTTTTCATCTTATTTGTTACATAATTTGAATTTTTCTTATTATTTATAAAAAGTGTATAATAATTAGTTTAATTAGGTTAATTTAGAAAAAAAAAAGTTTAATTAAATCCTATTACCCTCAAGGGTTGCCATCCAAATATATATGACGATTTCTAATTATAGCACCACAAGTCCAACTACAGGCCCTTGATCATCGTCCACTTAGCCAGTATTATTTCATTTATATATTTATTTCGTTATCATTTTATGTAAGAATATAAATTAATTGTATTTTTTATAATTTTAGATGGAGTAGTGTATTAGCTGCATCTGAACAGTAGCAAATATGTTTCGCTCGTATACAGAAAAATATTCGACATGCTGATGCACAATCAGGTAGTAAATATGTTATAAATGAATATTTAAAACATTTTATATGTATACTTATTATTATTATTATTATTTTTGTCAGGTTATTATTGGACGTCATACACACAGATTTGGTCATCCTTACCTGATTATTTGTCATGATGATAAAGACATCTGATTGACTGTTAGACCTCTTATATGCTTCCATATAGTAGAGTGGCATCATCCAGATCGTGTGCTGAGACAGTTCGGTCTGCGACAAATGATACCTTCGTTGTCCTATACACTCCCAGCATGTACAGACCAGAATTCGATTTAAGAGGTAATACCAAGACCGGCATCGAATCCATGCGGAGTATTTATCCTACTGGCATGGACGACGTGATCGTTGTGCACAGGAAGAATTAACAAATGGGCCAGCTATATCAGACGACTACTTTCCCTGGTACAATTCGATCACGAGGTGATTTATCTCACCTGACGGCGCTTACTATTACTGCATCGTAAGAGATTTAAAATCAAACATTTTTCATATGTATGATATAAATATTGTCTAATATTTATTTTTTTTTATTGTACAAAATAATTTTATTGGTGATGTTCAACAATATTCAGTACAGAACAACTTACCAGAATTGGGTTCAATGTGTCAGCAAATATTGGTCAACGTGGAAGGTATTATTCAACAAACAAGACGACTCAATATTGCTGACACCGATCAAAGACGTATTCGTCGTAGACGACAGCGACAATGGGGTGAACCTAATTTAGAGGGATACGAAGATAACCCCATGAGGAGTAAGGGCCAGGGGGTCATTTTTAAATCCCACATTGTATCATTTTCAAATTGTATATTAAAGAAATAATTGTAAATATTCTTTAATATCATAGTATTGTTTTTAATATGAGTGCAAGATGTTTTCATTGTAGATTAATATATATAATTAAGTTTAATAATTAAGTTTAACAATTAAAAAAACAATAGTCAACAAACTTTAAAAAAAAAAAAGAAAAAAAATTAAAGCGAATCGTGTACCGGATACACGAGTTCGCTTGACCGGTCAACCAGTCAGCCGACGTGGTCAACTGACTGGATTAAATGGTACTCGTGTACTGGGTACACGAGTATGCCACATGGAACTCGTGTACCCGGTACACGATTCCACTATCCTAATTTTGTCAATACTTTCCCAAAACACCTATTCTTAGAAATTGTTTCCCTCCAACCCTATTTTTATCAATATTTATTAAAAAAATATTATTTCTAAAAAAAGTTCAAGAAAAAGAGCCATAAGTAGGGGGGAAAAGTAAATTACATGCATAACTAATAATATAATAATAAGAAAAAAATAAAATACATTTTTGATCCCTAAGTTTTTATTCAATTTTCATTTGAAATGTTACACATTTAGTATTCAAGTTTTGTGTTTTGTTTAAATTTAGTCCTAGATTTCAAAATGTTATAAGTTTACTCTTGATATCTAAATTTTGTTTCAATTTGGTACTTAGATTTGAAGTTTTACTCTTTTATTATCGATTTTTCACTAAATACTCACTTTTTTTTTATCTTTAGTGTTAATGCCTATTAATTAATTTAAAAGTTTTAAAATTAAAATTAGTTAAGTTTCACTATTTTTCATCATTATTAAGACTTTAAATTCAAAATTCACTTTATATTTATTTTAAATTAATTAATAGACATTAATGTTAATGACTAAAAGTTAGTATTTAATGAAAAATCAAAGTTAAATATGTAAATTTTGAAACCTAGAGACCAAATCAAAACAAAACTCAAATTTTGAGGGTAAAATTATAACATTTTGAAATATAGTAACTAAATTGAAGAATTAAAAGTGTAACATTTTGAATCTTGAGAATCAAATAGAAACTAAACTCAAAACTTAGGACCAAAAATGAATTTTCCCAAAAAAAACAAAATTCTTAATCATAAATACAAATTGGTTGGAATCTCAATTAATTTTGAAAGATGAACTAAAGAAGTAGTAATTTTTGGAAAATTGCTATTTTTAACCTTAAAAAAAATCAACTTTCAAAACAAACATCTTTTTTAAAAATTTATTTTTCTAACATCTTTTTTACTTTTTTAGATTTTTTAAAGACCCCACACAATGAAAATATCCACTTACCCTGAAAAAAACAAAAAGACAAACCAAAAAATAAGATAGATGTTAGAAAAAATAGTTTTTAAAAAATAAATTAGTTTTAAAAGGTGAAAACAAAATTTGAATAATTGTTTTAAATGACAAAACTGCTAGAAATATTTTCAAATATAGTAAAATAATATATTTTCATACGAAAAAATTTTAGATTATTTTACTATATTTGTAAATAAATTAACTATTTTGTTATATATGAAAAGATCCCAAACTTTTTTGGTTAAAAATAACAATCTTTCTGAATTTCTATACTATTATGAATGATTAAGATTTAGGGTAATAAAATTGTTCAAAGTTAAAAGACTTTTCAACACATCTCCGACTCCTGCCACCGAATCTTTACAAAAAGTTTCGGTGGTTGAAATCTAAAGAAATGAATTTCAGAATCCAAAAAGTTAAAAAAAAAAAAAAAAAAAAAAAAAAAAAAAAAAAACATAAGTTTTTGTGTTTTTTTTTTTTTTTTCCTTTTGGGTTTTGTTTCTCTTTTAGGTAAAGTTTAACCAATAAGCACGCCTTAATTTCAGGACTTAATTAAAAAAAATGGTAACACTAAAATTGTGGACTTCAACCGCTAATTAAGAACAAAATTAAGCAATAATCCTCTTTTAAAGCCTAAACCATTCTCCATTATTATTAATAATGTTTTGTTTTTGGCTTCATAGCTCCTTAATTTGCCCATCCCATTAACCAAAAGTCGGTGGTTTGATTATTATTCTTTAGACCCACATCTTTTATACTAGATTTTCCTCTTCTCAACTCCAAAAAATAAAAAATTAAATTAAAAAAAAAAACAAAAACAAAAAGATTTCCTCTTTTTTTTCTTTTCTTCTATCTTTAATCATTTCCCAATAGATCATCTTTTACTTTGTACCCCACACTTTCTTTAAAAAAGTGAAAATATGTTCGCATTGGCCACTTTAGGATGCAAATTAGTTTCACATCTATTAGACTTAAAGGATTACATCGAATTGAATTGACCACTTTATGGAAACCTTCAAACTAACCCTATTTCTAATTCAACCTACCAACAAAGTTAGTTTGAACTTTCAACTAACCTAACCGCACCGAATTACTTTAGTTGGTTGTTATTGGGAAAAGAACCTCTCACTACTGCCACGAGAATTAATATGGAAAAATTTCAAATAAAAAAAAAAACATCCACTACAAAAATTCTAGTATGTAAAAACGTATTATAATCATACATAAATCTCTTCTCAACTCTAATTACAAGAGCGCTACTCTCTCAAAACATTAAACTACTCACACAACTGAGTAAGTTTACTAAACTTAAAGTGTTTCAAATTGAGATGATTTGAAACAAAAAATAATTGCTCTTGAACCTTTTCTAGTGTTTGGAGCCTATTACTTTCTTAAACTTTTTCAATATGAGACAATTGCTCTTCTAATATTTTGTTAAAACTTAACAGTTACTTTAGAATACACTTCTAGTCAGTTGAGTAAATTGTAAATCATTTTTATGTTAGTTAACTAGTAGTCGACGACCTTCTAAAAATATTTTTTGAAAAGTTAGGGACTAAATTGTCAACTTTTTAAGCTTAGATTATCAAATAGAAACATATCCCCAAATCCAACAATTAAAAATATATTTTATCACTTATTTATTTTATTATTTTAGTTCGAGGATATACTTTTAGATCTAAGATAAAGAAAAGTCATTTGCAGACATACTAAATTCAGTGTATCGTTATTTTCATATTTGAATGAAATGATGACGCTACGACAAACATATTCTCTTTATCTAATTCTAATTTCAAAGCTTTACGAGAAGCGAAATAAATTTAATCTTATACCGACACCCAAAATATGGACAAAATGTCAAGTGTTAGATTCAAAACAAAAAGTTCATGGATGTTGATGTTGAAAGTGCATGTATATCTTTCTCTACCACAACACAATATTAAAGTAGGGAGCTGATTTAAGATTCAAAAATGTAATAAGAACATAAATTTCATTGGAAAAGAAGAATCTTTTAGAACACAAGAAATCAATAAAAAGGAGATCTTTATATGGAGATCTACAAGATTTGGTCAAAGAGAACAAATATGGGATTGTTGAAGAGAAATTGTGGAAGTAAATTAAGGAGAAAGGTAAGGTTGCGGATTTTGTGTTTAAAAAGAATTTTTAAAGTGATATAATGTTCAAGTTTTCAAAAAGGGAGGCTTTCTATTTGTTTTGTTCTTTTTTCTTTTTTTTTTTTTCAGGTGAAATTTTGAATATTTTAAAAGCCATTATATTGTAGCCATGAGACATGATCTTCAATTAAGCACCTCATCAAGTTGTTGCTTTGCTTTGCTTTATTATTATTATTATTTTCTCTTTTTGGCATTTAGTTGAGGTTAATCCATTGAAATGGTTGAGTGCTTTTTAAGATTAAAAAGAAAAAAGAACTTAAATTTTGCTATAACCATGTATTTAATGATGCCTCCACTCAAGGAAAAGAAAAGAAACACAAAAAACAAAAGGAACTTTTTCTTTTCTTTTTTCTTTAAGGTAGATTTTAGAGTAGTCTAGATTGTTGTTTCTAACTTTTAAGCTTGTTTTATTTTGAGTCTTTGATTTTTTTTTTTATTTTTATTGTAGTTGAATTTTTAAAATTTCTATCTTAATCCTCTTTTACAAATAACTTTTATTTTTGTCTTTTATTTTGACTGTTTTTAACAAATTAATGATATAGTTTTGAAAATGTGTTCTAACAAATATAAGTAGGCTTTTCAAGTAATATTGGGTTAGAG